>NW_024412391.1:88306648-88383925 GCF_014898765.1 Herpailurus yagouaroundi | reverse complement strand
GACCCTGGGATCATGACCTGAGCCAAAATCAAGAGTTGGACACTCAACCAACTGAGCCATCCAAGCACCCCATCTGTTGAGATGGGTCTTGGAGAATGAGGAGTGTGCCAGTTGAAGAGATGTACACTCAGGCAGAACTGGGAAATACAACAAGTGTCATATTAACAGAGTCACAAGATGCCCCTCTGGGGTTTGGCAAGAAAGCAACATATGGAGCAGACTCGCAGCTCCGAAGGACAGGCTGGAATCTGTCGGGGAGTCCAGCTCTGAGCTGGGGCTCTTTACCATGGGGCTTACTGAGACAGCAGGAGCATCTTGAATGGTTGGGATATAAAGGTGTATGAGGTCAGTGCAGAAAGAGAGGTGAAAATTTGGTGAGGGAGAGAATGTGAGAGGCCTTCCCGTGATTCCATCTCTAAGGAGGGGATAATTTTCTGTCAAATAGGGAGGAGCATGGACAGATTTGGCTTGCAAGTGAAAAGAGCAAGTCTGATTTGTATCTAAGACTTCCAATTTGTTTCATTATTCATAGAAAACCCTGTATGTGGCCCTGGGCAGAGGCTGTAGGGATAAGCTGAGCTTCTGAGCCTCAGATACTTCCAGTGCCTTCTTGTGTTATTTTTTTTTTAATTTTTTTTAATGTTTACTTATTTTTGAGAGAGACAGAGATAGAATGCAAGTGGGTTAGGGGCAGAGAGAGAGGGAGACACAGAAGCAGAAGCAGGCTCCAGGCTCTGAGCCATCAGCACAGAGCCCAATGTGGGGCTCGAACTCATGAGCTGTGATAACATGACCTGAGCAGAACTCGGACATCCAACTGACTGAGCACCTGAGACACCCCTGCCTTCTTGTGTTCTTAGATGTCATTTCAAAGCCTTTACATAGAATATTCTTGCACAATGCACAGTTTTTCATAATTTGCATTCAATGATTTTCTATAATTAGAATCCATGTTACTATTTTTCGAAGTTACTTATTTATGGACTTATTTTTTATTTTAGAGAAAGAGAGCAAGCAAGTGGGGCAGGGACAGAGAGAGAGAGAGAGAGAGAGAGAGAGAGAGCGAGAATCCCAAGCAGGCTCAATGCCCAGCATGGAGCCCAATGCGGGGCTCAATCCCAGGATCCTGGGATCATGACGTGAGCTGAAATCAAGAGTCAGTCACTCAACTGACTGAGCCACCCAGGTGCCCCCAAAGTTATTTAGATTCAGTTTTCCTTAGATCTCAATTTTCTGTGTGTTGCTGATTTTATCAAGCTTTTCTTTCATCGCTGAGTCCTCTAAGAAACTCCTTTCCTCCTTAGGGGGATTGAGCCGCTAATGTGTCTAATGAGCACACTTATTTTAGCCCAAAACTTCAGGATACAGGCAAACCTTGTTTTCTTGTGCTTTGCAGACATTGCGTTTTTTACAAATCGAAGCTGTGTGCCAAGCTTCATCCAGCAGGTTTCTCTGTGCCATTTTCCAACAGTGTTTGCTCACTTTGTGTCTTGGTATCGGTAATTTTGGCAATATTTCCAACTTTTCCACTATTATTATGTTTGTTACAGTGACCTGTGATCAGAGATTCAGACTCACTGAAAACTCAGACAATAGGTAGCATCTTTTACCAAAAAAGTATAATAAATTAAGGTATGTGCACTGTGTTTTTAAATTTAATGCTATTATTGCACCCTTAATAGATTACATTATAGTGTAAACATCTTTCATATGCACTGGGAAACCAAAAAAATCATTTGGCTTGCTTTATTGTGATATTCACTTTATTGCTGTGGTCTGGAACTGAATCCACATTAGCTCTGAGGTGTGCCTATATTTTTTTTATAAATGCTGTTTTTATCTAAGTAAATAATCATCTTCTGGGCAAATATCTAGGTAAGACCAATGGCATGCCAGAACACGTTTCACAGTTGATTCTCCAGGAAAAAAGAAAAAAAAGAAAGAAAAAAGGTTTAATGGTTTAATGTGTAGCATTTGCCTATTTCTGTGGTGTAAATGCTCCCACAATGGCCAGTTTTAAGTTACCAGTCTGAGGTCGGTGAATGTAGATTTGGACAGAAATGCACATAGTCAGCTCTCCTAAGCTGCCATGAGCCAATTCTGAGCACTACTGGAAGACCTTCAACAGCATTTGGACTAAACTAATAGTTTATGCAAGAAAACTGCAATCACCTCAAGTTCACTTAAATATTAATTCCAGGGGTATTTATTGAGTGATGCACGGTTGTTCCCAAGCACTTGTGTGCACAAAATAATGTTCTAGGAAGGAAGAACTTAGTGGTAAAATATACAAAGTTCTTGCCTTCATGGAACTTATATTCTAGTGGGGTAAGACAGACAATTGAAAAAAAATAAATAGCTTGTATGTCATTTGATAATAAATGCTACGGAACAATATAAAGAATAGTAAGAGGGATAAAGTTTCTGATAGGAGTGAGGCAGGGGGGTAGGCTTTATTTTACACAGGAGAGTTAGGTAAGGTCCTCATGAATAAAAGACTGAGAAAAATAAACAAGTCATACAGATTCTGGGCAAGAGATTTCCAGGCCATAGAAATAGCATGTGCAAAGGTCCTGAGGCAACAGTGTCTTTCGTTATGTTGGAGGAACAAAAAGAAACCAGTGGAACTCAAGCAAAGTGGTCTCCAAAGCTCCCAATTTAGAAATTCATTGGCACTTCCTCTACAAATTTGTTCTTCGTTTCCCCTTTGCCTTTCCAAGGGTATAAAAAATGTTTCTATTTAAAAGAACAGTTGAGGTTATTACTTTTCATTTTCCTTAGCAAGGAAATGAAGTATATAGAGATTAAATCAAAGACCTAATTACAGATCCAAAATTATGATTGGTCTCTGTTTTATATACACTGTAACAAAACCTGTGCCAGGCAAGTTCCTGCCTGACCTCTCCTTGGGTCCAATAACCATATGTTGGCTGCCTCACTTATTTCCTTCAACATCTGCAGCTCTCCAGAAAAGAAAATGCTCTTGTACATCGATCAGTAGACTGTCTTTAAATTGTGTGATGTGGTTTCCATTAAAAAGTCATTTCTTCTGTAGTGAAATTATAATATCATTTGTTTATTTTTTCAATTCAGCCAACAAATATCTATTAGACAAAAACTATGCTCTACAAAATGTGCAAGGAACTAAAGATACAGCAATGGAAGAGAGACCACATTTTTCTTCCCACCCCAAGGATAACTGAAGTTTAGTGGAACAAGCAAACGTTCAACCGATATTTACATTATGAATTCTAGAAATCTTGTGATAAGCAGTGATTGACATTAGAACAGACATGTTACTAATATGCAAGAAATATCAGCCAAAAGATGATTTTAGATTGAGAGAACACCTTGGGAAACAAAATAGAATGAACTGAGTTAGAACCCGGGGGTAGTCTGCTCAGGCTGGAGGGGAGAGAGTGTTCTGTGCTTCTGTAGCCAGAAGAGTTGTTAGGAATGTCACAGGGAAGGTGGAGACAGGAATTCAGTTGGGGAGAGTGACAACCTCAGAATTTGAATGCAAAGGGGATTGAGGGCTGCAATCTGGTTAGAAGAGGGGGTGGCTAGAAACTGTATTCACAGAGCACCTGGAATGAGATGAAGAAGGTGTGATGTGTTCAGATCGAGATGCTGGGCTCCTGGGACATAAGCCCTCACCCCCCACCTCAGGCTGAAGAGAGCTTACCTTCTGGGGGAGGGTAGGGGGTAGACCCACTGTGATATCCCCAGTGGCGGACTCCCAAGGGCACCAGATTTCTTGAGATGAATGAGAAACCCCTTCCCGGAGGGCATCTGTTGGCGTAAACCTCCCAAATTAGACCAGACCTGCCCTCCTGGGCCCTCCTGAAGGATCTGTCCCTCGGAAATGATTGTGGATGAGAAATTAAAAGCTCTGTTATGCTTTGGGGCTCAGGCCTAGGAGGGTGTGGAGGCTATGTGGTTGGCCTATTTCTAAAGCTTGAATTTCTTTTTCCCCCATCAAAAAAACCACTGAGAAAGAATTCAGCTCTCCCATCAGTGTCAAGTCCTAAATTACAAGACCTCCTTCTGACTGTCAGGTACTTGTCCTTCCTGTGGCCCAGGCCAGACTCTGCGCCTCCTGGCAGAGTGTCTTGAGTCTGCAGGTCACGAGGTACCCCTTGCCAGGGTCCCCGAACCACCTTGTGCCCAAAGGGCCGGACCCTGGCCTCTGGCCCCGCCTGAGCCGAGGATGGGGAGAGTTTCCACGGAGCAGGGTCTGGCTCGGTGGGCTGACCCCTGAGCACAACAGTGGGAGGAAGCCCTCCTACCCTCACTCTGGCAGCAGGCAGAGGTGGAGGGGTTCGGGGGTTGGCAGACTGGGAGTGATGGGACAGTTAGATGGGTGAATCTCCAGCTGCTTGAAGGATACCCAGTGGGGTAAGCGGATAACCCAGAGAAAAGTATCAGGCCCGTTACGTCTGTCTCAAACTTATTAGAATTCGGGTTTTTTTGTTTGGTTGGTTTTTTTTAACGGTTCCTTTCGGGGCGAACCAAGGCATATTTTTATGTCTTTCCATAGCCATTGTGATTTCTCATGAAATTTACTGAAAATAAAAGAAGGAAGAAGAAAACAGAGAGCAGGAAGACTATATGTATCCAGTCTGAGGCTCATGTAATCGGAAGTGTGGGATGTAAAAAGACTTCCTTGCCAAAAAAGAAACACTGTTGAAATGATACAGGGCGAATAAACCACAGGCCCCCAATTAACAGCAGTGTGGGACAGTGTCGGGCCACACACACAGAAGGCAGACTCTCCAGGCAATGTTCAAGGAAGTTGAGAATTGGAAATTCTCAGAAAATAGATAGAAACAGGAATGAAGGCGGGGGGGAGGAGGGTGCGATTTGAGAAAGGACCTTTCAAATAATCTTAACTCGTCTGAACCAGATGGAATAGTCTTAATTCTCTAACACAGCAACTTGAGACAAAGCACATGTCTGCACCACAACAAACATTTTGGTAGGGAATAAACCAGGGCACATGTCCCAGGAAGCGGTGTTCATGTTGTCTGTGATCTTGCATTCAGCACGCCGGATGCTCTCCCCTCACACATCCCCCATGCTGGTGGACCATTTCAGCGATGCTGCCCAAAATGTTTTGGAAGTTTTTAAACGAGGGTGACCAACTGTCCTAGGAGAGGACAGTGGGACGGTCAAACCCAGGCAAGTGGGGTCATCTGGTAATCCTAGTTGAGATTCACTGGTTTGGGGCAGCCTTTGGCAATCCCCACACTTGTTCAGCCAAGGTCTCAGCCTAGCAGATGGTGTCTGTTCCCCAGGCCAATGACATGGACTTGGCCTAAGCCCCACGGAGAGACACTGTGGACAGAGCCTGAGGGAGATTTTTTTATACCAATGGTTAGATGTGACTAAGAGTCAAAGTGACACAGTGAGGCTTAAAGAGAAAAACACAGATTCTTTTTGTAATGGCCTTTACTAGTCTGTAGCTTTGTGAGCCCTGGGAGCTAACACCAAGGACCACAGTCTCATCCACAGAGACAAGGGCTTCAAGGACAGAGCAAGGGGCTGCCCTCAAGTGGCTTGGTGGGCACTGGGCATTGCCAATGGGACCATGTGGAAAACATCAAGGGTCTGTTGGTGAGTATATGCGAGAGGCTCCCAAGAACACTGGAGGCAATGAGGAGTCCCGGAAGGGAGAGAAGAAAGGATGGGGGATGGGGGCTTTAGATAAGGAGCAGAGTAAGTGGAGAAATAGGCCTGCAAGATTTCATAATTATGGTTCACATGATCTTATCAGTAATTACAAACTGAGGAGCCCAAAGAAATCTGGGCTGCATAAGAGTCTGGGAGAGCTGAGTAATGTAGTTATTGAGAAAAGCATATTAATTATCTTTTGGTGGATTACTGGGTGTCAGAAGTCGTGCTAGGAGTATGTGAATATGATTGTGTTTGAAACTTAAAGCAATTTGGGGGCACCCAGGTGGCTCAGTCAGAGTAAGCATCTGACTCTTAAACTCAGCTCAGGTCATCACCTCATGGGGTCGTGAGTTTGAGCCCTGAATTCTGCTCTGCACTGACAGTGTGGAGACTGCTTGGGATTCTCTCTCTCCCTCTCTCTCTCTGCCCCTTCCCCACTCTTTCTCATGCGCTCACTTTCTCTCAAGAATAAACATTAAAAAAGAGAGAGAGAGAGAGAGAGAGAGAGAGAGAGAGATAAACTTAAAGCAGTTCTATGAAATAAATGTTATTACTATCCATTCCCATTTTAAAATAAGGCACAGAGAGGTGTAGGGACGTGCCCAAGGTCATACAGGCCTCCCAGCTTCTTTCTTAGTGGTTACATGAGGGTCATATTGCAAAGAGGTGAAGCCTTGGGGTCTGGAGCCAGGCTTCCTGGAAAGGAACCCTGGATTCCTTCATTTCCCACTTGGCTTGTTGTGATAATTTAATGCAATAAACTTAGAATAAGGCCTTGCACGTAGTAAGTGATAGATACATGTTGCCTATTGACTCGTTGTTGATTGACTGTATCCATCACCGAAAGCGTCACAAGGAGAAGCTGGGGTTTCACACAGTCTGACTCCATTGTCTGAGCTCTTCATTTTTGCTCCTGGTTGAGCCGGTGTCCCTGCTGTCTCGACCGCCAGCTGCTCCAGCACGGGGCTTTCTGCTGAACTAGTTCTTTTATCAACAGCTGGTACATTTCCTTCCTGCCTTTTTCTCTACAAACTGTGCACACCCCCAGGCTTAAATGGTTAAACGGTGACTGCAGGAATGTACGCGACTGGATGCTTTTGCTGTTGTTACACATTGCAGGGCAGCTTTCCGGGCCCGTGGCCTTCCGTTCCATTTTGACAGAACCGCCTGGAATAGAAGCGTGTCCCGGTTCTTTTCCTCAAGTGTCCTTACCCTGGGAGGGATCCCTGGAAGTGGGTCTCCCTGAGCTTCTCCACAGAGAAGTCTTCATCTTGTCTAGTCAGCTAGACATTTCCTCCCATTTGACATGGAATCTACTTAAATATAAAGAGGCTGCTTTTCTGGCATCCTGATTTATCTGCAAGAATGGAATCTTCAGTTCTTTAGCATTTGACACAACACCATATGCCTTTTCCAGAATTTCCTAGCATTCAACTGCTGTTCAGTTGCTGTCTTTCCCACGAGCTAAGTGTTAAGCTTGAAATAATAGATTTGCTAACAATTCTGCTTCTTTTATCTCGTATAGACACAGTGTCATTTTGCAATAATCTTCCTGTGCTTGTGGGTATCTAAGATAAAAATGTTAGAATGTGATTTTTATTTTCTGGGCAAAGCGGATACTAGTGATATCCAGCAGCTGGCTTGCCCATTCTTGCCCTCTCTCAAAACACAAGCTGACCCCAGCAGTGACTGTTTAAAGAAAAATCAGTTTTGGCTGTCAGAAATTCAAAGACCTTTCTAAAATATTTAATGTTTGTAATATACTGACATTCTCAGAGCCTCATTCACCAATTTATTTGTTACCACCAACTTCTAAAAATCATTTTTCTTTAACTGATATCTGTTTTAGCCACATGCAATTAACCAAATTCACCTTTAATTTTCTTCATTATAGACAACTTCTTTAATTATACAGTTTCTAGACGTGGCCACAGCTGAAAACATAGATTTAAATTCACTTAAAATAGTTTTATTTTTCTTGCATGCGATCCTTTAATTTTAATATTTTTCTTCTAAGTTCTAACAATGTTGCCAGAAGGAATGGTCCCTTTCATAATGAACATATTATGCAAGATTGCAGGTTTTATTGGGGTAAACCCCTGTACACTTTGTAATTTCAGTGATATTTCAGATTATTTCACTCAAGTAAGGTCTTAACTGCCTAGGACAAACCAACTAAAATTGAGTCCTTTCTCTCTCTCTCTTTTTTAATGTTTATTTATTTATATTGCGAGAGTGTGTGTGTGCGTGAGCAGGGGAAGGGTGGAGGAAGAGAGAGAGAGAAAGAGAGAGAGGGAAAGAGAGAATCCCGAGTCACCATGCTCAGTGTGGAGCCCCACAGTGGGCTCACCACTGTGAGATCATGACTTGAGCTGAAATCAAGAGTTAGACACTTAACTGACTGAACCACCCAGGCGCCCCTAAAATTGAGTCATTTCTGAGAACCAATTTGTAAGAGGCACTTCCAGGACATAGATCCTGTTTAAGCACCTTTCTACAAGGATGAGGTCTCTAAGATTTCACTGATGTTCCCCATTGAGGTACTAGAATAATACGATGAATTTTGGTTAGATTCATGTACTTCTTGCCCATTCCTGAGCAAAGGATTAGTAATTTGGAATTTAGCTGAGAGTGACTGAAATGAAATAAATTTGATGGATGCTGGAAAAATCCTGCCTGCTGACCCAGAGAATCAGAGAGACTTATCTTTGCCAAACATGATATTGCCTGCATGAGTGTTATTATGGGGTGAATTGTGCCTCTCCCCAAAAGATAGGGTGAAATCCCAAACCTAGGCACCTGTGAACATGAACCTATTTGGCAATAGTCATTGCACCTGTAATCAAGCAAAGATGAAATCATTCTGAATAAAAATGGACCCTAAACCCAATTGGTCATGTTCTCATATAAAGAAGAAGGACACACGTGTGACAATAGAGGCAGAGACTGAAGTGACCCAGACTGGAGGGATCCACAAAGAACACCGCAGATGGCCGGCAACCACCAGAAGCTAGGAAGAGGCAGGGATGGATCCCTCCCTAGAGCCTTCGGCGGGAGCATGGCCCTGCCTAGATGTTGATTTTTGACTTTCTGGTCTCCAGAAGTGTGACGGAATAAATTGTTGTTGCTTTAAGTTACTCTGTTTGTGATGTGTTATGACAGCTCTAGTAAACTAATATAGATGTGAAGTTCAAATTTTCATTTCCTATGTAATTTAGCAATTGTTGTAAAAACTCATCCCAAATAAGTGCTACTTTTGAATGCCTTGATGCAACACATACAAAAAATTCTCTAACACTATTTCCACCTGTATTGCACACACACACACACACACACACACACTCACTCACAGAAGATACATTCATTAACAAAATGTCACAAACTCCATAAGGAAGCAGTCTTCCATAAAGAGGAGACAGTGAACAAAGTATAGAGGAAGATCAGAATCCACACCACCAGAATTCAGGATAAGTAAGAGACCACAAAAGAAGTCGGGTTTGAAACTATTCAGAAATATGAAGAAAAAATATGACACTATGAGAAAAGAACTGGCAGTTTTAGAAAAAAATTAGAATTTCTAGACTCTAAGATGAAATAAAATAAAAATTCCAGTGAGTTAAATGAAAAACTTAATGGACAGGTTAAATAACTTAAATGCAATTAAATACAGATACAGATCTGAGTAAACTTATAAGAGGACTGGGGGTGGAGACACCTGGGTGGCTCAGTCGGTTAAGTGTCCAATTCTGGGCTTAGGCTCAGGTCATGATCCCACGGTTTGTGGGTTTGAGCCCCACATCAGACTCCACGCTGACAGAGTGGAGCCTGCTAGGGATTCTCTCTCCCCACCCCCGCCCCTCCCCCCCTTGGGCTATCTCTCTCTCTCTCTCTCTCTCTCTCTCTCTCTCTCTCTCTCTCTGTCAAAATAAATAAACTTAAAAACATTTAAAAAGAAAAAGCGGACTGGGGTGCCTGGGTGACTCAGTCAGTTAAACCTTCGACTTCAGCTCAGGTCACGATCACATGGTTTGTGAATTTGAGTCCCGCATCAGTCTCTCCACTGACAATACGGAGCCTTCTTGGGATTCTCTCTCTGCCTCTCTCTCTCTCGCTCTCGCTCTCTCTCTCTCTCTCTCTCTCTCAAAATAAACAAGAAAACTTTAAAAACAAACTTATAAGAGGGACTAATTGTGGAATTAAAGAAAAGTTACTTCTATAACTTTGCAAGGGATCTTAAATACTTTATTCTCTACAGTATTAGACAGTAAAGAAATGAATGTCACCTCTGTTTACTTTGCTACTACCACAATTTTAAGTCAAAGGGGCTCAGACAAAATTCCAAAGAATTTTTCTACTCTGGTTGAAATGGATTGATTCTGAATGAGCAACTCCTCTCCTAGACACCAACTTGTCATTCTTCCCTTCACAGCTATGTATGCAACATGAGTTTAAAGGCAACACAGAAGATCTATAGCCAAAGCATTCTTTCTTTTAGCATTAGTATGAAGCTAACATATAAATGCATAAAGTCTCAAAGTTCAGTAACATCTGATTCAGTAAACCACCGAGCAAACATCTAACACAATTCAAGAAGTGCTGTACGGAATGGCTTATGGCAAACTCTGGCTTCAGCTGCTCTAACCTGAGAGGCAGGGGAGTCAGAGATGGCTGCTTTAGGAGCTCGCCCTGGGCTCAAGGACAGCTAGTCAACAGTGATGAGTCATGATGACAGGTGCTAGAAATTTTAAATCAACGAAGGAAACTTAGTTTGTCACCAGTAGAAGGAGAAGTTCTGGAAGATCTGGCTAAGCCCTTGTACCCAAATTCCTTCTCTCCCGCTCCTTTCTTCTTTTTCCTCTCTTGGCTTACTCATTTGTTTACATGGATTAGTGAGATATTAACTAAGTAAGAGTTCATAGATATAGTAACAAGAAAGAAGATAATGACTGAAGTTTGAAAAACACTGGTTTAATGCTACCCTTCAAAACTTGCAAATGGAATATCACTGCAGATCCAGTAAGATACTAGACACTTTCTTTGTAAGTGTATACATTCTGTTTGAAAGTATAGATATCAATTGAATCTAAAGTTAAACTTGAATAATAATGAGGCAAAAATAATTGCTGTTGCTAGTTTTTAAAGAATAAAGTGGTGAGATTTCCATTGGAAGAATTTTAATTGATTATAATAGCATATATGCATATCTGTGACCTCAGTATAAATTACAGGAAGGATTGCCAATCAATGAAAAAGAGCTGAATAAGTTAATAATCATGTGGGCAAAATGGATAATTTTTGCAAGAAATAGAAACAAGCTTATTCTCTTACACTTCGAGCTGAAATATATCCTGAATAGATCCAAGGTTTAATCAAACAACAACAAAACCCTGAAAGAACGTACAGATTAATATGAAAAATCCCATTTTTGGTCATTAACAAAGCACTTTAAACACAGCTTCTGTGAGGAGCAGCTATTGAGAAGATCAGGGGTATTGGAATCAAGAAAAGAGTGCTACCCTATATGACAAAGATCAAGTAGAGACAAAAGAATTTAGTAAAAGGCTGAATATGCAATACCCCAAATTTGATATTTATGTTCCATTTGATTCAAAAATTAGACTAATATGGCTTACAAAGTTATATATGATAGAGCAAGATAAAATAATTTAAAAATAAATAAAAGGGTAAAGGAAAAATAACTATAATTGTATAATATTATATAGGATAGTAAACTATTTTATATTACTATATGTTCTAAGTCATGTTTTAAAATTAGATACACTTTCTAAAAGTATTGCTGTGGCTATAAGGTTCCCAAAGCAAGTAGGAAGGCTGCACATGGTCATCCATGGAATTTCCATAAAATCACATCATTAGCTTCAAATTTAGAATTTTTTTATAGATTAGAAAAGACTAATTAGAGGATATAATAGCCAGAGTTTTAATGGTAGTCACAATTGTAATAGTGACAAAAATTTTCAAGCTAGCACTCTTACTTTTTTTAAAGAATCAGAATATTCAACTACTGTGCAATGGATACTCAATAAACGGATATTAAATGATCAGTTAGCACCCACATTTTGAAACATATTTTGGCAGCATGGAAGAACTTTAAATAAGTTCATGTTCTGTCCCTGAATTCCACTTCTAGGAAAATGTCACAGGAAATGATTGTAGATGCAAACAAAGACTTATGCTCAAGGTAAATTACAGAACTATTTATACTGGTAAGAAATTGGGAACAAATTACACGTTCAACAAAGGAAGAATTGTTATGTTACACCCATTTAATGGACTATTTCACAAGCATTAAAATAATGTGATCGTTTTTCAAAGATACAATGTTATGTTTAAAAGTCATAAAATACACTATGATCTCAGCAAAATAATGTCACAAACAAAATAATAGATACTTGGGTATGAATTCAGTGATTCTTTTTTCTTCTTTAAGTTTTCCGACTTTTCCATTTTGTTTTCTACGGATGTATAGGTCTTTTTAAAGCAGTGAATATTTTCTTCTGTTTTGAAGAACTTTTCTGCGAATGGGAGAAGAGGCATGCCACACAGGAGATGGGTTTTTGTTGGTTCACTGGGATTGGGTGAGTGTGCATGCATGTGCATGTGTGTGCCTGTGTGTTTTAGATAGGAAAGATGGCAGTTTGTGCTAAGGGAGTGAAACATTCTGAAAACATGTCAAATGGGGTTAATCAAAAGATCAGTCCCGGCCTCACTGCTGATAGAAGGAGATGGGATTAGGTTAGGCTAGAGAGATGAACCTTGAGGAAGGAAATAAGTGAGGGTGCACAGATACAGAAACATTTAAGTAAAGGAACAAAATCTTAGGGTGGGACTGTTGGCCCAGAAATCTTGAGGGAAGCCAGTGAGGATGTCCAAGGGATTCCGAGAGGCAGGAGGGGTAAGCAGAAGGCCTTGAGGCTGGGGGTTGATGTTTTCCAGAGGCTAGTTTGTTGCTGTATTCCAGCAAACTGTCTTTTTATCAGTGAGTCAGGTGGTTTGTGAGCCATGCTGTAAGAAATCTTAGAGGAGATGTCATATGACACATGAGACTTGCATGACTACTAACACTCCTAAGACTTGAAAAACAAGACTGGAGACAGAGGAGGTGAGCCTCCACTTAGAGTTTTAGGACTTGAATACAGGTGAGAACTTCAGAGGCAGGAAGGTCCTGATGGTGGCACGTAAGGACACAATTACTGAAGCCCCTCGTTGAGGAGAAGCATGCGTGAATGCAGTGGAGATCAGAACACTAAGGAACTCTGTGGTTTGGTTTTTGGGAATCCTCCATGTAGTTTATTAACAAAAATGTTCTATGTCTTAGGCAATGTTTCCCAAACTCGCATTCCGTGGAGCAAGGCTCTGCAGTCATAAGAAATACTGAGGAACAACAAGGACAAGAAAGTATTCCATGATCAGGTCATGCAGTGAAATGCTGGCTTCTAAAAAAGCAGGAAGAGTTGCTTATTACGTATCTTCAAGAATCTTTTATATACCACTGTGTTTTATGAATGTCTAATGAAGAGAATTTAGCATGGTTCTCAAATGCATTTAACTCGAGGAAACTTTTCTCCTAAAAACATTTTAACATCTCTTGAACTAACGTTCTGCAGGGAGGGGAAGGGAAAGTAGGAAGGAAGAGGAGAGAAGAGAAAAGAGAAGAAGCAGGATGTGGATTTACAAACACACACTGGCCAAGGTGACGCCACCAGAGCCCTCCTCTCCTGGTCTTGTGTTTCCTGTCCCCTCCTGCCACCCACACACACTGCCCACTTCTGCACAGTGGACAGAAGCACTTCACAGGTCCCCTGTACAGTTTCTCAACAGCTACAAGTTCCCATCAATGTTTCTGCTTGTTCATCATAGATTATTCCAGAATTTAATGGGATAATTCAAAGTTTTCTCATTTTTTTAATGTTTATTTTTGAGAGAGAGACAGAGTGTGAGTGGGGGAGGGACGGAGAGAGAGGGAGACACAGAATCCAAAGCAGGCTGCAGGCTCTGAGTTGTCAGCACAGGGTCTGACGTGGGGCTTGAACCCACAAACCGTGAGATCATGACTTGAGCCAAGTTGGTTGTTCAACCGACTGAGCCCCCCAGGCACCCCAAAGATTTCTCATTTTTTACTAGCAGTCTCAGTATATTCTGTTTTCCAAAAAAATTTTTAAAAATTTCTTTAATACGTATTGAACTTCAGTAACTGCTTTTGGGCATTTATCAAAGTAACAATTTTTTCATGTGTCTGTTAGTCATCTGGATGTCTTCTTTGGAAAAGTGTCTATTCATGTCTTCTGCACATTTCTTAACCGGATTATTTGTGGTTTTTTGGGTGTTGCCTTTGAAAAGTTCTTAATAAATTTTGGATACTAACCCCTTTATCTGGTATGTCCTTTGCAAATAACATGAAAAGATGCCCAACATCACTCATCATCAGGGAAATTCAAATCAAAACCATGATGAGATACCACCTCACAGCTGTCAGAATGGCTAACATTAACAACACAAGAAACAATAGATGTTGGTGAGGATACAGAGAAAGGGGAATACTTTTGCACTGTTGGTGGAAATGCAAACTGGTGCAGCCACTCTGGAGAAAAGTATGGAGGTTCTTCAAACCCTATGATCCAGCATTGTGGTACTAGGTATTTACACAAAGGATAAAAAAATACAGAGTCAAAGGAGTACGTGCACCCCAATGTTTATAGCAGCATTATCAACAACAGCCAAACTATGGAAAGAGCCCAAGTGTCCATCAGCTGATGAATGGATAAAGAAGAAGTGGTATATAAATACAATGGAATATTACTCAGCCATCAAAAAGAGTAACTCTCGCTATCTGAATGACATGGATAGAGCTAAAATATATTATGCTAAGCAAAATAAGTCAGTCAGAGAAAGACAAATGCCATATGATTTCACTCATATGCAGAATTTAGGAAACAAAACAGATGAACTTATGGGAAGGGGGGAAAAAAGATGGAGGGAAACAAACCATAAAAGACTCTTAACTACAGAGAACAAACTAAGGGTTGATGGAGAGTGGTGGGTGAGGGATGGGCTAGGTGGGTGATGGGTATTAAGAAGGGCACTTGTTATGATGAACTCTAGGTGTTATATGTAAGTGATGAATTACTGAATTCTACTTCTGAAACCAAGATTACTAATATTAGTAATTAAAAAATAATTTAAATAAAAATTTGGAAAAAAAATAAAATGCAAAAAAAAATAAAGTAACAAATTTCCTTTTCATCTGTGAATTACAGTCATTGATTTCTATTTACTATTGAACCTTCTTGACATTTCTTGGTAAACTCTAATTTGGGTGATGATGCATTCTTTAGTATGTTTTTAAAAATATGCCAATAGGTAAGTGTGGCTAATTTTTCATTTAGAAGGTTTTTCTTCTGTGCTCATAAAACTGACCTATATATTTACTTTCTTACACTGTTTTTATCTATTTTGTTATTAGAGCCATGCTGGCCATATGAAGTTGAGTAGAGTGGCTTCCTACCATCATCTGTGCTCTGGAATTAAATATATATATATATATATATATATATATATATATATATATATATCATATAGGAATTATGAGTCCCTGAGGTTGGTGTAGCTTATGCAAAAGTACCTGGGCCTGGTGCTTTTTGATAACATTTTACTTTTTTCTAGATTGGTTTATTGACATCAGCCTTCTACATCATCTTCAGACAAATTTGTAAATTTTATTTTCCTAGAAAATCATTCATTCCAACATATTTTCAAACGTATTGAAATAAAGTTGTACATCAGTTACAATTTTCAAAGACATTTCTTCTTTAAAAAAGTAAAATATGTACTTAGTACAATCAAATCATTAAAAGGGGCATATATGGTAGACAATGTGCCCCTCTTCCCCCTACTTACAGTTTCCATTTCTCCCTGCAACTCACAGGCTATCAGTTTTTTAAGTTTCTTATTGGATCTCCATGTAGAGATAGTTTATGCGTGTGTGTGTATGTGTGTGTGTGTGTGTGTGTGTGTGTGTAGACATACTTGCAGATATCTTCTTTTTAAAATTACAGAGGTGAACATATTATATACATTGTTCTGCACCTTAATCTTTTCATTTATTTTTTGAAGATAGTTACATATCAGAGCTTACAGAAGTGTGCTTTTTAATGGAAACAAAATATGGCAACTACTGTACCATGATTTATTCAGTCTGTCCTCTTATTTTCAGTCTTTAGTTCTTTAATTAATAGCAGAATCTCTTATTCTCCATTTATATTAACTAATGGGGTTCTTACAAAATAAGAATAAATGAGATTAATACATTTTACATGTTAATGAGGAACCCCACCTCCTCAAAGCTGTTACCCAAGACAATGAAGTAACAGGGGCACAGGGCAGAAATTGACTCCAGAGGGTCACTGGCGTATCCTACCCACAGTAGCAACTAAACTACTATAGATATAGAATGAAGGCCCTGACTAAACAGACAATCTATGGATACACAATTAGTTGGAGCAAGAGAATTTAGTAAGTCATAGGCACCACCTTCTGACTACATTCAAGGAGTTCATCAGTCTGTTTGCCCGTGCCAGGTCCATCCCCCACATACTTCCTAAGTGCCAGTCATGGCACTGGGTGGGTACTGTAGATATTACAGAAAAGGAACAAAAGCTCTACTTTGGGTTTCACAGTCCTGACATTGTTTTGCATCAGTCCTATTCTCTACTATTGCTCGCGGGAATAAAGGAGAAGGAAAAACAAAGAAAGGATGGGTAGCGTGAAAGTATCTGTGATGGAGTGTATAATGTTAAGGGTAAGAGACCTGTGCGGAAAGACATGTTTTCATTGTTTGACCCTCTGGTGATTGAAAATCAATGCTGTAACTGAAACAAAGTTGATATAATTGTCCCATTATTTCACATTGCTTATAGTTTTACTGGAAGATTAATAGGAATTTTTGATGCACACATATGTCCACCTGGATCCCATATGCGCAGAATATGGCAGCAGAGTAGACCTTTCTAGGTGTGCTAGTGAACAGAGATGTGAAAGCAATTTGCCTGACCACTGCCTGGGTTCTTGAAGGTGTGTATTTAGTCCAAAATGATGCTTAAGTTCATTGTGTCTCATCTTCTCATCAGCAAAAATAATACTTTTGCACCATTTACTTTTATTTTAGATGCATCTGGATTGCTGTACTTTCTACTTTGGAAAAGAGTTCACATTGTGAATCATTCCCTGAATTATTCCATAGGCTGACTTACACCAAGTTTAGAATTCAGAATTTTTTGAACATTATTAGGTTGCCCAGTTAAATAAAATGTGGGTTTCTTTGCACAGATTCTACCATAATTTAGAAATTCACAATTCATCATATGCTTCTGATTCACTTCCACCTCAATCATCAAAATATAATCATGTAATAGACATCTGATCTTAGGATACTTTTTAAAATTTAAAGCCTTTTAGAAGCAGTAAACATCATTTTGTCAGTGGCAAGGCAGCTAAAACACCAAAGAATTTAGATTTGATTCTGAAATTTGAACTGTAGCTAAAATAGCCCAGCAAGTTCTTCCATCCGTTCCTGAACCATGCTTACTGCCCTTCTAACTAAGTGAGGTTTTCCATTATTTTTAATTGAACAGGGCCCCAGTAATGTTTCCAATCCCACAATGAGTAAACACAAAGAACGAGGTGGACTCCACCCTTTCAGAGAATGGTTTTGCCTTATACCACAAACATGGCAAGCTTGAAGACCTTAGAATAACATCTGTTTGAGAACCACAGGTTGCTAACAAATAAATAGTTAAGACCCAATTACTTTGGTATCTCCACAGAAACAGTAATAGGTACATCAAGTCTCTCCCTCAACTGTGGCTCAGTCCAGACCGCCGAGCAAATCTCCATTGCCCTGGAGATGAAGGGAATGGCCTTCCCTTCATCAGGGAAGATGGCCAGAAATGGCCAACAACAATGTCACTAATATATGACATTTTATTCCAAGCACAATAGGCAACTGGAACAATTCTTGTACTCTAAAATCTTGCCCTGGACCTAAAACACAAAACAAATTTTCATCATTAAATACTATAATTTTGCATTATCTCCAAGTACAAGTGGAGAGTCTGGAGGGAGAGAGGAAGAGAGAGAGAGAGAGAGAGAGAGAGAGAGAGAGAGAGAGAGAGAGAAACGACTAAATCACACTTTCCTAAGATTCCAGATGATGTGACAATGGTACAACCAAATCCTGTGTGAAATCCAGAAACCAGTGCCACTGAGAATCTTCACTTACAATTCCTAGTATACAATAGTCACCCAATTAAAACAAACATAAACTGACCTCCTCTCTCATGGGCTGATCATACTGAGTCCCCTGGAAGCAAAGGAGGACTGGATTCTCCTGTGCTAGATCCAGCTGTTCCCAGGTGTCTCTGATGTGTCAGAGCTCTACTTTAAGAAGTGTGAGAGCTGTCTGTCTGCGAGGAAGTATTTCCCAAATTCTCACAGTAGATGTGCCTCTCCAGAGATGCTTGACAGTTACTGTTCTCTGTAAGCATCTCTGTTCTCAAATTTAATTTGGAAGTCATATGCATGTGTTTAATTAATTCTATGAATAATCTTTAAAGACAGAGCAGTTACAAAGCATGGAAGAGGCAAGGGGAAACTTTCTATAAGGATTTTCCTTAAATCAGTCAATCGTACAAGCAATAGCCTCATCTATTTTCCCCCTTAGTCCTCTCTAAACAATTTCTCTTCATGGCCCATGATTCCATGACTTAAGATACGTTTGGCACCCAAAATACTTTGGGTCAAGAGAATTTACTTTCTTGGCCTATGGATAGCTTGGCTTATGGATAGTTTCCAGTCAAGGTCACGTCAGGTGCCCAGCATATTTTCTCTGAGGTTAGGGAGCACTGGAATTGTCCCTGACATCTACCAGAAGCTCTGGGTCCATCAGACAGCATCGTTGAGCCTAAAGAGAGCACTGTGGTATGTCCACGAATTTATGTGATTTACTTCCCACAGAAACAGTCAATCGGCAGGGACTACAAATAGTTCCTAGACTCTAATTTCACTAATGTAGACCCACAATTTTACTATAAAATCATAAATGGCTGTTTAACACCAGCAAATACAAAGTGAACTTGTATTAACAACGTAGATGTTATTTTCAACCTTGGGCCCTATTGCTGACTGTGTTTGTGCTACTTTACCGTCGTTTTAACTATCCTGGGCTAAGGGTTTTTCTTTTCTTTTCTCTCCTGTTCCTTCCCCCACCCTCAACTTTTCTGGCTACATTTAAAATGTGATTGATTTATGGTGCTTTTTTAAAAATTGCTTGTGTAGTTTGGTTGAGGTATAGATAGTTGTCCTCTTTTATTGGTGTATTTAATTGGTCGTTCCCATGGTAACATTTTTAGTACATTTTTTTTAGAAGGTTGAAGGATGCTTTGGGGCTTTTGTGTGGTGGTCTGTTAATCTTCAACAGACCCTAACAGGATTCCTTTGTGCCTTTTCCTCCTCCACTTTTGAGTGACTTGACTTCCTTAACCCTTCCGAGGCTAAGTGCCATTGTTCCTTTCTTTTCTTCTATTTTTTTTTAAGCAGGCTTCACACTTAGCACAGAGCCCAACGTGGGGCTTGAACTCACATTCCCTGAGATCCAGACCTGAGCTGAGATCAAGGGTTGGATGCCTAACTGACTGAGCCACCCAGGTGCCCCTGAGTCCAGTTGTGTGTAAACACCACATCTGTACGCAATGGTTGTCTGACAGGAGCTGCAGTGCGGTGGCTAGTCTGTAACCACAGAATCATGATCATGAGAGATTCAAAACAGAAGCTATAAAGAGGCATCTGAAACTTTCATGCTGTAATAATGAAGTTTATACAACACAATGTGGTTGGCTATTTATTTTATATTTGGTCGTCAATAAAGGAAGTGCAGCTTTCTTATTTATTCTTTTATAGATTCTTTTTCTTTTCTTTCTTTTCTTTTCTTTTCTTCTCTTTTATTTTCTTTTCCTTTTTACCTAATTGCTGTTGAGTGATTATTCTCAGTCAGCTGCTTTCTGAGAGAGTTAGTTAGGTCTTGTATGTTTAAAGGATGCTATGAGGCAGAAGAAATGAAATAATTTATGAAACACATAGAGATGTTTGTTCACTTAAACATATCCAATCGGCAAAGGATGGCTCTGAAATCTGGTAACAAGTATAATGACCTTTGAAAATAATAAGTTTATGGGACACCTGGGTGGCTCTGTCAGTTAAGCGTCCAACTCTTGATTTTGGATCAGGTCATGATCTCACAGTTTGTGGGTTCGAGCCCTGCGTCAGGCTCTGTGCTGACAGCACGCAGAGCCTGCTTGAGATTCCCTCTCTCTTGCTCTCTCTGCCCTTCCCCTGCTTGTGCTCGCTCGCTCTCTCTCTCTCTCTCTCTCTCTCAAAATAAATAAATAAACCATGAAAAAATATTAAAAAAAAAAAAGAAAATACAAGTTTCATGGTATAACCTCTTTGGAAGATTCTTTGGTGGTTTCCTACAAAACTAAACAAATTCTTACCATACAATCCAGCAATTGTGCTCCTTGGGATTTACCCAGAGGAGCTGAAAACTTTTGTCCACACAAAACCTGGCATGCTTATGGATGTTTAGAGCAGCTTTATTCATAATTGCCAAAACATGGAAGCCAGTAAGATGTCTATCAGCAGATGAGTGGATAAATAAACCATGGTACATTCAGGTAATGGAATATGATTCAGGGTCAAAAAGAAATGAGCCATGAAGTCATGAGATGACATGGAGGAATCCTAAATGCATATTACAAAGTGAAGGAAAAAAAACAACCTGTAAAGGCTACATCCTGTATGATTTCAACTACATGACATGCGGGAAAAGGTAAAAACTAGAGACAGATCAATCCTTGTCAGGGGTTTGTGTGGGAGGAGAGATGAATAGTGAGATCACAGAGCATTTTTAGGACAGTGAAAATACTCTGCATGATATTATTATAATGGATACATGTCATTATACATTTGTCTGAACTTGTAGAAAGTACACCACCAAAAGTGAACCCTAAGATAAACTATGGCCTTAGGGTGATTCTGATGTGTCGATCACTGTGGGTTCATGCTTGGTAAAAAAATGTGCCACTCTGGTGAGTGATGTTGATGATGGAGGAGGCTGTGCTTGTGTGGGGACAGCAGGTACACGGAAATCTCTGTACCTTCCTCTCAATTATGTTGTTAACCTAAAACGGCTCTAAAAAACCCAAAATCTTTAAAAACTGCAAATTTCAGATCTCAAGGTAATTCAAATATGAAGTGTCTATTCATATGTATTTAAATGTTACTTGTTGAAATAATGGCATAGAAGAATTATATTTTTTGCTATTATTTTTAATAATAGTCATAAGCTAAAATATATACCATACCCATTCTAGGTTATAAAAGAACTTCTCATGGATTCTTTGTTAATCCTGATGCACTTAGAAGAGATCACACGTGACTCAAGATTCAAATGTGGCAGTCATGCAACATATTCTAGCTCTCTGCTTTCTCTCTCCTTGATTTTAGTGAAGAAAAGGGCTGAAAAATACTGACCCAAGGAGGGTATCTATACTACTGTTTATACGTAATATAAACTCTCATTGCATGAAATGGAAAATTGCTAAAACAATTATCAAAATTATATGTTCTTATGTATCATCAAATAATCTATGCAAACAAAAGGAGACATTTTATTTTATTTTATGTTTTTTGAAAGGAGACATTTTAAATTAGGCAATGCTTTAGTAAATTTCAGTGGGAGGACTAGTTGTTCAGATTTTTGTCCTTCCAGTAATGCAAGGATCTTATAATGGATTATAGGATCTCCAAATGGTTTTATAGCAATAGCATTTTTTCAGAATAATTATATTGTCAGAAATCATATATCAAAATTAAAGGATGTGGAAATGAAATAGAGCTGATACCTGGCAGAAAACTGTGATAGGAAAAGAACCGTCCCTTATCCTTCTTTATATTCCTTAGGCATGCCCATTCCATCTGGCAGGGTGAGTGCCGGCCCTGTGCTAAGCATTTTGTATGCATCGTTGCTTTCGAGATGTCAAGGAGGCCAGCACAAGGACTGAGTATGTGGGAGTTGGGTTCAGATGGCACTCAGGTTGAACCCTGCTTCTGCTAATTACTATCTGTGTCCAAATGGGAAAATTACCTAGTTTTTGTGGATCTCAGTTTCCTCATCTGTACAATGGGGACAATAATAGCGTCTACTTCATTGGGTTCTTTTGAGGAGTGAAGGACAGAAGTATGACTTGAGCAGGTTACTTGTGTTTAACTTTAGTATTTCTGAGTCTCATAGTAGCAAGGAGAAATAAAGGACGGAATGACAATGTAAATGGTATACAACAAGGTGTTTTCTCTATGAAAAAGTGCTTTTATGAACTGGGACCAGAGAAACACTTTTCTTATTTAGGTTATAAAATTAAATAATTATAATAGAACCTGGGAGAAAAGCACTAGGACCCCAAATACAAGTTTGCAATAGAGAACCTTACTTAATGTAGCATTTACTCTTTGGAATTTTGCCCAGTCACTAGTTTACTATTCATACTAAGATTCTTATATAGTATGAAGGTCCTAGTACGTATTCATAATGCCAGAGATTAAATCCTGTATCATTATAAGGAGGACTATTAGCTCTCAACTAATTCCAATAGATGCTGCCATCTGATGATATGGCTCTGCATTGTTCTCTTGAATCACAGAAAGACAAAATTATTAGCATATAGTTCAGTCTCAGCACAAGTTAGCAAAGATGAAAGGTTAGCATTTGGTATAGAGATTTGGATAAATTTATACAATCAGCAGGTGTTTGTATATTGAACACTTAGAAAAATGCACACATGTCCTCCATTAAGAATTAAATGCTGAAAATCTCTTTTGTCATTTGCTTTTGACATCAAGAAGACACTGTAAATGTTTTTAATATAAAAATATATTATAAAAGAATATTGTAGGCACATTAGAGGAAATTTTTAAGTCTATAAAAAAATTAAAATTATCCTTAGTGCACTAATCTTAGTTCCTATTTACTTTAGACCTTGTTTAAGTTCAAGATAGAATCATGTGGTAATTCTCTTATAAAATTGACATTTTACACTCAATATACTATAAACTTTCTGTATTGTTATATGTTCTCCTAGAACCATATTATAAGTAGTTACACCTAATTACTTTTTATGAAACACTTTGTTTCACTGTCAATACCTTAATTATTTGTATTGAGTGATTCCTCTTTTGTTTTAAATATTTCACCACTAGAAACAAACTCTTATAGCTAAACCTTTATACTAACTTATCATTGCTCAGTTTGCATAAGTTTTTGCAAGTTAAATAGGCAAGTTACAGGGTATGTAGATTTCCTTGGCTTCTGCCATATGGTGTTATATATGCAATTATTAAGTACAAATAGTTCATAATTTGAGAATTCTTTTTCTCATTAGTACTACCATAGATGTTTTGCTTATAAGTTTTGGTTGGCATAAAATATCCACGGGGAAAGAAACCACTCATTAGCTTTTCAGCCCCATAGTGTGGTATCTTCTGAAAGGCAAAAGGGTGTACAAGAGACCCCACTTCACTAGGGGAAGATACAAGAGAAAACCCAGTGTGAAAGCCTCATAAGGCATTGGCTTACAAAATTGAATGCCTCGCTGCCTCCACACAAAAACAGGGGTTTTAACAAATAACATTCTCCACGTAATCAATTCTTCCCAAACTGTACTTTTCTCAGTAGTTAAGGAAATAATCCAGAGACCCCGACTGTGTGCACAATATTTTCTCCCTCCCAGTGCCTCACGGGCACAAATGCAATGTCTAGAGGAACTGAGCTAGGTTGGGTTTCGAATATATATTCAGGAAGTGACTAAGAAGAATACTTGACAGCCTGCACGTGACAGTCCTTGGAAGGCCTGGGGAACAGGAGAGGGAGCATCTCATGATTGTGAATTGTGTGGGATGAGGGACTGTAAATAGACTTTGAAGAGTAGCGTTTATTTTGGCAGAAAGATTGCTAACAAGAAGGGTCATAATATCATGAACTTATATGACCATGGCAAGACATCACATTTAACTACCTGGTCCTGGGTTTTTGAGCATGAGTGTGCACACATCTCAGTTTAGAAATAAATTGATATGTGTGGGCTGAAGTTTTAACAGACCCCATCCGTTGGGGTTAAAAATCATCTGCTCCCAGCAAAATTCAACTTTCTGTTTTCTTTCTTTTTCTTTTTCTTTTTTTTCTTTTGGTGAGGGACAGAACAGGAGGAAAAGGGAAGAGAGACCAGCTTTAAATGACTTATAAAAAGACTCAGAAAAAAAACTTTCTGGACATCAAAAAGCTCTTACAAAACAGGCTTTTAATGATTTAAGTGTAAATGAATCAAAAACATATGGATAACATTTTCTTTTAAAATACTCTTGGGTTTAAAAAATTAAGGGGAAAAGTAAATGGAAGAGAATGTTTTAGATTTGGTGGAGCAAAAAACATTTTAGAAAATAGCCTGAGGAGTTTGAGACGCCCCAGTAACATTTGGGGTTGTGCTCACGCTCAACCCTAACTGGAGGAAGAACGTTACATTGGCTTTAGTCCCTATATCCAGGAGCCCTACTCAGCAGCTACTCACACACGTGAGGTATGACAAGTAGAGCCACCTTCCATGATACACGCTTTGACGCTGAATCTGGGGAAGTGTGTCAGGGGCTGATACTGAGGGAATGTAGGTTGCATTTGCAGACCTCGGATATTGGAAAATCCAACATGCAACTGCAAATTGCTACTGGGATGGAAGTAGATGTGATATAATCCACCTGGGGAGGAATGAGGCATATCTGAGGTCTTGTCTCATAAGCATGAACCAGATTCCATATTCCTTTGAGTTTGCAAGCTCATACATCTTGGATGTAAAGTAATAAGACTTTATCAAAATATGTAAATCATTTTATTTCTGTTCCAGGTAATTCTTCTCCCTCCCTGCTTTGTTGAAGTATAATTGCCACATAAAATTCTAATATATTTAAAGTGTACAACACTATGGTTTGATATATGTATACACTGTGAAATGATTCCCACAATCGAGTTAATTAACACATCTATTACCTCACATAGCTGCTCTTTGTGTGTGTGTGTGTGTGTGTGTGTGTGAGAGAGAGAGAGAGAGAGAGAGAGAGAGAGAGAGAGAGAGAAAGAGAGAACACTTAAGATGGACTTCTTTAGCACATTTTAAGTAAACAATACAGTATTATTAACTATAGTCATCATTCTGGGCATTAGATGCTCAAACTTACTTATTTTGTAATTGAAAGTTTGCACCATTTTACCAACCTCTCTCTCCCATGCCCCCTACCCCCAGCCCCTGACAACCATCATTCTATTCTCTGTTCATATGAATTCAGCTTTTTTTGATTCCACATATAAGTGAGATCACACAGTATTTGTCTTTGTCTGGCTGGCTTATATTACCTAGCATAATGTCCTCTGGGTTCATCCATGTTGTCACAAATGGCAAGATGTCCTTCTTTTTTTAAGGCTGAAAAACATTCCATTGTTTATATATACCACATTTCCTTTATCTGTTCATCCATCTACAGACATTTAGGTTGTGTCTGTACCTTGGCTATTGTGAATAATGTTGCAATGAACATGGGAATGCAGATATCTCTTCAAGATAAAGATTTAATTTCCTTTGGATATATATCCAGAAATGGAATTGTTGGATCATATTGTACTTCCATTTTTTTATTTGATTTTCACCCTTTATTTTTTTTTAATTTTATTTAAATCCAACTTAGTTAACACATAGTGTAATAATGGTTTCAGGGGTAGAATTTAGTGATTCATCACTTACATGTAACACCCAGTGCTCATCCCAACTTCCATTTTTAATTTTTTTGAGGAACTTCCATACTGTTTTCCATAGTGGGTATACTAATTTACAGTCTTACCAACAACAGTGTTTGAAGGTTTCCTTTTATCCACATCTTTGCCAACATTTGTTACCTCTTTTTGATAATAGACATCCTAACAGATGTGAGGTGGTATGTTATTGTAGTTTTAATTTACACTTTCCTGATGGTTAGTGATGTGGAGCACCGTTCATATACCAATTAGCCATTTGTATGTCTTCTTGGGAAAAATGTCTAATCTGTTTCTTTGCTCATTTTTTAATTGGGTGATTTGGGTGTTTTGTTGGCTTATTTTTGCTGTTGAGTTATAAGAGTTCCTTATATATTTTGAATATTAACTCCTTATTTCATACATGGTTTGCAAATATTTTCTCCCATTCCATAGGTTGCCTTTTAATTTTGTTGATTGTTTCCTTTGCTATACAGAAAGTTTAATGTAGTCCCACTTGTTTATTTTGGCTTTTGTTGCCTTTGCTTTTGGTGTCAGATCTAAAACGTCATGTCCAATACCAATGTCAAGGAACTTTTTCCCTGTTTTCTTTTTTTTTTTTAATTTTTATGTTTATTCATTTTTGAAAGACAGAGACAGAGCACAAGCAGGGGTGGGGCAGAACGAGGGGGACACAGAATCCGAAGCAGGCTCCAGGCTCTGAGCTGTCAGCACAGAGCCTGACACGGGGCTCGAACTCAAGAACTGTGACATCATGACCTGACCCGAAATCGGATGCTCAACCGACTAAGCCACTCAGGCGTCCCTTCCCTGTTTTCTTATAGGAGATTCACATTTTCAGATCTTATGTTTAACTCTTTAATCAATTTTGAGTTGATTTTTGTGTCTGGTATATGATAAGGATACAATTTCATTTCTTTTATAAAGATATCCAGTTTTCCCAGTACCATATATTGAAGGACTATCACTGCCCCATTGTTTATTCTTGGCACCTTTATTGGAATTAGTTGACCATATATATATGGATTTATTCCTGGACTTTCTATTCTGTTCTATTGATCTATGTGTCTGTTTTTATGAAATACCATGCTTTTTTTTTTTATTACTATAGCTTTGTAACATAGTTGATTTCAGCAGGTGAGATGCCCCCAGGATTACTCTTCTTACTCAAGATTGCCTTATCTATTTGAGTCTTTTTGTAGTTCCATACAAAGTTTATGATTATTTGTTCTATTTCGGGGAAAAAGGTCATCAGAATTTTGGTTGAGACTGTTTTGAATCTGTAGATTACCATGGGTAGAATGGACATTTTAACAATATTATTTATTTGAGTCTATGAAGATGAGATAGTTTTCCATTTATTTATGTCTTCAATTTTTTTCTTCAATTTTTTCTTCTTTTGTTTACAGATTTTTCACCTCTTTGGACACGTTTATTCCTAAGTATTTTATTCTTTTTGATGCTATTGTAAATGGAATTGCTTTCTCAATTTCTTTTTCAGAGAGTTTGTTGTCAGTGTATAGAAATGCAACTGATTTTTGCATGTTGATTTTGTATCCTACAACTTTAATGCATTTGTTTATCATTTCTAATAGTTTTTTTTCATGGATTCTTCAGGGTTTTCTATATATATTATCATGTCATCTTCAAACAGACAATTTTACCTTTTCCTTTCTGATCTTCTGGGACTAGAACTCCCCATACTATGTTGCATATAAGTGGTGAGTGTATATACTTTTGTCTCATCCTTGATCTTAGAGGAACAACTTTCAGCTTCTCAGCATTGAATATGATGTAAGCTATGTGCTCGTCACCAATGGGCTTTATTTTGTTGAATTACATTCTAACTATACCTGACTTATTGAGTCTTCATCATGAAAAGATGTTCATTTTTGTCAACTGTTTTTCTGCATTTATTGAGATGATCATACAATTTTTATTCTTCATTTTGTTAATGTGGTGTGCCACATTTATTGATTTGTGATTATTGAACTATCTATGCATCCTTAGAGTAAATCTCACTTGATCTTGGTGTATGATCTTTTTACTATGCTGTTGAATTCAGCTTGGTAATATTTTGTTGAGCAATTTTTGAATGTCTGCTCATCAGGGATATTGCTCTGCAATTCTTTCTTGTAGTGTCCTTGTCTGGTGTTGGTTATTCAAGTCATAAAATGATTTTATAAGTGTTTTCTCCTCCTCAATTTTTTGGAAGAGTTTGAAAATGATTGGTATTAATTCTTCCTTACATGTTTGGTGGAATTCACCACTGAAACCATTTAGTTCTGGATCTTTCTTCATTGGGATATTTTCGATTACTGATCCAATCCTCTCACTAACAGTCTGTTCATATTTCAACTGACTTCATAAGTCAGTTGGTAGATTATTTGACTCCAGGAATGTATCAATTTTATCCACGTTATCCAATTTGTTGGCATATAATTGTTCCTGGTAGTCTCTTATGATCCTTCCTGATCTGCACTATCAATGTAATGTCTCCTCTTTCATTTCTGATTTTATTTAAATCCTCTCTCTTCTGGCCTTAGTTCATCTAGTTAAATGTTTGTCAATTTTGTTTATCTTTTGATAGAACCAACTCAGTTTTCCTGATATTTTCTATTCTCTATTTCATTTATTTCTGCTCTTTGTTATTCATTTCCTTCTACTAACTTAAAGCTTAGTTCTTCTTTTCTAGTTTCTTGAGATGTAAAGTTAAATGACTTGTTTGAGATCATTTTTTTTTCTTAATGTAGGTGGATATCACTATTAACTTCCCTCTTAGAACTGCTTTTGCTTCATTCCATCAGTTTTGTTATGTTGTATCTCAAGATATGTTTGGATTTCTCTTTAAACTTCTTCTTGGATCCATTGGTTGTTCAGAATATTGCTTAATCTCACATGTATACTTATCATTGTTATGTCCTCTTGATGAACTGACCCCTTTATCATTATATAATGATCTTCTTTGACTCTTGTTACAGTTCTTAACTTACAATTTATTTTTTGAGGTGTAAGTATGGCTACTCCTGCTCTTTTTTGGTTTCCATTTGCATGGGATATGTTTTTCTACTCCTTCACCTTCAGCTTATGCACATCTTTAAAGCTGAGTAAGTCTCTTGTAGGCAGCATGTAGTTGGCTCTTGTTTTATTATCTATTCAGCCACACTGTATCCTTTGGTTAAAAATTTAATCCATTTATATGTAACTTAATTATTAATAGGTAAAGACTTTCTAATGCTATTTTATTAATTGTTTTCTGGATGTTTTGTAGTTCCTTTTACTTTTCTTTTTCTCTTGTTGTCTTCCTTGTGCACTGATGATTTTCTGAAGTGGCATGCTTTGATTCCCTTCTCTTTATCTGCTGTTGGTTTTTGTTTTGTGATATCCATGAGGCTTATGTGAGCACCTTATAACAGTCTATATTAAGCTGATAACAACCTAACTTCATACAAAAACTCTATTATTTTATTTCCCCTCTCA
Organism: Herpailurus yagouaroundi; assembly: GCF_014898765.1. Classification (NCBI taxonomy): domain Eukaryota; kingdom Metazoa; phylum Chordata; class Mammalia; order Carnivora; family Felidae; genus Herpailurus; species Herpailurus yagouaroundi. Next base: position 88,354,848 of record NW_024412391.1, on the reverse strand, counting down.
GCTTTGTTTTTGATATCACAATTTGCATCTTTTTATACTGCATATCCAGTAACAGATTATTGTAGTTAGAGTTCTTTCTCATGCATTTCTCCTTTAACCCTTGTATTAGAGCTAAGGATTCACACAGCATTATACTACAGTATTACAGTATTCTGAATTTGTATACTTAGCTTACCTGCATTTTTATACTCTCATGTTTTCATGTTACAAATTAGTGTCTTCTTCTTGTAATGTAGTTCTAGTAGTGATAAACTTCCTCAGCTTCCTTAACAAAACTATTTTCAATTCTTTCTGTGTAAATTGCAGATTCCCTTTTCTCTGGAGTTGGTTACTGGACAATTAGTGTGTTCCTTTGGCAATATCCTGTCTCCTTGATTTTTTTTCATGTTCCTTGAAGTCCTGTGTTGTTTTCTTTGTATCTGAAGAAGTAGTTGCATCTTCCATTCTTTACTGACTTTAGGGGAAAAAATACCTTCTGTCATCCCAGCTAGGGATTCTGAGTTTTTCTCAGGCCTTTTCTATCGATATGCATGCTGCATACTTCTTGTTCCTTCTTGCAGGGAAGTTCTTAAGATTTTATGCTTTCTGTTCATTCTGTAAAGGAGGGTCGTATGCTGACATTCTCCCATTTTCTTTCCCTACGGTGATGCTGAATGCTCAAGTTTGTATGCGTTCTCTCAATGCTGCAGAGCCAGGCTGGCCTTCTGTGCATGCTCACAGGCTATCTGCAAAGGCCTGCACTCATCACTGGTGGGAGAGTGCGCAGTGAACCAGCTGTAGGGTGGGGGTAGTGTGTGTGAAGGGTGCAGAGCATCGGGGGTGACTGTGGGCCAGTGCAGGGGGGATCTTCAGGCAAGGCAGCCCCCAGCAGTTGGCAACAGGCTCCCTGATGGAGCTCATAAGTCATCGGTAGGACTCAGCTCTCTTTCATATGTTCGAGCTCTGGTTGCTATTCTCCCTGCTCCTTCACACTCCTCAGCTATGGAGCTCACCTCGGTATTCTGGAGGGTGCAAGAAAGAGCTGGGTCTCTTGGCAGCATCCCCTACAGCTGGGGAAGCTGGGAACTCCTGCACACACTCTTCTGTTCCCCCGGGGGAGAAATCACAGGCCAAGATCTCTGGGCACTGAGCTCTGCCACCCTGGGGGAGGGATGATGTCAATAAAGTGAAACTGTCCTCTTCACCTCTTCAGTGGATCTAATCTCAGATGTTTTTGCTCCGACCATGTGCAGAAACTCCTCTGCTAGACTCCTGGACTTCCACAGAGATATTCTTTTCTTTGAACAATTATCAAAATCGGTGTTTGTCAGGGGAAAATATGGTAAAACTTTTCTGCCATCTTGCTCAGTAATTTCTTGTTGACTCTTTTTCCACAGCATACAAAACAGCAATGGAATTAAATGGATCCTCTGAAGTTTGAGAAATTAACAAATGATAAATATACACTGGTGTCTATGTACTATTTTCACAAAAATTAAAATCCTGGAGTCTAGAAACCTGTGAAAGATAGCCAGAGGGCCCCACTCTCCTCCCTGTACCATGTTCCCTGCTGCTGTGCAAAGGATTTGAGCCAGAGCAGCAAGCTGCCATCATCTTCAAGGGTTCAAGAACTCCCGCCCCTCAGGACGAGCAATCCCTCATATGTGTGGTCCTAACTGATTAGGGAAAATTTCATCCACAGACTTTGAGGATCTCCCTCCACAGTATTATTTTGATAAAACTATCTTTTCTTACTAGAGAGACTTGTGTTCACATTTGAAGTATCCTGCAGACTTACTGGTCATGTCTTTTCATGATTTGAAGGACAATGGACTAAACAAGTCCACTTTAGAATCAGTCTTTGGCTAGCATAGTTTATACCTAAAAATTCACCACTTACTACCAGCATTAGACAACAGAAATATCTGAATAGTCAGCATAACCTTTTATTCATTCAGGAGATGTCTTTGGTCCTTGGTGGGTTCCCAACTCAATTGATTTAGTTTAAGCAATATTTATGGAAACACACGAAATATTAGGACTAAAATGCCTGTTTTCATTCTCAGGCACGTCATAAATATTTGATGTTCTTTTCCTCCGCCTACACTGTTCTGTATCTCATAGAGAACTTCAGTCAGTGTATTTCTTTTCTCATTGACTGTCCATTGTAGTGATTTTTCTTTCTTGATCCATCCCAGATGAAACAGTGACATCCAGGACTATTGTTCTATGAACACGTTTAACCTCACCCTCTTCCCCACTTCATGTTACTTCTTCCCCATCCCACTTCCTGTTATATCCTCCAGGAAAAATTTCAGATCCACATTTCATCTCCTCTTTCCTATTCCTAAACTGCTGCGTTCTGCTGAACAGAATCACATAATAGAGCAGATCGCCACCTCACTTCATCAATAGGCTTCAGCTTCAGCTGGGCCACCTTCAGCTTCGTTCACCAGTCCTTGAATCTGGCCTGAGCTGGCTCCCATTCTTGTCCCAGGGCCTCTTTCTTACCTTCACCACTCCTGAGTCTTTTATTTGACCCCACAAGCCTTGTCCAGAACACCTGATTTTATGTCCTACTTTCATGTCATCGGGTGTGAAGTACCTCTGCCTCCTGCCCCTCCTTACCTCATAGAAATTCATCTCCATCTGTCCTTTCCCTGAATTTTGTATCCATGGTCAGAGAATACGATGCCCTGTCTCTTGTTCAATGCCAACATCTTCAGTGTTGCCCTTGATCTCATCTGTTTTCCTTTAAGACTATGATCGATCAAATATAGTATTTATTGTTTACCTTGAACCATCCCTTCTGTTTTGGCGTCTTTCCTTTGGCCTAAATAAATGTTTAAATCTTTGCACACTTGAAAAACAAAACAACCACAGCAGAAAAAAAAAAAAAAAAAAAAAAAAAAGCCCTCCCTGGAATCATGCGAGCTCCGTGAGTGTTCCCTCTGGCATCCTGCCCTTTGCAGTGAGACTTCTTGTGAGACTCATGCAAGACTCTGCACTGCATGGACTCACCCTTTCCTTCTACAACTCCTCACACTGTATCATTCTCCAGCCCCTACTGGTTTTGGAAAGGTTGCCAAAGACCTTCTCTCTCAATGTATGATACCGCATCAGTGCTCTTCTTGCTGGGCCTCCTGGCCACATTTGATACCATGGAGCATTCATCCTACATGGAATCACTTGCCAGCGTTGACTACCCTCACTGGTCCTCTGTGTCCCCTCTCTGTGCCATTCTTGGGACCCTCCTGCTTTACCACAGAGATGGTTGCCTACTCTTTCCTCTTGATTTTCTGTTTTCCACCAGATTTTCTCTAGTGCCCCTTGCACTACCATCCGTTTGGATTTAACTGTCATTGGCTTGCCAGTAACATCCCATTCCATACTTGCTGACTCATCCCAACATTTAGTCTCACATATCCAAATTTCTGCTTACTTTTCTGCCTCTTCTCATGCTAGTCACCCTTCTCTTGTTTAAATTCTAATCGTCCTTCAGATTGGGATCTTGCACCCTCACTCCCAGGACACTTTCCCTGAAGCACCAGGTTGCCCTCGCCTGTCCTCCTCATCTGCATATGCATACTTCATTCACTGCTATCCCTATGTCCTACAGAACTTTCTGTCTTGTGTCCCCTCATCTCTCCACTCTGAACGTCCTTGAAGAACATGTATGCTGAGCTTGGTACCTCAATATCCAATAAGCTGCTTTTTTTTTGAGAAAATAGCAGTTTAGTTCCTTAATTGATAAGGATTTGTATCACATATAATTTTTATAATCACAGAAAATTAAAATGTGAAAGAAATTAAATAGCTTAAAATTTGTCTTTTTGACTGTATTGTCTGTGCAAACTACATATGTATATCACAGGTATTATATATTATAATAAATATTATATATTATCTTTATATATAATATGTAACATACATAATATATAATATTTTATATATTATTTATATATTTTATAAATATAAACTTTATATGTTTCTATAATACATATTATTATATAAATATATATTTCTATAATGTTTATGTAAATAAAATATATATTTATAAATTATATAAATTATATATCATATATTATATATTAAATATATATACTATATATAAATATTATATATTATAGAAATATATATTTATATATTATTTATCTTATCTTTATAGATAATATGTAATATATGATATGTAATATAATATCTTTACATATAGTATGTATCGTTATGTATAATATGTAATCTTATATATAATATGTATATATATTAAATGTATTATATATATCAAATATATATTATACAAATATTATATATATTATAGAAATATATATTTATATATCATTCATCTTATCTTTATATATAATATGTAACATATTTGAGACTTATTTCTCTTTACGTTCCTTCCTTCTCCTCTTCCAAAATGCTATTTCCTCAGAGACGCCTGTCATGACCAAATATTCCCAGCATGTTCATTCCCTAACCCTTCCCCTAACCTTACTCTTAAATGTCTACATTAATGTTATACATTTATTTACAAACCAGTTATCTACATAGTTCTCATGAACATCTGAACTTGTAATTTTTTATTTTTTTACGTGGTTGGTTTGGTTTTTACTCCTTGCTACTCACAAGGTAAGTACTTGCCTATCTTCTTCAGCCTCTCTTCAATATCTGTCATTATGCCTGTCACATAAGATAGCTCAACAAGTATTTACAGAATTAATAAAATGAATGAATGAGTGAAGGGAGAGGAAGTTAGTGGGGGGCTAAGATTGTCCAGAGGCAAAAGTGAAGTATACTGAAAGAAGGTCAGGAAGTCAGTAGGCTTGGAAATTAACCTTACTGTAAAAAAGAAAAACAAAACAGTTCCACACAGATGTGTTCCTGGGTCAGCAAAGAGCTTAACTAGACTTTGTGTTGTTTATAAGAAACAGAGCCAAAATGAATCTAATCTTTTTTTTTTTTTTAAGTTTTCAAACTTTCTCTTTTTTATTTGGAAAAATACCCCATTGCACATGTTTGTTCCCAAATGGTGTCTAAACCAAGAAAACCCAAAGCCCTCCATATACCAGTGCCATGAAAATCCAGGAGGGCGGTTAATCCTGGGATTTGGTTCCTTCCTCATTTTGCTGACTGTACCCCGTACTTTTGCAGAGCTGACTCTCAACAGGCCAACGCGGGCGGAGTGGAAGTTTCACAGGGGAATCATACAACTGCATTAACAGGTCAAAGTTACTATGAAGAAGGTTTCAATGTCAGGCTAAGATATTTAGATTTGATCTTTCAGGAGATAGTATTTTCTAATGTTAGAATTCTATTGAAATCTCTGTATTAGAAAAAAAAATTGCTGGGATTCTAGATTGTAAATCTAATTTGAATTTTTGATAGATTAAGGATAAATAAAACGGTTAGGAGACTGGAGCTTTAATCCTTGTTTTAGGTAATAAAGATTAGTATTGCTCTGTTTATCTCTATCATCGCACAATGGATTACAAAATACAAAAAATAAATAGAGCCTAATGGAAAAAGAGAAGTAAATAATCAGAATCAGGGACTAGTTAGTGTTAGAGAGTTCACATGGGTGGCAAAAGATACAGTAATTAGGCATAAGTATAATTCCTACCTGGCAATTACAGTTCAGCCATAAATTGGCTTTGGAGCTTCCTGGAAGCCAAAGTAAAATAGGAAACATAATCACTTACATAATTTATCTTGTACATACAGCAATAATACCTAATATTTACTGCATTCTAACTTTGTGCCAGACACCGTTTATATATATCCTTTACTTATAACCATCCCTCCACATATTCGAAGATCTCATGTTCTTCAGAGATAACTCTATTAACAAAGTCAGCTGATAAAGAGATCTTCTACAATGAGGAAGTGAAAATTTATGCTGAAAAGCATCTCCCTTTTTTTCTTTAGAGAATAATCAACCTAAATTAAACTTTTAAATTCTTGATTTAAGGCAGCCAGCCTGTTTCAACAAAGTTGCCAAATATTCTTAACCGAAAGGAAGCATTGCAAGATATGACAAACAGGAAAGCTAAACAAAAGTCAACAGTGTTGCAAATCATACATTTATGGGAGGAAACGCTCCAGCCCTGCAGCCAAGCCTGGAACTTAAACCTGCAAGACAGACCATGCTCTAACATCAACAGGGTAGTGTGCTGTGCGAAGCTCTATACCACGGTGCCAGCAGGACTTGGGCCTGGGTGTACAGGCGGCTGGTGAGTACAGGGGCCTGTAGTGGTGGCTTTCAGAGAGCCAGGGAGCATCCTAGCCCATTAGCTGTGTTGTCGCAGGCTGACAAAGGAGAAGAATGGTCACAGATTTGACACGAAACTCAAATCGCTCACTGGTCTGTTCCAAATGTGGCCCCTGGAAGCTAAACTGTAAGGTGACGCTATCCTCAACATCTTTGGAACCAATCAGTGGAGATTTTTCATAGCTTTTTCTTATAGCACACCTCCTTGTGTATGTCAAGTGTGACCCACGTTCCACACGGTAAAACCTGGACTATCCAGTGGGTCACCAGTTCAAATGCCAAGGGGCAAAATGAAATGCATGTTGCAATTTAGGAAAGTGGGCCCAATGACATGGGATCTTGTCATTTTCAAAAAAGAAATTGGAGATCCAGACTTGTAACTGAAATCTCCCAATTTTTAAATATTAGTAACTAATTCCAAAATATTTAATACCCTCTTCAGGCCAATGCAGTTGTCTGTGAATTACCCCCCGCCCCCGCCCTGCCTCCAGTTTAAAAGTTTCCATAGGAAGGTAAACCTCTATAAATTAAATCCTTTTAACAGAACTTTTAATAAAGTTTGGGTAGCAAACCAGTGTGAGTGAGCTTGTCTGGTAAAGATTTCAGGCTTTTGTTCCTGATTAATGACAGACATGTGATCGCTTGTGCTGACAAGAGACGTGGCATTGTGCTGTGAAAATTGAAGAGGCCCCAGGATTTACCTGAACCAAGGCTGGCCATCTTCAAATGAGGTCAAGCTGAGAGAGTACCTGTAAATCAGGTTGGGGTTTCCTTTCAGCTAACAACGGGTCTGCCCCAGCCCACAAAGGGAAAAAGAACCCCATAAGAGTTATGCCATAAGAACGTTTTACAGGAAGTGGACCTTAGCTAACTGTAGGAGGAGCTGGGAAGAGAAGATACAGAAGAGGCTGTTGAGAAATCAAAAAGGAAGTCCTTGCCAGCCCACAGGAAGCTATGGCACGGGGAGACAAGGTGGATCTCACAGGGAAATCTGAGAAGCCAAGCAGATCCCTTCAGGAAGGGACCATTTGCTGAAAGGTATAGGGAACGAGGATCCCCGTGTAACTTGCACCTCAGTGAGTCCACAGGCAAGCATCAGACAGGGCTAAAGCCTCTGCTTCTCAGTCTGATGTTTGAAGGAAGACCTGTCCATGGAAAGGAGGACACAGCAAGGTCAAGCTAGACACCTCACCCACCCCAGCCCCCAGGCACCTCTGCATATTTCTTTCCTATATCTAACCATACAAAGTCCTTCAGAATGTAATGGCTCCTGCTTCGACCATGGCTCCCAAATTTCACACAAGCTTCTCTTCTGATTGACTCTAACCTGGGACAACAGAAGGAAGGGGGCTGGGGGAAGTGATATTGCCTAGCTCAACCGGATCAACAAGAGAACAAAGCAGCATGGTGAGTGTGGGGACTTCAATTTCCACAAAATGGGCCATGATCATTTTGACTAGAATATTTCCAAAAGCATTCGATTCTGTGTTACAGAGAAAGTCTGTCCAAAAGGAAAGAGGAGTGGCAAGGCAGTTGGATAGCCTTGGGTTTGAATCTTTATTACTTTCTTGCTTTATGGCTTTAGGAGAGAAACTCAACCTTTTTGATTCAGTTCTTCCATCAGTAATGTGGGGCTTATGATACCAATATTAAAGTTTTGTCTTAAGATTAGACACAATGTTGTGTCTAACACACACAAAGTGTGTTTCATGGGGACAAAGACTATGTTTAGCTTATTCATCCTTGCAGTCTGGAAACCACACAAACTGTCTAACACCAAGTAAGCAAGCAATATGTTTAAATCACTATTATTATTGCTTATAATAACAATAAGAGGGACTCTTAAGCGCACATGAACATTTAAGAGGATGGATGGATTGCACAGCCAGTGAAGTTTTTCCTGATCTTTTTGGACGTTAACACAAACGAATTCTCTCAAAGGTCTGTTGTGTACTAGGACACATTTAGAATTAATTATTATCCTCATAGTTAAAAAGACTGGGACGGGGGCAGCATAGCAGATTCTATATGTAAGCAGTCTTTCATCCTTTGTCTAGAAAGCATACAGTCCTGTAATCTCCCTCAAGGTACATCGTCATTCTCATCAGCATTTAGCATCCTTGTCTCCCAGCAGAATCCAGCTTACATCCCGTAAGTGGAGGAGGACAAGCATACTGACCACACACACTGCATCTTTCTCCTTGAACACATACACACGCTGGCCTTTGGTAAGAGGCAGGGCATGAATAGGAAAAAACAGAGATGCATTCCAAAAAGACATTAGCTAAACAAAAGTCAAGTCCACCAGGCGAAGTCATCAGGAAATCGGTTAACATATTTTCCCCCCATTCAACAAAAGATAGCAGGCACTTGTCTCAATATCCCCTTTCATCCCTGAAAGCTTTAAAATTGATTCATGGTTTCATAACTACAACAAAGTAACCTTGGATAGATTAAAATCAAGGCTTTTTTAAATTTGGATATCAACAGCAAGAATCCCACCCAGGTCTTGCTAAAAACGACTTTGGCTGACGTTATGAAATGCTTCCTCAAGCTCTTCTTCAGCCAAATGAGAAGTCGTCTGGAAAGGATTCATCCTTTTAGTGTACACAGAAGATCTTCTTCTTGGATCTATAAACTAAGTCTTTAAATTCCACTGTAATTACTCCAAAGACATAAATAGAGCCGATACTATTTCTGGCATCCCAGCTGGCCCTTTAGACAAGGTACACAGCATTTTCAAATAAAGCTTCCACAAAGTGTGTAGGTATTCTAGCAACAGACAGATGCCTGGAAATTCTAAAACGTAGTGTGTAAAAGAATGGCTTCCAAAAATTCTAGTGTGTAAGACAGGCCCCTTTCTTCATTTTAATTCTTGTACCAGTTGTTAGGATTGAGTTTCTTAGTAAGGACTGAAACCTATTCTGTTTTCAACCACTAACTTGGCTCTCTTTGAAAGTTCTGTATACTGAAACAATTCATTAAAATACTCATACATAAAGTTTTATTAAGGGGATATGTTATTGCTCTCAGACTTACTCTGTAGTTATTAACCAGTGCAATTTAAAAGCTTCATTTCAAAAGCCAGAGAGAGCCTCACAAAACCACCTCAGTGTTAATGTTAATGCCAACATCGTATCCCTTTTCAGTGTGAACACCGTCCATATCTGGAGTACTTCTCGGATTTGGACACGAATATTTTACTCTTGTTCTTTGCAAACACATTGGGCTTTCTTTTAAGAACAAACTTTTAGACTCCAAATCGTCCCATGCATTTTCTCTTTGTTGCTTTCGATCACATTTGTTTGCCTTCTGAAACTCACTAAAATCTGATTACAGATTACAGACATTATTGCTACCAAAAAAAAAAAAAAAATCAATTGGGTTAATTTCCAGAGCCTATGGTTGTTTGGAAACCTTGACTTAATAACAACAACAAAAGAGACCTGAGAGTTAACACTTTGTTCTTCCTTTATGATTTGCCTCTGCCTTAGTTTCTTTATCTACAAGATAATGGGTTGGGGCAGCCATTGTCTAAATCTCTCAACTTGGAAGACAGAGAATCTGGGGGAATTCATCGCTAGTCATTAGTACACAGAATATTGCCAGCTTGCTACCTGGTGGGTTCATGATAGCATTCTGGCCCCCTTGTGGTTGGACAGGGTCAAGTGACTGCTGTTGATTTAAGAAGTCAGGAGCATAAAAGACATGTGTCTTTTCTCTGCTAACAGCCTATCGCCACTGGAGAGGAGCTTCCTTCCCCTCTGCTATGGTGGCAAGCAATATTCCAGATAGTAACTATTCCTTCGATTTGGAGAAGCTTGGAGTAAGAATGCAAGGATAAGGAGAGGAGACCCTCTTGATTCTTCAGGGACATAAAGTGTGAGCAAGAATTAAGCCCTTGGCTGCAAGCCATTGAGCATTTGGAGCTGATACCACAGCATGGCCTTGTCTATCCTGACTGATAGGATTCATAATCTTTCCCAAATGAAGCCAAACTTTTTTCTTCCCTTTTTTCAAAAGAAGGATGGGTCATGGGAGCTGGATGAGTGTCAAAGCTTTATAATAACTCATGTCAGCAGATTTCTGTTTGGGAGTAGAATATTTGAAGAGATAGGCTATATCTTCAATTAACAAGGACAATGTTCTTCATACTTCACAAACACATGATAAAAAATTCATTTTGCATAATTACCACAAACATGCACTGCCTTTTCACATCCTTTCTTTAGGTCCTTTGTGAGCAAGGATCCCTTGGAATATGACTCTTGGGCAGAAGGCAAACCTTCAGCTTCAGAACATTATGAAGTGTGCTTTCTCACAGAGCTTTGGCCCATCTTCAGTTAACTTGACACAGTGCTATACTGAGTAAGAAAAGCCTTCAAAGGCACCCGGATCTGGTTCAGATCAGAGCTCTTAAGCACCTATAGTATCTTCCATAATTTATTCAACCTCTGTGAGCACCAATAACCTCTTCTGCAAAAAGGAGATAACATATCTTAATGTCCAGTACATAGGCTGGGTTGTTTTTGTTTTTGGTTTTTTTTTATTTTTAATATTTATTTATTTTTGGGAGACAGAGAGACAGAGTGCAAGCAGGGGAGGGGCAGAGAGAGAGGAAGACATAGAATCTGAAGCAGGCTCCAGGCTCCAAGCTCTGAGCTGTCAGCACAGAGCCCGAGTGGGGCTAGAAACCATGAAGCGTGAGATTGTGACCTGGGCCGAAGTGGGACGCCTAACTGACTGAGCCACTCAGGCATCCATAGGCTGGGCTGTTCTTATTGACTACTCCACGGTCATTGGCTATACATGTTCATAAATTAAGCCTTGGATCCCAAGGAAAACCAAACACTGGGCACACAGAACAGTAGGCATGTTGTGGCAGGCAGACCCTAAGGTGCTCCCTACCCGCCTCAATTGTCCCCACCTCCCAGTGTGGGGGGGAGGGGTGAGTTCCCTCTTCCTGAGTGTAGGCAGGACCTGCAACTTGCTTTATCTACAGAATATATTGGTAAATGTGATGAGATATCTCTCACATGGTTAGGTTCTGTTCTTATGACAGTCTGTCTTAACAGACTACAGCTGGACTTTCCTGTGGGCTTCATGAAGTGAGAGGCCATGTTGGAGAAAGGCATATGGCTAGGAGCCATGAGAGGCTGCTGGGAACTGAGGGTAGCCTGTAGCCAACAAACTGAAAAAATCCAGGGCCCTCTGTCCTACACCTGCAAGGAAATAAATTCTACCAACAACCTGCCTGTGCTTGGGTTATGAGTTCTTCCCTAGCCAAGCTTCCGGAAGAGAATGCACTATAGTCCATGCCTTCATTGTAGTCTTGTTAGGCCCTGAGCAATGGACCCAGATGAGCATGCCAGACAACCGACCCACATAAATTCTGAGATAATAAACACAACACTGTTTTAAGCTCCTAACTTTGTGGTAATTTGTTACACAGTAATAGAAAACTGATACACATGCCGAACTGGAAAATTTGGCTGTTTTGCATGTAAAGAAGGCCACTGGAATATTTTTAAAAATGATCAGTTGTTAAATTTTCTTCTTTTGGGGGGCACCTGACTGGCTTAGTTGGTTGAGTGTCTGACTTCGGCTCAGGTCATGATCTTGCGGTTGGTGAGTTCAAACTCCATGTTGGGCTCACCGCTGTTAGTGCAAACCCCACTTCATATCCTCTGTCTGCCTCTCTCTTGCCCCTCTACTACTTGCACTCTCCCTCTCTCTCTCTCTCCCTCCATCTCTCTCAAAAATAAAATAAACATTAAAAACTTTTTTCCCTTCTTTTTGCTATCTCTTCCTTCCCAAATCCAATAAAATATTTGAGATTTCAGAGTTTTCATCTACAACCAGATGGTCATATACACGGCCCTTTAAATTTAGTTTGGATATTGTTTGTCAAGCTTTGGTTTATCAGTTTATTGATAATGGATCAAGTAGAGAGGCTGCTTTAAAAGTATTACTAACTTTAAAAATAAAATAGGCAGCTATTTTACCACCAAAATGAGTTAATGCGGGAACACCAGAGGAACTGCAGTTTGAGACATGCAAGCTACGGAAAACCACTGACAAGCCCAGAGAACAAAGGAGAGGAGCATACTTTAGAGACAAAAGGAGGAAGCTGGTCCTCCAGCTGTTCAGCACTGAAGTCTATTGGAGGAAAGCAAGAGTTCAGGGCAGTCATGGTTTCTCATTGGCCGGGCTATTTATGGGCAAGTAGAAAACTTCTCCAAGGCCATAAACTGAACTTCTTCCTGCCTGGGAATGTGAAGTAAGATGCCACAGAAAGTTTGTTCATGATAGCTTCCCCTCTAGGACTTCCCAACTCCATTTTAAGTAAGGTTTCTGTTTCTCATTTTCCCAGAATAAACTTTTTCTTTTTAAAATATTTCTGCAATAAAATGTTATAATAAAAAATCCTTTGTTATGGAAAAACTTGAGGATGTTTTCTGCTAAGAAGGGAAGTAAATAGTCATTGATTCACTGGCCCAGTCTTGCTCATCATTGAAGATGAAACTTGATGTCATTTAGTTTTGAATGTACTTCTCATGTTTCTCCCAAACAGAATCAACCCCTTTCTTCAAGTTCACAAAGCAGCTTAATTACAAAACATCTTACCTTGTGTTATAATTGCCAATTCCCATAAGCTATCTCTGTCACTAGTCCAGGAGTTAGCATACTAGTTCATGCGCCAAATCCTACATCCTGCCTATTTTTGTAAATAAAGTTTTATTGAAACAGGCCACGACTTTGCTTGTGCATTATCCTATGGATGTTTTCACAGTACAATGCAGAGTTGAGTAATCGCAACAAAGAGCTTATGCTCACAAGTCTAAACTATTTACCATCTGGTCCATTACAAAAACGTTTAGTGACCTCTGCACTAGACCATAAACTTTTTGAGGTGATAGACTGTGTCTTGTTCATCTCTGAAGCCTCAGAAGCTAGCCCATCACAGACCTTAAATTCGTAACTGAGTGTATACAAAGATGCATCAAACACCTGAAATTCAAACCAACATTAGCATTTATCTTCCCACTAAATTAGACCTTTTCTAGAGAGACCCAGAGATTTTTGTTAAGACTGACTGCCATAGGAAAACATGCTTTGTGTTACCCTAAAAGCTGAAATGAATGGAGCTGGCTATTAGGGGACATTCCTACCCTTCATTAGAAGACTGTATTTAGACTAAATTGCCATTTATTAAACAATTTTCACATTAGTTACCAAGCTCATGTGCCTTTCAGGGGACAGTTACTCTGTTTTCAGATTCACTTAGGACTGATTTCCAAAATACTGCTGGTGTATTTGCTGTCCAAGAAACCTTTTAATTTTCGTGTGTAAACCTTTTTTGATGTTGCTCCCTTGTCAAAAACAGGAAGCCATTATTTTCTAGCAGTAAACAAGTTCAAAATCAAGATAGCCACTCAACTCCCCAAATCAAGACTGTGCTTTGTATGGATGAAAAAAACCCAACTTTCTCATCTTCACTGAGTGTATCAAAATTCTCAAGGGAAAGCCAAGAGCCTTAAAATTTTGTGGGAATCAAAGAGTTTTTAAAGATTCTTCCTCCCTCCCTTGCCAGACTTGGTTCTTCTCCAAGCCCAGAGAAACCTTTCAAATCTCTTGTGCTTCATCCCTTCACTATTTCTGTCCCATGAGACTAGCCTGAATGCTTTCTCCTTCATTCCTTCACCCACAACCGTAATCCCATATGGGATGTATACAGTAACACTAGCCACCTAGAACAAAGCAGAACAAGATGTTTGCCGTGGATATCAAGTATCAAAAGGGACAATTAAATTGATACAAATCATCATTGCTTCCTGAATCACCATAGACCGCTGTATTTTAGAAGGCTACGGCAATTACGACAAAGCGTTACCTAAAGGTTTTGTAAATAAACGTATTAAACTCATATGAGAAGTTTAATGAGTAGGAAAGTGTTTCCTGGTTTCATCATGATGTTTAGAAAACTCTTCCAACTCACCTGATGAGTGCCTCAAGGAGAAAGAGACCCCAATCTCCCACGGGCCAGGAGGTGAGGTCTCTGACCCTTTCCTGGCCCCTGACGCTGTGCCCTGGGATTAGGGTCCCCCCCCCCTCAACACCACCATCACCTTCTAATCACCTACTCTTCCTCAGCAAGGAGGCTTTTCAGCTACACTGCAGCAAGCTTGGAAACAAAACAATAGGATCTGCACACAATGAGTTCTGTCTACAATTACCTACATGCCTACATATGCCCTCTTATTTAAATAAATGTTTCTATTTAATTTGGTGGGATGCTTAAAATTATCCTTTATTTAACAAAATATTAATGTCACAGATTATAATTTTTTAAATGTCCTCGCCTGACAAAAGATAAAGTTGTCATTCTTTTATGTCATCCATTCTCCCAATTTAGAAACACTGATCCAGTAACACGAAGGATCTGAGGACTTAGAATCCTGAACAGTCTTTGACAGTGAGGACAGGAAGGGGTGCTGGTGAGCATTTATGGCACATGCAGGTCAATGACTTATCCAAGGTCACTCAGCTGGGTAGAGGCAGTGAATTACAACCCACATCACTGACTCTTGGCTAATGAGCCTCTTAATACTTCAGGCTGGTTGCTACAGAGCTACTGCGGGAACTCTTTTAAGAATGCGGTCAAACCCCATCTGTTGTTCAACCTTTCAGATTAGCCCAATCCCTTGTTATCTCTTTATTTTATATCTTTAACACATCTGCAGATGTTGGCATCCTCACTATTCTCTGAAAATTGCTTTGAAATTCATTGCATCTTCCTCCATAATTACGTTAGCACATGAACTACTTCTGAAGGCAAAGTCAGTAATTGGAGAAGAGACTAGGAAAGAGCACTGAACACTGTGGAAAGCTCAGAGAAGCATCAAAAACCAGCCTGGCAAGGACAGGACGTGGTTGAGGGGGTGAGGGCAGCAGTGATAGGGCAAACTGGAAGATGAAGGATGGGCAGTGTTAACCAAAAGCAGAGGGAGGCCAGAGACCAGAGGACATCCTCAGAGGTCTGCACATGTGGCAGGGAGGACACTGGCAAAAGAGCTAAGGTAATGAAAGGGGCTTTTCACGAAGCACTTGGGAAACCTCACGAGACCCAATATTTACCGCAGGCTATTCTAATGCACAATAACCCCGCGAAACGTTCCAGAAAAGAAGAGGGGTGCTGGAATTCAAATAAGTTTGGAATACAGCTTGTATTGATCATACACACTACAGCTGTGCACAAGGAAATCAGCTCAGGCCTTCTGGGACACTCCCCTTGCCCACGGCCGGCCGTCCTAATGTTAACATTCTCTGGAAGTCCTTGAGAAATGCAAAGACAGTCTTCAGAGGGCACTGATGTAACAACTAGATATTTCTAGACAGCATCTGTATTCTGAAACGGTAAATACCTGTGTGCATTTTTCTCACAAGTGTCCGAAGAACTGGAGTCACCAGTGATGCTGCATAAGGTCCTCATGCCAGGTGCTCCCCACAAGTACCGAATCCGAATCCCCGGGGCTGTGTTCCCAGCTTTGGGATTTTCCAGTAAGCTTCCCAGGTGTTTCCTGGGTTGGCGGGTTTGAGGCGCACGGACCCATTCCGGTGTCTGGAGGCGGGAGCATGCAGCGAGAACTGGCCAGGGCCCACGTGCAGTCACGATGCATTCACACCACCGGGCACAGCCGCTCCTCCCTGGCAACCAGCACCTCGCCACACAGGTGTCCCTCCCGCCAGAGATGCCGCGTGACACAGGGTCACACTCACACTCCCAAATCTGCCTTTTCTTTCCACTCCCTGCGGAGTTGGTTCTGGGTGTCAGCCCACTGCACGTGGCACTTTACGACAGCCGCTGTGACAGCAGGCACCATTCCCTGGGCCCCAGTGTTCCTCCCATCCTCATGTGCCCACTGTTCCCTTTTGGCTCCCGGGCTCGGATTGGGCACCACCCCTGCCCTCACGGAGTGGAGTTTATCTTGTCCCTTGTTTCATGGTTCACCATCATCGCCAGCCTGAGCAAAGCCTTCTCTGGTTTACTTATTTTTCCTCTGTGTTCCTCAGCCACGTCCAACCCCCACTCACAGCTCCTGCCCAGGCACCCTCTCTGCTGCATGTGGCCTTTAGTTTTTGTGCGTATTTTTGAAACACATATGCTGTTCTTTCTCACGAATGTATTATTAATGTGCACAAGTGATACTGTGTATAAACGGAAATCTACTTTCTACCTTTTCGCCGATATGGAGGTTTTCATGCTTGTTCCACGGTGCTGTGTGTAGATTTCATCCTTTCCTGCTGCTTTGCCTTACGACACCACATTTAGTCGCTTATTCCAAAGGGACAGTGTAACTGGAAACTTATTCTCTCGGTCACGTGGGTTCTCAGAGGCTCAAACACCCAGGTCTGAGTTTATCAGATCTGAACAAGATGGAAAAGGAATAACAGCTACTTAGGCGTGAAACACACTTTTTAATTAATATGTACCACAATTGATATAACTTGTTAATATCTGAACCATGAGTGAAATTACGCAGGAGGTGGGGATCTGTTTGTGATGTCACCAAGGGGCTGGGATGAGGGATGACACCGTGTGTCTAAAGGTCAGAGATCAGAAAGAAATATAGCTGTTTCCTGATGGTACCAAGTTCACCCTATGTGGTAACCTAATTATAGGTCTGGTGGTCTATAAGTATGCACCATGGCCAACATCACATCTTTTATTTATTGCTTGACATTATGGTGTATCTTAATATCTGGTGGGATGCAACATAGACCTTATCCTTTCAGATAAAATTTAAAATGAGCTTGTCAAACCCTCTCTCTATTCCCCCAATATCCTGCTGAAATTGTGCCTGGAATGTCACTGAATTTATGGATTAATTTGGTGGTTTTCAATTGAATCTTCCAATGGGAAGGCCTCCTATTCATAAATATTTATTGGGGTTTCTTTTAGATCTGCTCGTAGACTTATGGAAATGTCTCCACAAAGGACTTTAGTAAATCTTGGTAGATTAATTCCTAGATGTTCTGTAGATATTGATCTCATTTTAAATGATGTGCTATTTTTTGTTATATATTCTAGTTAGCTATGCTTATGTCTCTACCTCTTCTTCCCCTAGACTGGATGAAGTGATGTATCTGTGTTCACATTTTACCCTTGGTAAAACCCCATTATAGAAGTGATCACATGGGATGGGACATGCTTCCTGTTTAAGGTGTCTACTTACCTGAATAGACTGTGAACTTTTTGAGGGCAGGGATGTTCTCTTGTTCACTTTTGTACCCTCAGCAGCAAACACAGATATACACAGTTTTCAGTGTGTTTTGATTGTGCATACAAATGCATACAACCATTATGTTATGGCGATATGACTAAAAATGGAAATGCCATGCCCACTCTTGGATTCATCTGCTAGGTATGCAGTTCTGAGGTAGGCATTAATATCTATCTCTCCTTGTTTCTTTCTTCCTTTTATTCTGTTTGAAGGATTCTGTCAGGACAGTTCACTCTACTGTCTGGGTCTTTGTCCTACTAGATGGGGGAGAATTAATCAGTCACTCTCTCTTTTTCTTTCTCACCCTCCATCCCTATGTCATTACTGGATGACAACATGTGGTTCCAGAGACAGCTTCCTTATGGTGGATAAATAAAAGGCATCTTGTTATAGAAATGGCCCAAGATGTCTTCCAGTCCTAAGGGATAACACGAAAAGTCATACTCCTATATTCTCTGCTTCTACGACACCCCCCTTCTCAATATAGTCTAGTAGTTGTCTAAATCCAAGTATTACTATTTTCCCATCAGCAAACCCAAATCAAGAAGTCAGAGTTATAGGAAGCCATTGGTAAAAATAACCCATTTTGTAGATTTTAACTGATGTTGCTCCTTGCATAGTCATTTGGCCATCTGTTTCTCATTATATCCTAGTTTTGTATATCCTAATTTCAAATTTGATGATGGTCCAGGATTCTGTATGTAATTAATTAAAATTTACAGAGTGAGGTATCAGGAAATAAATGAGCAAAGGGGAGGTAGGAAAGCACATAACAGTAATTGAGGAGGGCAAGCCTCTGATTTAATAAAATCTAGCTTCAGATCTCAGGTCTCCTAGGGATACTCCCAGCTGTCATAATTCTTAGGTCACTACCCTTGAGGAGAAACCAGACTGAGACCTTGAGTAAAAGGTCTAAAAAAACACAACAAGGAAACAAACAACAACAAAACAGTCCCATGGGGACAGTCATCAACAGCAAGAATAGAAGGAAATTGCCCTTGTCTACTCACCCCACTTTACCACTAGGAGCCTCTCATCATTACCTCTTCCTTTGGCCACCGCCTCTGATCTTTCTGTCCCTAGTAGGGAAACATGCAAATAGAAAAGAATTCAGACATCTGGAAATGTTTTCATTATCACAAATTTCAGTAACTTTTCAAAAAGAAACATAAAATTGAGTGAAAAGTCAAACAAAGATTTTGGCTCACTAGAGGGGTAAGAACTTTCCTCCTATGACCTGGTTCATCACTCATTTAGTTGATGGGATTTCCCAGGAAATACATTGCTATTTTGATTTTAAATTGCTCTAAAATACGTGACTACATTAATGCAATCCAGAGTGAATCTCTGCAGAAAAAAATTTTGGTAAGGATGACTATTTTATCCCATTTATTCCATTCTCTTTTTGTTCCTTGCATATGCCATGGAAATCCATCCATCAGTATTATCATTTTGGGAAACCATTCTTGAACATGCTATTTGAAGTATCCAGTAAGCCTTAGGTAATCTGGCTGTCACATGTGGGCTAACAAACCAAGTTCTAATATCACCCACCAGCCCAATTTTTGCCAAAATTACTAAAATAAATGAGTGTTCACACTGTGTTCCCTTTTCTTGAAACTTAATACGTATGGTAAAATTTTCTGGATTTAAGCCTAGTCTCCTAGCCACCAACATGCCTGTACACAGAAGCCTCTCATGCATGAAGGCTTCTGGGTCCAGTTTTACTCCTAACTAGCTGGCTGACACTGAGCCTCCATTTTCTTTTCTCCAAAAATAATGGTAACAAAAGAAATAATGATACTTAACTCCTAGGTTTATTATGAACAGGAAATGAAAGAAAACAGAAAAGTAATTAACCCAGGTCCTAGCATCTGCTATAACAATAGTTGATAGAACTGAAGAGATTTTCAAGAGCATCTAGTCCAAAGACTATAGTTGTTTTAAGTAGAGAGTCCACAAATAATTCCCAGAGGAGTTTGAAACTCTAAAAACTTAAGAACCATCCGTCAATCTTCTCATGGACTTACCTACACACTCAATTTATTTGCTAAAATAGAAACCTGGGCCTGGAGGTGGAAAGTCATTACCCAAAACAACACAGCTCCTTAGTGTAGAATAAGAATTAGAGGTCACATGGGGGCCTGGGTGGTTCAGTGGATTAAGCATCTGACTTAGGCTCAGGTCATGATCTCACGGTCTATGGGTTAGAGCCCCATGTAAGACTCTGTGCTGATATCTCAGAGCCTGCAGCCCGCTTTGAATTCTGTGACTCCCTTGCCCTCTGTGCCTCCCTGACTCAGTCTCTCTCAAAAAAATAAACATTAAAAAAAAAAGGAATTAGAGGTCACGTTTCCCAGTGCTATGCCCAATACTTTATTCTATTATTGTAATTGTCCAAAAAAAAAAATCAATGAGAGAGAATGAAGAGAGAAGAGCATTAGTGAGCATCTATGGGGGTATAGCACAAAGTAAATGGCCCTAGCTCAAGGATCCTTTGAACGAATTTTAATAAAATAAAAAGCAAAGTCCCTGCCTCCCTCTCTTGTCCAGATAGCACTAATACAAGTCAGACAGCAGGTGAATTGTTCTCACAGAGGCACAGAGGGTGAAGGGGAAATAGGAGAGGGTGACATTCGTTCCTACTGGAGAGGTGGGCTTTTCTATTGTGGTTGCATGGGAAGAAGAGAGAAACATCTTTCAATGTACCATCTTGGTCCCTGGATTATTATGATGACTCCTTTCCAATGCCATAAAGGCATCCAATTTAGGGTAAGGGAAAAAAAATCAGTGTAATGTCCTCAT
The DNA here is from genome assembly GCF_014898765.1 of Herpailurus yagouaroundi. Taxonomy (NCBI): domain Eukaryota; kingdom Metazoa; phylum Chordata; class Mammalia; order Carnivora; family Felidae; genus Herpailurus; species Herpailurus yagouaroundi. The sequence continues at coordinate 88,334,511 of NW_024412391.1, read as the reverse complement.
TTCTTGTCAGTTCTCCCCAGGTGCTCTTCCCTATTAGCATAGAAAACAATTAGTACTGATGTGGTCTCAGCTTCTCCCTTGATTCCTGTTGGCTTTGGAATTTCTCTTCAGAGAAACCTGCACACCATTAACCATTATGTATCCTTTTCAGGCCCTAAACTGTTTTCAGGGAAAGGTCCTTTCAGGAATGTTCCAGTGCATGTCATGTTATAAGAAAGGGTTGAGATTATGATCAATAAATTTGACCATGAAAAAGTATGATAGTAAATGGCCTCTAAGATGACATTTATATCTAAAGTAATTATCACAGTAAATATAAGAAAGTTCTAAGGAAGGAAACATCATAAGCCAGTGACACACACAGTGGCCATGAGTTTGGATGCATTCCACTGAGTGTGGGCAAGCAGCACCTGTATCCTGTCTCCTAGCAGAGCAGACCTGGCTGAATCTTCAAACGGTGGCATAGATAAATCCCAAGAAAGGTGAGAGATCTGAATTAATTACCCTCCACCAAATTTAAAACTATAATGTCTGATTATTATGTGAATGCTTTAATGACTTTTCTGGAAATAAGAGGGATCAAATGACTTTTTGGCAGAAACTTAGAGTTTTTGCATCTCAGAACCAGACTCAAAATCCCATTTCTCTACAAAGATTTCTTTACTAATCTGTTGACCTTTTCCATGATACAGATAAGCAGTCTTTCTCTGAACTCTAAGAACTAATGCAGACCTTCGTAGCATTGGCCAGAAGCTGGAAGTTGGGCTCCTGATACCATGCTACTCCCACCTGACCATGTATCTGCCAGACAATGGGCTTCCTCTACTAGACCTCTGTTTCTCATGTCTGCAACCAAGAGCAGAATGCAAAGTTCCTCTCGGCACTAAGATACTATGATTCCCTAGATGTTTCCCTAATAATTAATGGACCATCTCTTTTTATTTTTTTTGTAAGTTTCATTGAGTTGTCTCCAGAGAGTTTTGTTGATATGTGAAAAACAGGTGTGGTAAGCAGAAAAATGGCCCTCCAAGATGTTCACATCTTAATCACTGGAACCTGTGAATCTGTTACCTTATCTGGCAAAAGAGACTTTGCAGATGTGACTAAGTTAAGGACTTGAGTTGAGATTATCCTGGATTACCCAGGTGGGCCCAGTGTAATCACAAGGGTTCTTATAAGGGAAAGAGGGAGTCAGGAGAGCCTTTCAGAGAAGGGGATGTGATGACAGAAGCAGAGGTCAGTGATGTGATTGCTGGCCGGAGGCCATGATCCAAGGAATGTGGCTGCTTCTAGAAGCTGGATAACAGGGGATTCACTTACATTTTCTTCTGTTTGTTTTTTTTTTTTTAATGTGACATTCAAAATCTTTTGTTAACACTTTTTATTTGTAAAATCTGCGTCCTCAGGAAGGAACATATTCCTGAAAAGCACTACCCCCCAAAATATTGCGTGTGTGTGCCCATATGCATGCATGCACATGGTGTGTGTGTGTGCGTGTGTGTGTGTGTAATAATCTTAAGAAACCAGTTTTATTACCTTCCCCGTAAAATGAGAATACTACTTTAGGTTTAGCTCAGGAACATGGCAAATTAATTGCTCAAACCATAGACACTGTGAATAATGACAAGGATGTGGATGAAGACAGTGATGGAGGAAGTGAGGAAGTTGGTCACAACATTGGAGAAACAGAAATCCCTCACCCTCCTCCCTCGTCTTTCTGCCTTGAGGAAAAAGCAAAACCTTTGAGCCTTCTCCAAAAGAGAACCCAAATGTGATTGTGCGCAAAGTTCTGGCATCTGCCAAGGCTTGCCAATTCTTTCAGAGAAGGAAAAAGCAGTGTCCTATTGTTTTTCCTGGCTCCCGTTACCGATATTCTCAGGGCGATTTTGTGTCCTCCTCTGTCTTTATCTCTGTGAAGAAAAACCTAGGCCTGGAAATCTCTTAAAGAAAGAGAGAAAGGAAAAGAGAACCTTGGGCTTTTGAGTAATGGTTATTATGTGGCTCCCCTTTGCTGTCCCCCATCAGGCCAGGCAGGACCACAGTAATCCTTACAACACTTTTTAATGAAAAGTCCCTTGTTAAAAGGACTGAAAGGGATCTATCATTTCATCTGCCCCAACACGTGGTAATACGTGAATGTATTTTGCTTACTTTCACTGAAGATCGTATTGTACTTTCTCTCTCCATTTCAAGAGTGTTAAAGACCTATCTGCTCAGAAGAAAACTGTGCCAGTCATCAGTAGGCTTGCAAAGAACAGAAATATGCCTAATAACCATCTTCCAAAATGGCTGATGCTCATGTGAATATCCCTAGTGACTCAATCCAGCAAAGCAGAGATGGTTGTGTGTGTGTTTTTCTTTACAACTGTCGTTGTAGAAAGCATGCTATAAACTGAGACCAGCTATAAAATAGGAATAAGTAATAAAAATAATTATAAAACACACTGCAAACATGAAGTGCCACACAAATAATTTAAATAGTAAGTAGCCCCCTGGCTAGTGTACAGCATGGTTCATAAGTCTATTGGTAAGACACAGTTGCCAGGGGAGATTGCAGAATGCAAGAAACAAACAGACCTGGGTTCAAATCCTGACTAATCCTGGCTGACTAGCCTTTTACCCTTGAATGCATTGCTTAATCTCCCTGACCTTCACGTTTCTTGTAGGTAAAAGTGGTGCTAAACAATATCTGTCCTGTAAGATTACTGTGAATCTCAAATTAACTAGTTGTCTACTCGGTACTTGGCATATAGGGTGGCAAGTTGAAGGTGCCCTGAAATGCAAGTCTCCTCTCCCACAGGCTAGATGACAAAAATTACTGTCTAAGAACTCTTGAGAAAGAAATTTAAGGGAAAAAAGTCAAAGAAAAAGCAGAAAGAAAAGGGGAAATAATTAAGAAATTGATACAAAGACCATGATCATACTTGCACACTAATGGGTGAGATGGGTCTTAAGATCTTGACTTCACCCAAAAGTCACCTTTAGGCTAGAAAATTGACTTTCTTTTCTTGTGAAAATGTTCTAAGATATACTCTCTGACCACTACCCCAAATGCATCTTCTTTATTTTTGCTTCAAAATTTTTATTAAAAAGCATTAAAAGTCTTCGAAATTCCACTGCAGCCCCACCTAATCCATTCTCTTCCCACCCCAGAGAAGGCTACCAACCTGAAGCTCTCATATACCCTTCTTATTTAGGACTTTCAACTTTTACACATACACAATATATGCATGATTCATGTATGTATTCACACATATATGTTCATACATAATATATAACATAATGCAATTTAAAGATACTTATATTCATGGTATATTATGAGTAGCCTGTCACAGATTTTTGTCCATGTAACCTATTTTCAAGTTTTATTCATGTTGATATACATAGATTTATCTTTTTATTTTGAATGCTACACATCAGCTTTCTTAATACACAATGTATTTTCCTCATGCCTCTATGGGTGAAGATTTAGTTGTTTCTGGCTTTTCCTGTTATATATGTTATAGAAGATTGTCCTTGGATATGCCCTTTCTGCACGTGTGCTAGAACTTTTTAGGAAGTGACAATGCTGAGTCGTATGGTCTGCACATCTATAACTTGACCAGATATGCCAAATGACCACCTGAAAAGGTTAAAGCAACGGACACCTCCACTAGAAATGCACCTGTGTTTCCTTGCCCTATGTTCTCATCCTCACTTAGTATTACCAGACTTTTAGGTGTTTGACTAAAGTTTAGATGACAAACAGGGTGGGTGATAACAGATATATCGGTATTGTTTTACTTTGTAGGTATCTGAGCATTAGTAATGTTAAGCATCATTTCCTATGTTTGGGGACATTTGGGTTTCCTCTTCTATAAAATGCTCACATCTTTTGTCAACTTTTCTTATTCTTTAAATAATCTGGAGGACAATCACAAATTACTTTTCCTGTGTGTGTTACTGATTTTAACTTCTTCAGGGTGTCTTTTCTAATACAGTTGTTTTCTATGTTTTTAGTCAAATTTATCAATACTTGTGCTGTGTGTTGTGTTTTATTTCTTGTTTAAGAAATATTTGCCAACCTCAAATAATAAATATATTCTCTTGCATGTTTGTTTTCTAAAATTTTAAAGTTTTGCTATTATTGAGTCTTTAAACCATTAGAATTCATTGTTGTTTGTATATGATTTACTTTTTTCCACATGGATTGCTAATTTTTACTGTATCATTTACTGAATCTTTTGTTCCTCCCATTGTACTCTGTGATGTTACTTCTCTTAAACAAGTTTCTATATATAAGCAGGCTTATTTTGTGACTTTCCAATCTTTCCATTGGTATTTTGTCTATTCTTATGCAAGCTTTATAAAAATCATGATTCTGCATGGTGCATCTTCCATTTTAGTAGTATTAAGAGTCATCCTGGCCTGGCACCTGCGTGGTTCAGTTGGTTATGCATCCAACTCTTGGTTTGGCTCAGGTCATGATCTCACAGTTCATGAGTTTGAGCCCCACATCAAACTCTGCTGACAGCGTGGAGCCTGCTTGGGATTCTCTCTCTCTCCCTCTCTCTCTGTCCCTCCCAAGTCTCTCTCTTTCTCAAAAAACAAAACAAAACAAAACAAAACAAAAAAATGAATAAACTTAAAAAGAAGAATTATCTTGGCTCTTCTGGGCAACACTTTAATATAAATTTGAGATTCACCTGGTCAAATTTATTTTAAACTCCTATCAAAAATTTTATTAGAATTCAGTCTACTATCCATTGGAGAGAAATTTATGATACTAAGTTGTCCTTTTCATGAATATAGTATATTACTTAATTTAGTTTCTTCTGTTAGTTTCATCACAAAGTTTTATATGTATATTTTACCTATGGTCTTACACATCTCTTGTTAGTAGTCTTTATAGTATTGTTGATAATTAGTTAGGTATTTCTATATACCTTATACATTTTGTAAATATTTGTGAATTACAACATTTATAAATGTTGAAATTACTATTTCTATATAGAATAGTATATATATATAGCATATATATATAGAAATAGTATATATATTATTAAAGCATAAATTATTAAAGCATAAATAGTATATATACAGAAATTACTATCTCTAATTGTTTTTATTGGTATCTATTAAAACAACTGATTTTTGTATATTGATATTATACCCCAAAAGTTTACTGAAATTTTGTTAGTTTTAATTGCATATTTATAGATTTTTAATATTTTTCTGCTATTCCAAATAACATTAAGTAACTAAAAAATTAAGTGATTTACAATGCAATTACAGAATTCAGAATGCCTAAAGCCAGAAGACAGGAAAAGGCTTGGAGCTTAACAGACCTGGGTTCAAATTTTGGCTAGTTCTGCCTCTGAAATAGCAGGTATCTTCGAAGTGCATCACTTAAAATATCTGAGCCTCAGTTTTCTTATATATAAAATGGAATAAACTCTATCTCTATCTTATAGAGTTTCTATCAATCTTAAATTAACTAGTAATAATAATTAATGTTAACACTAATAATACCTAAAACGCATGCCCTGTGCCAAGTCTGCCAAATACTTAGCATAGAGGCTGGCACTTTGAAGGTACCCTACTATCTTCTTTTCTTTTTCTATCTCTGTCTCCTGACACACACACACACACACACACACACACACACACACACACACCATTTATGCTGGCAAAATGTGCTAGAGGAAAACAGACAAATATAAAATATCATTCCCCAAGGGTTTGGTGGGAAGAGAGGGCTGCTAGGGAGGTTAATACTCAGAAAATGATTCACGTTCAGGATTTCTAATCCTACCTTAGCCTTGTTTGGCTCCAGTAACAGTGTGGATCTCTGAAAATTCCAGGGAATACTCACCAAATCCTTAACCCATCCCCACCTCCAGCTTACCAAAAGCAGTCTCTTGAGATCCTCTTTTGTCCTTGGAGGAGGTTAAACCATCAGGCCCCATGTGAACACAACTGAACTTTACCTCACATGGGAACTCCTGCATATAAGGTGAAAACAATTCGGTGGAACTAAGAGGAGTCCCAGCATTGAGTCAAGCAGCTTTCAATTCATTTGTGGAGGGAACCCAAACTTTAACATCATTATTGATGAATGAGGAGTTATGAAGAAAGATAGAGGAGGGATTGAAAAGGGAAAACATTTCTGAATTTCAAAAACAATGTCAAAAATCTATGTTTGCAAAAGGACAAACATTCAACAAAATGTTGGTAGTGTGTTTATAGTATATTTAGGGTGATAGTGACCATGCGGAAAGTAAAAGTGAGTAAGTCTGATTTCCACCTGGGCTCTTGTTGTATCCATGTGATCAACACCTGTCATTTACCTCCTCAGGAGCATTTAGCAGACAACAGCCCTGGGCTTGGTTTGGGGGTTCTTCCCACTAGGGCAAGTCTGTAGTCTGGGTTGAGAGGTGGGACTGACAGCTGAGACTACCCTGACCACAGAGGCTGTTATGGTGGTCACATGATGACTTTGACTGCTTCAGAGCAAGTCTCTGAACTTCTGTGGAAACATGGAGAAGACTCTCTGTCCCTCAGCGCAGTTGTGACAATGTGACCCTGTGGCTGCTGCAGCCAAATCTATTGTATTAGTTTCCAGTGTCTGCTGTAACCAATTACCACAAACTCTGTGACACAAAACAACAGAAGTCTATTTTTCCACCATTCCAGAGGCCAAACTGAGATGTCAGTAGGCCTGCGCTCCCCCTAAAGGCTCAAGGGGAGGGTCCTTTCTTGCCTCTTCCAGCTTCTTCTTGGCTTGTGGGTACATCACTCCAATCTCTGCTCCCATCTTTACATGGCCCTCTCCTATCTGTATCTTTTCCCTCTTCTGACTCTTACAAGAAAACTTGTCATTGGATTTAGGGCTTACTTGGAGTGATCCAGAATGGTTTCATCTCAAGGTCCTTAATTATATCTCCAAAGAACCCTTTTCCAAACAAAGTGCCACTTGCAGGTTCTAGGAATTTTGATGTGACATATCTTTTGGGGTGCTACCATTAAACTCACTACTGCCACCATAAAGGGAGTCTATTCTGAGAATGCAGCCAACTCAGAAGAAGTAGGGCCAAGAGATGGAGAGAGGAATCTTGGGGCCTGTCACCCACGTAAAGACCTGAAATCAACCCTTCCCCTGTGGTGTGAGCTGTCAGATTCAATTACTTTTCCCTTAAGTTGGTTTCAATTGGGTTTTTTTGTTCATATCCTAAAGAGTCCTCACAAAACAGCAGACTAAAGAGAATATTTCCCATCGGGAGACCTATTTTTGCTCTTTCGAGCAGAAGGAATATCTGTGGGATTCTACGTAATTGAGGAAGATTCAGAAAGTTTCCCTTCGGTGACACACTCTGAATGTGCTCCTTCATTCCCCTGCCTTCTGCCTGTATGGATATGCAAACCCCAAAAACAAGCTCTTCATTCTCCTACTGCTCTGGGGCTGACCTGGGGCAGGATGTGAAGTTATAATTGGGTATTGAAAAAAGAGAGAGAGAGAGAGAGAGAGAGATGCTCTTATCTCAAAAAGGCAGGGTGGGATGGTGAGAAGGTAAAGATTTTGGTACCAAAATAACCTGAACTGGAATCTAGTTCTGCTGGCTGCTGGCTGTGCTGTGTGACAGGGTTTGAGCCTTATATTCCAAAAGTATAAAATGAGGACCCTCTTAACTGCATCACACAGTGATTCTGAGAAGCAGAGAAACATACATATAAGAAGAAGAGAGGACGCCCCAGGTATTCTCCTTGCCTCTTGACTGTTGACCCGGGGTGTCCTGGAGGGACAAGCAGCTGGTGAAGGTCTCCTGAGTGCCTTGGAGGTGCCAAGCTGTGGGCTTTGCTCTCCACTAACGTGCTCAAGTAGGAGGTAATCGCTGCATCCCATAGATGAGAAACCTGAAGCTCTGAGCATTATGTAACATTCCCAGTTCACACGGGTAGTAAGTGGCCAAGCTGGAGTTTGAACTCAGGTTGGTCTGACTTCAAAGTCTGCACTGTTTACATTACTCCACCCTCTCTCATGATACCTAAGGAGGAGACAGTGAGGGCAGAGAAAACACTAACATCAAGCAGAGAAACAAAACTAACACTTACATAAGCTTACTATGAGCCAGGAGCTCTGCTAAATGCTTTTTTAAATTTGAATGTTTATAAAAATAGCTAATGTTTATCGAATGCATGCTATATGTCAGGCTGTGCTGTGAGAGCTTTATATGCAGGATTGTATTTAAACGTCCTAACAGCCCTTGGAGAAAGGCATTGTTGTTGCTGTTGTTATTGCTGTTGTTGTTATTCTTAGCTCCATGTTACAGATAAAGAGAGGCCCAGAGAGGCTGAATAAAGTGGCGCATGCTAGTAGGGAGCAGGGCTGGGCCCCCGGCAACGGCCCGCAGAACTGTTCTTTGCAGGTGCAGGACACTTTGTCAGGGGGCCTGGGACTCCGTCTCTCATAGGCATTTGCATCCTATAAGGCGGACGGCTTGCACAGGCTGTGTGTTAGAAAGGCCGCACCACCCTTCCCCAGCCTTCCCTGCACCGCACCCGCATTCAGCCCTACTATGGAGCACGGCATGGCTGCCTCCACCCTCCGCCAGCCAGGTGCACACCCTGGGCCCTGGGTGGTGGGACGGCAGAGCTTATCCTCTGTGGCTTGGTGAGTGGGAGTGGAAGTTTCTGCCCACAAAGAGTTAAAAACGTTAGGAAGGAGGTGAAAACGCCTCATTTGCTCAGGGCTGGGGATTTTTGTTGTTCTAACACTGGAACATACAAAATGTTCAGCCAGTTAAGTCCATTTTAGAACACAGGGGTCCTGCGTGAGTTTTACAAGAAAGCCTGTTAACACCTTTGAAGTATCTAGGTTCGGGCTTCCAGATATGAACGACACTACACTTCTTTTGAATATTATTTAGGGAAATCCTTGGCACAATAAATGAGACTTGCTTGTACTATTAGCTTTATTATGGATATCACCATCACGATCATGGTTTGATATTAGAACAAACCCTGCATGGGATAAACTATTGGCCCAATGTGAGGGCTGATCCTATTTATTTTTCTTGTTGAGGCCAGGCCTTATCTGAGCACATTGGACATCATGCAGTGATGAGAGCTGAAAACTGGGGCAGACCTCAGGGATTAGGCCCACCCCATGTGGCCTCAGATCTGTGTATCACGTGGTTTGCTGGTGGGTGGGGTTTGTACTGTGGCCATGACAGGAAGCTCTCACTTGTCTGCTTTAAGCTCTGTATCTGATGCTATTGGAATTGTTTTTAAAAAATCATACTTTACAGGAATCCTTGGAGAGTCCTAGAAAACTTTCAAAATAAAGTAATTTCACTTATTTTATATTAAGTGAAAACTACAAGATAATATGGACATGCTCATTATAACAAAATGGACACAAATCATGCCTGTAGGATCAGAATGTGATTTAAATTAATGTAAAGAGTTGGTGTGGCACCTGGGTGGCTCAGTCAGTTAAGTGTCTGACTCTTGATTTTGGCTCAGGTCATGATCTCATGCCTCATGGGATTGAGCCCCATGTCAGGCTTTGCCCTGGATATGGAGCCTGCTTGGGATTCATTCTCTCTCTCTCTCTCTCTCTCTCTCTCTCTGCCCCTCCTTTGCTAGAACTCTCTCTTTCAAATAAATAAATAAATAATTGATGTAAAGAGATGGGATTTAATGGATTACAGACCCAAATGTGAGGGCTGAAATCATACAAATTCTAGAAGAGAACACAGGCAATAATTTCTCTGACATTGGCCACAGCAACATTTTTCTAGATATGTCTTCTGAGGCAAAGAAAACAAAAGTAATAATAAACTACTGGGACTACATCAAAATTAGAAGCTTCTACACAATGAAGGAAACATTCAACAAAACAAAAAGACAACCTATGGGCAAAGATATTTGCCCAACAAAAAGACAATGGGCAAAGATATTTGCAAATGACATATCTGCTAAAGGTCTAGGATCCAAACTATATAAAGAACTTACACAACTCAACTCCAAAAAACACAAATAATACAATTAAAAATGGGCAGAAGACATGAACAGACATTTCTCCGAAGAAGGCATACAGATGGCCAATAGACACGTGAAAATATGCTCAACATCAGTCATCATCAGGGAAATGCAAATCTAAACTACAATGAGATACCACCTCACACCTGTTGCAATGTCTAAAATGAAAAACAAGGAACAAGTGTTGGCAAGGAACACTTTTCCACTGTTGGGAAGAATGTAAACTGGTGCAGTCACTTTGGAAAACACAATGGAGGTTCCTAAAAATTAAAAATTAAAAAAAATTAAATTACCAATATTTTCCAGTAATTCCACTACTGGGTATTTACCCAAAGAATATGAAAAATAATTTGAAAAGATACGTGCACCCCTATGTTTATTGCAGCATTATTTACAACAGCCAAATTATGGAAGCAACACAAGTGTCCACTAATAGATAAACAGATAAAGAAGGAGTGGAATATTCAATGGAATACTATTTAGCCATAAAAAGGAATGAAATCTTGCCATTTGGGACAATATGGATGGATGTAGAGGGTTTAAGTGAAATAAGTCAGGGACAATATGGATGGATGTAGAGGGTTTAAGTGAAATAAGTCAGTTAGATAAAGACAGATACCATACAATTTCACTCAAATGTGGAATTTAAGAAATAAAATAAATGAACAAAGATAAAAAGAGACAAATGAAAAAAGACCCTTAAATATAAAGAAAAAGCAGAGGGAAGGTGAGTGTGGGGGCTGGGTGAAACAGGTGAAGGGGACTAAGAGTACATTTACTGTGATGAGCACTGAGTAATGTATAGAATTGCTGAATCACTATATTGTACACCTGAAGCAAATATAACACTATATTTCATTATATTTGTTATACTGGAATTAAAGAAAAATTAAGCTAAGTAGGGGCGCCTCGGTGGCTCAGTCAGTTAAGTGTCCAACTTCGGCTCAGGTCATGATCTCACAGTCTGTGATTTTGAGCCCCGCGTCGGGCTCTGTGTTGACAGCTCGGAGCCTGGAGCCCGTTTCAGATTCTGTGTCTCCCTCTCTCTCTGCCCCTCCCCTGTTCATGCTCTGTCTCTCTCTGTCTCAAAAATAAATAAAACGTTTAAAAAAAAAAACGAAAAATTAAACTAAATAAAAGAGTTGGGATTTTAAGTTTAATACACCATTTTCTATTTTGTTTAAATATAGTACAATTTATAAAAGAACAATAATAGATACCATAAAAATTTTTAAATTATCATCATACTATTATTTTTAATGTGCCAATGATGATCAGTTTACAGAAACCATGTAAGTATTTTGGTCAACATGGAATATATATGGTGAATGACTGGCCAACAATCAAAGGACTCATTTAGTGTATGTTGACAAACACAAATATTAGATAATCTGGATCAAACTAATGGTTTCAGTTTTTTCAATGATCTGTAGTTGTGAGTGATGACTCAAGGTCTCTTCGTAAAATGGCCTAAGACAGGCATCCTGTAGGATGGAGGAGAGAGCTGGGTACCAGTGCTGTGAATTCATTATGTAACCCTGGGTGAGTTTCTGCACCGACGTAACCTCAGGGCCTGAGTGTCAGCATCACTCAAGAGAACCAACGATGTCAACTTTTGGGATCTAAATTGCTTCTCTGTTTGCACATGTGCTTTATCAGAATGTCTTATCCAATCAATATTCCCCTATAAGCAGATATGAATGAGAAAAAGTCATTTCTTGATTTCTGCCCCCCTTCTGTCAACTGTGGACTTTATTCTATCCTCTCATTCAGAACTGCTATTTTGTGAACTTAAACTAGGAGTCCTTTTTTTGTGGAAAAGGGACTCATCATCGTTCTTTCCTATAAAATCCCTGTAGAATGGTGTGATAAACTTCATGATAAACCTTATCTGAAAAATCTCTGTTCTCTTAAAAAAACGGCTGTCTCCTCATGACGATATATGCTTCCCAGGGCTCCCCCTTACGCCCCAGTGCATCATGTTGATGTCTCTTGAAAGCCCTATCTAATAGGTCACCATTTCTCATTTAAAATGGTTTCTTTTAAATTTCCAATTTAGTCTTGCCTTACAGTCCCTTTTACAATTATTTTCAGATTGGGTGAGTCAGAGCTCCATTACATGTCAGTGAAAACCTCTCTGGGTCTTCCTAGGAGGAAATATTTCTAGAATGGGAAGACAGGAGGACGGTAGAGGAACCCTCGTGCATCAGTATCATTTATTCAAAAGACAAGTTTGGAAAATGTCGGCTAAGGTGACAAATATAGCTTGTCACTGAGAGGTCAAGAAACACAGATGGTGTTCAAAAGTGATGGCAGAGGAAATACATGGAGAAGATTGATCAAGTCTATGTAACTCACGTGCTGCTGGGGCTGGGGAGAGGTCGTCACAAACTGGAGGACAGCTGGAAGCAAACCCATAGAACAGTACTTTTGGGCCAGCACAGTATTATTTTAGATCCAATTCAGAGGCTTTAATTAAAAAGGCAGAATATTCCTGGTGGAGCATATATTCTTTCATCAACTAAAAGTGATGTTATTTGTTACTGTCTCGTATCTACACAATGCATAACACATATCTAAATTTCTTGACTGGCCCCATTAGGATACAGGTTAGCAGATCCTATGACTTTGATGACTGATTTCTGAAATCAGATAAGAAAATGATCTTGCAAAATAATTGTACAAAGTGATTCCACTTATTCTCTTATGTTCAACCACAGAATGTTACTCAAGTGCAGAGGAAGAGAACTACGTCTCATGGATTCTGGCAGGACTTAGAGGTTGTCCCTCAAGGCTGCGGCTCAGAATCCATAGAAAGCTCTGGAAATACCATAGAGAACAATGTTGAATTGTGTTGGTCAGCTGTTCTATGGACTTAGAGGTTGAGGACTTCTGAATGGCTTTAGTGATGGCAGTTGGTCCCAGGGAGAAGTGATCAGATGGACTGCAATGCTGTTTGAAAATGTTCCCTCCCTGGAGACACAGTGTTGGAGGCCCAGGGATGACGCTGACCCCCCTCAGGGTTCCTCCAGGAACTCACAGGGTGGGAAGAGGCTATAAAGCGTTGTTTGATCTGGCATGGTACATCATGTCATCATTACAGGTTGGGCTTGCCAAGACTGTTACAGGCTCTCCATTGAAATACTGGCCTATACATAAGGTCTGACTGGCTGAGTTTGTGCTGTTCTGGAACCCAGCCCTTTTTGTGAAAAACTATTTGCAAGTTCACTTAGTTGCATGGCATTGCAAGCTAGAAAGACATGCTAGGAATAACTACAGAAGTCATTCAAGGTAACACTACCAGATACAATGCAGGTCTTTTTTGCCCAACCACCCTACTTGACCTTTTTGATTTGCTCATATACTATAATTCGTGGCAGTCGATTTCTCTAAGTCAGAATACACCCTATACGACCCAATGGAACGAGAAGGGGCCAAAGCACCCAGGGTGGGGGTGATCTCCAAGCGCCATGTCATGCCAAGTAGTTCATGATCTGGCTCCCTGCCTCCTTCACACCCTCTTCTTTTACTGCTCTCTGCTTTATATTTTAGGTTCCAGCCACACCATGATGTGGGAGTTCTACACGTGAGCCATGCTACTCCTTGACTCCTGACTCTTACTCATGCTGTCTGCTTGGAACACCTGGCTTGCCTCCTCTTTAACTCTTACGAATCCTATAGGACAAACCACAGGTACCACCTCTTTCAGAAAGTTTTCCTGATCTTCCCCATCAAGGGCCTAGTTACACACACCTTATCTCTGTCCCTTAACCTTCTGCTAATTTCTATCACTTCTATTTAGCATATTATACTTACCAGTTTATGTGTATCTTTCTCAAAATTATGACCTAATTCAGGACAGATGTTGTGTCTTCATCTTTGTACTGCAATGCCTGGCATAGGACACACAATTAGCACTAAATCGGTAATTGCAGATGAAATGAGTGATGAGGGCATTTGAGAACCAACATGCAGCCATCATCTACTATGTGCAAAATACTACGTCAGATGTGATACGTTATATAATCTTCACAAAAATATGCAAAGTGGTCATAATTATCCAAACTCCCCAAATGAGGAAAATGAGGCTAATAGAACAGAAATACCTCTATAGGTCCCATAAATAGTTGAGTGACAGAAGCATCTTTTGAATCAAAACCCTCAGGACTTGAAAGTCTGTGCTCTCTTCATGATACCATCACCTACTCACTGCTGGCCATGATCTGAAGTGCCCAGGATGGGTGTACCAGAGTTGGGTGGGGGAGGCCAGGATAACAAGACTCTTTTTAGATAGGGTCTTTTGCTTTTGACTACCTATGTCTGACCACTGCATGGATATGATTGGGAGAATTAGTGCCTCCTGTAGCCAATCTCCTTGGAAGAATTGCCCAGGAGTCAGGTTCCCCTCTTCACCCCTGTATGACCTCGGGGTTATTGCCTCAAATTTTTTTATAACTTCACTTCCTACAGATAGCATTTAGCTTTTATAAAACCCACCCAATTCGTTATCTGCTCACATTTCTCCAGATGTTTCACCTCCCACTCCTGTCTTTCTTAATGACTCTAGAGGGTTGATTACCATCAGGGTTAAAGCTGTCAAATTATTCTTGGCTCTATTCCACTTCTCTCTCTCTCTCTTTTAAATCCATCTCCAAAGTTCAATTAAAAATCTTCACCAATGGATCAATAATCTTTTTTTCTAATTTTAGTCAATTCATAATACTAGAGCCATACAATGAAGAACAGTTTAATTTTCCTGTGATTCTACTCATCCTAAAGATTTTGCTGTTGACTTTGCTTCTGGGCTCACTTTCCTCTCCCTGCTGGTCCCACAGAACTAGAGGGCTAGAAAGGAGAGAAGAGGCTGATCTCCTTTGGGGAGCATCTTTATATACCAGCCTAGGCTTCTTTGGTCTCAGCCTTTTTGGCAGGGGAGGGGAAAGGATATCCCTGGTATATTCCAGCAAATCTATATCCCTTGATATATATAAAGTGGACAGTGAAGGCAAATATCTTTATTCATGAAATAGATTTAATGGGGCTGGCAGCTTATCTTTGTTCTACATGCCACAGTCTATCCACATAGCTATACAGAAACATGACAAATAAAATGGAACTCGAGGTTCACAGAATCATCACCAAACCTCACTGAATCCAAATCCCAGAGGCTGGCTATTCATCCCAGCTAGAGCCTACCCAGAATTCCTCCTGTCACTGGGACAAGACTAGATAGTTCTGGAATGAATCCTGATTTTAATCTCAAGACTCACTTCTATTAACAAAACTGATGATGGGAAGCAGAGGATGTGGCTTTCTCTCCACTCAGATTTTATTGTCTCTAAGGTTCTGGATCTATTTTAGAGGGAGTGGTTTCTTGGAGTAGCAGTAAAGGGACATTGAAGCAAATCTTAATTTTAAGGCCTCAGGAGGGGTCCCCAATTGTTCCCTTGTTACATACTAATGGGAATTTGCAACTCTCTCCTCTGTTCAGAGACCCTGAGTCTTAGAATAACCTCTAGGATACCCCACAGCACAGCATTATTTAAAATATTTAAATAATTATATATTGATATAGCACTTAACGTTTCACAAAGCACATTTTCATTTACTATTTCTTTTGTGCAATTGCAAAACCCTGCATTGAGTCAGAGCTAGACCTGCAACATATGATGAAGCTGTATATTGTTTTCTTTTGAATATTTTTATATATTTTCATACATATAAAGTTAGAGGCCACCATATGAATTGTGTATTCACAGAACAAGAATTAGTTTTGGAAGATGTGAGTAAACCTTTTTATTAAAGACCTTGCAACTTCATCTCAAGGTGACTCTTTTCATCTATACACTCTAAGGCTGAAATTAACCAAATGATATCACTTATTTTATTTTTACCTAAAGTAAACAATTATTAATGTTTTTCATGCATGGCAGCTACTTACACACACACACACACACACACACACACACACACACACACACACTCCAATAGTATGCTTCTTGTGATTCATTTTCGAAGACTAAAAATGTCCTATTTTGTTGATAAAGGAGAGGGGGTGAATGCACACACACACACATATTAGATAAGACTGAAAAATAAAAATTTGTTTTCTAGCAAAGGATTGTAATGAAAACTTTCTCAGGACTAATTCATTGTATATAAGACAGCTTTAGACTCGTGTTTTAAAATATACTACAGTGCTTTGGCAGACCAGCCATGTTTGTCAAAAAGGTATTTTTTATGTCAACAGTGCTTCATAGGCTGATAGGTTTTTATACATTAATTTTTTAATCTAAATATTCAAATATAAATATTGAATATACTTAATTGGATTTGACCGTATCTGTTTATTTGGCCAGAATATTATCAGACTAGATGAAAGAAGATAAAACTGTTAGTCTAGGACCCCAACTTGTCATCTCTGATCACTCCTTCTGGTGTATATAGTAAGCTGGAGCACACAGACACTTCTCATTTAGTTGAGTGAGATATCTCCTCAATACCCTTACTCAAATGTTATCCTCACATTTTCAAAGAGATTTAAAAATCATGTATGTATTAGTTTGCTAGGGCGGCCATACAAACTACCACAGACTGGGAGGTTTAAACAACAGAAATGAACTTTCTCACAGGAAGTCCCAAATCAAGGTCAGCATGGTTGGCTTCTTCTGAGGCCTCCCTCCTTGGCTTCAAGATGGCTGCCTTCTCCCTATCTTCACAAATTCTTCTCTCTACACACATCTGTGTCCAAATTTCCTCTTCTTATAAGGGTACCAGTCATAGTGGATTAGGGCCCACCTTCATGACCTTATTTTAACTTAATTACCCCTTTAAAGATCCTATCTCCAAATACAGTCACATTTCTGAGGTACTGGGGATTAGGACTCTGACATACAAATTTGGAGGGAGTGGACAGAATTCAGCCCATGACAATGTAGTTCAGGTACCCCTTTGCACAGAGAAGGGTTTTTTTTAATCCAAGTATCTGCACAGTCTCTAAATACTCAGATAACTAGTTACTTTGGCCCAAGGACCCCAATTAAGCAGGAGATATAAAGCCCACTAGTCACACTGGCTATATGGTAGCATAAAGATCAAATTGTGGGGTCTTGTGCTTTCAACCACACCAGTTCCCAAAGCATTTGCTCCCAGAGGGCAGAGTTTAGGCTCAGTTAACTTGTGTCTGCAGCAAAAAGAGACAAGCTCTTGGGACAGTTAAGGTGAAGCTGGCCTCTCTTCTTTCAAGGGTGACCACTTGAAGGCTACCCACTTCCATTATGGAAATGAAATCTTATGATGACCTTCTCTCACCAAATCTAAGAACTGCCAACACTTTTCTCAGGCCTTTAGGGAATGTTTCATGGTGGTAAGATAGCAACTAAATTCTATTCAAGAGTTGAAATAGTTAACCAAAGTGGGTAACTCAGTCCTGGCAAGAGGGGTTCAGGTGCTTCTAAATCAATCCTTGAAATGTCTCTTTGAGAATGTCTCTTTGTGGTCACTAATAATATCAAAACAAGTTACCTGTCTTCCCCACAACATCAAACTTCTGACAGGTGGGGATTTTTTTCTATTCTCATCTCTGTGCCTGGGGTTCAGTAAATGTGGACCTCATAATTAAATTCACTCTCTTTAGTGTTTTTTATACCTATGATCTACATATTTATGCTACATATTTAAGAGGATCATTTTTTTTCTAACACTTATCTTTTTGCATCTGCATTAGCTAGAATATAGGTATTGAGGTTATGAGCATTCTCTTATATTTCTTTGAGCCCCAGCACTTTATACATTCCTCATACTCAACAAGTGCAGTTTTATTTATTTATTGCTCACTGATGCAAAAAAAAATCATATTGCAAATCCCAAGATTTAAGAATCTTCCTTTATGGCAGAATGGTAATAATTATTGAAGCTGGGTGATGGACATGTGGGGGTCATGATTCCGTTGTCTCAATTTTAACGTATATTTGAAAATTTGCATCATACACAGTTGAACACATAAAAAATACAACAGTAAAGTATATTTTTTGGTGCATCCTATTTTTTTTTTATTTTTAAAATATCTGGTTTCTGCTGAATATTTCTTTATTTTACAAATACATGTTTTCAAATGTTTATTTATTTATTTTGAGAGAGAGTGAGTGCATGTGTGAGCAGGGGAGGGGAAGAGAGAGACAGAGAGACAGAATCCCAAATCAGGCTCTGCGCTGTCAGAGCAGAGCCCAATGTAGGGCTTGATCCCACAAACCATGAGATCATGACCTGAGCCAAAATTGAGAGTCAGACACTTAACTGACTAAGCCACCCAGGCACCCCTATGCTGTCTATTTCTAATTTCCCCCCAGACCTCATTATTAAATTTCTGAGTGAAATGCAGCACACATTATTTATTTAGCACCAGGAGGCTTCACAGAATTTTGATAGGCTAACAATGTTGGTAGACATAGGAAGGATACTTTTCCACAAAGTCATACTTTGGTAACTCAAAGGAACAAATCATTCTTCCTGACTTTGGAAGAGACTGTAGAAAGGGAAGGTAAGTGTGTGAAAGGGACACATATCTGGGCTCCTGTTACAATGTATGCAGGAGAAAACAAAGGCAGTCTGCAGTAAACATGTGCTATAACTCTCCACCCTTGTCCCATCCCCCAAGGACTGGCAGTCAGATGACCAAAGGGAGTAAAATATCTAGATTTGCTCTTGAAGGGATGGGACAACCCAGCAATGTTTTGAGTGGCCTGGCAAAACATCTTGAATTGCTTCTTAAACCTTTAGGACTTGGCAAAATTCAAAACACGTTTTGCCAGGCACTTTTTCCCTTAATTTTTAAGCCCCTGTGTATTTCAAGGGAAATTTAATCCGTATGTTTCTGATTCATTTACACTTAACTCATCAAAATGCTGTTTTGTAGGAGTTATTTGATGTCTAAGATGCTGTATGAGCGCTTCGTATGCCTTTTCTTTTCTTTTCTTTTCTTTTCTTTTCTTTTCTTTTCTTTTTTCTTTTCTTTTCTTTTCAACCATAAAGTTGCTCTTTGCCAGCAATGAGAAGAACTTCAACCATTGGAGACTTAATCTCAATTTTTAAGGACCCACTAAATACAAATGTCTTTAAAGTTCCCTAAACATTTCTCTTGCTGCTACATGCCAGTGCATGGCTTGTCAAAGGAGACTATCACCAGCCACTCAAGAAACATACAGGACTAACACCGCTTTCCTTGAAACAGTGATGTTATTTTCAATTAAAGGACATCTGTTCTGCAAGATCTTTCACAACCTTCTTCAAGTAACTCAGTATGACCTCCATATTCTTAGAACTTTGGTATCAGCCTCTATTGTAGCACTGGTTAAATACTTGATTGCAATAATTTCTGTATGAATTTGCCTTCTCTCTTAGACTGAGTATTGGTTAGGATTTTTGGTGGCAAACAACAGAAACCAACCTTGCAGAGGAAAATGAAATGGAGAATTTACTGAGGGGATATTAGGTAGCACCAGAATGTATTAAAGGACAGAGACCTAGGACTAGTACATAGACAGTTCCAGGCATCCAGGCACTGCCAAGGGAAATGAGTGGCTCTTTTCCATTCTTGTGTCATAAGCCTCAAGAATCAGAAAAAAAGGGTTCAATTGGCTCAATTTGCTTCATGTTCATACACTCCTGGTAGATGGGGGGCAGAGCATCTAACTGTCTATCTTAGCCAAAACATTCACAGTGGGAGAAGGTGGTTTCTCCAAAGGAAATAGGAAAGGGGAACTGAATGCTTATCAGTTTTTCCAGGGTGGAGACTTTTCTTCATCTTTATATCCCTAGAGTTTAGGATAAGGCTTGGCATGTGGTATATGCTTTTCAAGTCCAAATTAATCATAAGGAACCATTCCTTAAAAGAGTTTAATATATTTGTATGACTGAAAAATACATTAAAATAGAATTGAGGGGTTCATGATCAGATAATATGGAGTAAACATACTCCACCCTGTCCACTCCCTGTATATAATACATAAGGCAGCTATTTAAGACGTCTTGAAAGTAAAGAGAAGCAGACAAATTGAGAAGAAGTCCATAACTCAAAATACCATCAAGCCAATGATAAGTTTATAATTTATATTTCTCCCAATATCCCCAGTCTGCAGCAATGTGAGTCTATAGGAGTCAAAACTGAAGAAAGGGCACCTTCATCTCCATTCAGAGGAGCTGTGATTCCAGCACTGTGGAGCCAATCTCTTTTGTCTTTATTCTCTGTCCTCTTGCCACTTGGCCCCTGAATATGGGTACAGTAGTAGGAATACATAGTAGATCAGGGTAACTAGAACCCTAACTTTCTGGCTGCAGGTCCAGAAAAAGAAGCATCAGGGAAGCAAATGTTATAGGGATATTGCAGAGAGAGAAGAACCAGGGAAAGCAACACTATACAGGTGTTTGTGAACCCCTGGGCTTGCCATGGATCTGATCTAATTCATTACACCGAAGACTCTGAGAACTGAATTAATAGACCACAGTCTACATCTCAAACTGCCTGCTGGGTGGCACACACATGGGACAGAGCTTGTGTTGCAAAGGCTCTGACAACCAAACTGACATTGGATCCACAGCCTATAGCACCTATGTTGGAATTTGCAGCCTGAGCTTACAACATTTTTCATAGGATAGATAAGATCAAGAGTTTCGTAATATTCAAAATGTCTAGAATATAATACACAATTTATCAGCTTATGTAGGAAACCAGAACGATCTCAACTTACATGGGAAAAGAGAATCAATAGTTGCCAATGTCTCAATGGCATAAATAGTGGAATTATCTATTTAGAAGCCTTTAAAGCAGCTATTATACAAATGATCTAGAGAGCAACTGCCAACTTTCTTAAAACCAATGGAAAAATGAAAATATCAACAAAGGAAAGATATGTGAAAAAGAAACAAAATTTTTAGAGTTGGGAAACAAAATAACAAACTTAAAAACTCACTGGGTGGCTCAAATGCAGACAGGAGGTATAAGAGGAAATAAATTGGTAAACTTTAGTATAGGTCAATAGAAAATATCCAGCCTGAACAACAGAAAGAAAAAGATTGCCAAAAAAATGTACAGAGCCTCAGGAACCTGTGGGTCAATAACTGAAGATTTAATATCTGTATCATTAAGAAGGAAAGGAGAAAAGCAGCAATAAAAAAAAAAAAAAACACTTGAAGAAATAATGGCTGAAAATTCTCCACATTTGACAAAGACAACAACTACAAAAAAGAAATGGGAAACAGAACTAAAAACAAAAAGAATAGAAAAGAAATAAGATGGTAAAACTAAATCCAAATATATCAATAATTAAATACAAATAGCCTAAATGCATCAATTAAAAGACATAGATAGGAAAGATGAATTAAAAAAAATGGATAACTATAAAAATCTCATTTCAATAAAATATAGTGACACAGGTAGGTTAAAAGTAAAAGGATGAAAAAAGATGTGCCATGCACTATGCCAAGCACTAGTTAAATAAAAGCGAAGCGGCTCTACTAAATCAGATTAGACTTCAGAACAAAGAAAACTGCCAAGGAAAAAGAGGACTGTCACATAATGATAAAACAGCTCAATTCACTAAGTAGACAAAACAACCATAAACGTATATGTACTTAACAACAGAGCTTCAAAACAAATGATGAAGCAAAACCTGACAGAATTGAAAAAAAATAAGTAAATCCATAATTACTGTTATAAACTTTAATACTCTTCTCTCAGTAATGAACAGAAATTCCAAGGAAATTAGAAAATATTTTGAACTGAACAAATAAAAATATAATGTATCCAAATTTATGAGATGCAGTTAAAACAGTGCCTTGAGGAACATTTATAGCAGTAATTTTTATATTTGAAAAGAAAAATATTTCAAACCAGTGATCTAATCTTACACTTTTAAAAAGTAGAAAAAGGGGAGCAAACACACTGAAAGCAAGCAGAAGAAAAAAGTACTAAAGATAAAAACAGGAATCAATGAAATCAAAAATAGGAAAAGAGAACATTAATAAAATAAAAGCTGGCTCTTTGAAAAGATCAAAAGAACTGGTAAAGCACCAACGAGAATGGCAAAGGAAGAAGTGAGAAACACAAACTACCAATATCAAAAATGAAAGAAAAGGTATCACTACAGACCCCACAGACATTAAAAGGGTGAAAAAGGAACACTTTAAACAATTCTATGCACCCAAATTTGATCTTAGGCCAAATGGACCAATTCCTTTGGTCCATCAAAAACTCCCAAATCTAGCCGAATATAAAGTAAATAACATTAATAGGCCTAGAACTCTATGTTTTTGCAAATACATGCAAATAATGAACCTAGATGTACACTTTACACTTTATACAAAAACCGACTCAAAATGGATTATAGTGTAAAACATAAAGCTAAAAGGTTTTTAGAAGAAAATAAGAGAGAAAATCTTTGGGACCTGGAGTCAGGTAAGGAGTTCTTAGACATCTTAGACATGACACCAACAGCATGTTCCATTTAAAAAAAAAAGTTATTTTTATAACTTTATAAAAATAAGGTATTTTTCTCTCTTCAAGATACCACTAAGAGAAGGATAAACAAGGAATAGCTTGGGGAAAAAAATCTGCAAATCAAATATTTGGCAAAGGGCCTTTAAACTTATATATCTATTAAAAAACTCAGAAGCTAACAGTAAGAAAATAAACACCCAATTAAAAATGGGTAAAAGACTTAAAAGACATTTCAGTAAAGATGGCAACAAATAAGTACAAGAAAATACGTTGAGCATCATTGACCATTATAAGAATTCAAATTAAAATCATGCTGGAAACAAAACAAAGTAAAACGAAACACCTAAACATCCTGGGATACCACTGCTCACATATCAGAAGATACAACGTTGAAAAGACCAAGGGCTGGACTGCTGGCAGATAAAAGTACATAAAGTCATCTGACAGTCTAAGTGTCCTAAAGGAAATGAGATTTTACTTTAACTGATCTCAATAGACACTCTGTAGGGAAATGAAATAGTCATTGAGTGATTCCTCCTTTAGACCCAGATGAATACAGTATTGATGCTTAATGAAGGTGAGTAGGAACTTAGGAACTACTCATAAGAAAGTAATCCACTCAAATACTTAAAGCTTAAAAGCTTAACCACATTTTGTATTTCAGTTAAGGCATGGATGTCTGCATTCAGGCTGGTGCATTATAATTAGGTTGTATCTGTCATCTTCATACATAAAGCCAAAGTGTTTCGACTCTTCATGATATAAATATGATGGTATAGTTTCAAAGTAGTGTGTTTGGGAAGGAGTAGTAGGAAAGGGAGGCCATCAGAGAGAATGGACAGACAATTCAGGCATCATTCCAAAAAGAAGAATTAAATGTGAGCCCTCTTGGGTTTTAGTCATGCCCAAGTTTGAGGATAAACAAAAGAATGCTAAACATAAAAAAGCAAATGCAATAGCTTGGGGTGTGGCTTAGAAAACAAATCAATACATAAAGTTAATTTATGTACATGAAAATATTTCATCGACACCAAAGAAGGCAAAATATGCTGGCAGAAACTGACATACAAATTAGCTAACACAAAAGCCACAAACATCCATAGTGCAATGTGGCTAAAGACAATACCTTATAGAGAATGAATAATAGACACTGGAGTTCATTGTGCCTGACTTCTGTCCTGGCTCCAACAACTACTTCCTGTGCCAATTATTTAATCACTCTGAGGATCAGTTTCATCATCTGTGAAATGGCATTCTAAAAGTACCTACTGACTTTGTTCATTGGGGGTTAATTGAAAAAAATGCATGCAAAGCACTTAAAATAGCTCCTGGCACATAGCAACGACTAGAAAGATATTAGCCACTATTATTTTGTCATCATCATTATAGAAGAGGCATGTTGGTGTCCTTCCAAAATCCAAGCATTAGGAAAGGTGCACACTTTGCAGAACCTCAAACCGCTAAAAGAGAACATACAAATCACTGTTCAGTTGCTCAGTTTGGCTCTCAAAGGGAAGGGTCCACTTCTCTGTGACATTGTGCACAGGACCCTACCCAGGTGTTAGGGGATTTGGATTCTTGGCCTGGTTTTGTCACCAGTTGGCCAGGTTACCTTGAATTAGTCACCTGCTCCTTCTGTGTTTCAGTTCATGCCTGTGAATGGTTAAGTTGGCCCTAGTCCTCTGCCACATCCTTTCAGGTTTTATGAGATCTGCATGATGTGCCCTGGGGTTTGTGTGGTCATCCTACCACCTCCTAACCCGTCCCCCGTTAGTATATATTATACATGAATCAACACAAGGGAGTGGGCTGTGCAGTGCAGACCCACTCTGCCTTTGTCTTCCTCAGTAGAAAACAGACGAAACCTGACATCTTGCGTCCCCAGATTGATGACACTCCTGGGGGCTGTCTGCAAGAGTCCTCCAGGTGCTCTGCCGGCTGGTCTTTTGTGCTGGTAATGCTTTTAGTATGACAATGTCTTTACTTTTGTTTCTGGCAAGAATTAATAAATTACTTATGATATTTAATAAGAAGCAGATGCTCCCAATGAGAATGGGGCCTGGCTGCCTATTAATTCTAGTTGGATTTTTCTTGCCGTGGTGAATGGAAGCAGACAGAGTAGGTGATCCACACGATATTTTGCAAGACCAAAGTCGTCTGCAGACAGTAGAGCTGAGAACAATTGCTCTGGATAATTCAAAATGGATGGAACAATGATACGATGTTTAAAATTAGAAAAAGCATTTGGTTTGTATAGTTAAAAGCTAATAAGCCCTATGGCTCTGAAGCTGTTCCAGATGCTAGGAAGTGACTTGCCATAACTGAGATGGTATAGGTAATGAGTCAATAGTTAATGAAAAGCTGCTATGAACAAGACATTATCTTAGGGTTATAGATGGTAGAATGTGAAAAGAATAATATTTATTAGGTACCAACACTGTGTCAGGCACACATTCAAAACAATACACCTATGGGCTTTGACTCACATACACTGAATAATTTATCAAATATCCCATACCTAGTTTAGTTTGATTCTGGTGTTTTAATTCTTAGAGTTTAATAATCTCTGTGTGAATATTTTTGTGGTTTTTGTTTTGTTTTGTTTTGTTTTTGGTTTGCTTTGTTCCATAAAACCTTAACTTTTAGGGGTGCCTGCATGGCTCAGTTAGTTAAGCATCCAACTTCAGCTCGGGTCATGATCTCAGGGATAGTGAGTTCGAGCCCTGAATAGGGCTCTGTGCTGACAGCTCGGAGCAGGGAGTCTGCTTCAGATTCTGTGTCTCCCTCTCTCTCTGCCCCTCCCCCGCTTGCACTTTGTCTCTCAAAAATGAATAAACATTAACAGAAATTGAAAAACAGAACAAAAAAAATAAAAAAAACTTAACCATTAGGGATGTTATAATCTAGTTAGACAAATGGCACAGGTGAAGATTTACAATTTTACCTACAACTATTTAAGTAAGTATATGGTATACGGAAGCCACTGTGGCAGATTACGTGATCATTTTTGAACAGAGATCCCCATACCTTTATAACAGGAGCACACTTCCCTCCTCTGTGGACCTTTAGCTACATGGCATGGTTTGGCCTCTTGGTAGGTAGAGTGTACCCACCCACTTTGCTGAATCTTGATTTTGGGCCTAGCCATTTGACTTGTCTTCACTAATGGAACTTTAGCAGAGGTGTTAACCATCAGAGACCTGAAATGTGCTTGTGTAGTTGGGCTTCTCTTCTTGTGCCTCTGCTGCTGCCGCAGAATATTTGTGTCCCTTCAGCCTGGGCCCCAGAATGGGCACATGTGAAGCAGACTTGAGCCCAGCCCAGAGCAAGGAGGCAAGCCCAGTTGGACCTGAAGCTTGAAACGGAGATGTCCAACCTCACCTGAATGAGAATAAATGATTGCTGTGTAGAGCCATTAAGTTTAGGGGTGGTTATTTTATAGCAATAACCTTTATAATAACCATGAGGGGAAGCTTTGAAATAATGGGCAATAGAGTTGTTCTCTGACCCAACTATAAAACCAGTGCAGACTGAGTTAGAGCAGAAATTTTCAAAGTTCCCATGATGGAAAGAATGGCCTTCAGACAAGATCAGTACTTGACAAATGGAACTGATCTAAGGAAATCAGAAGGGGGCAGGTTAAGTATGAAAGCCCCAAGAAAAGATTCAGAGAAGCATGAGTTGGCAGAGTTCATCCCAACTCAATCAAGAGGAGGAGAGATCTAACCCACAGATCCTACTTTCTATAGGAACTCCATCTTTTGGAACGAATGTACAAAGACATCACAGGCTAGGATGATTTGACAATGGAAATATAATACCAATATTGTTTTTCTGGTTCAGGCCTCACCAAACCTTCTTCATCCTGCTGATGATGATATAGCTTTTCCTGAATATCTACCAACAAGGAGAGGATGTACTCAGATGTGTGTGATAGTTGTATTGTCAGTGTGAATTAACATACTGGCATTCAGGATTATGTAGCAGTCTCTAAATCTAGTGTGAGTCTTGACTTTAAAAAGCACATTTGTTCTCTGTGTGCTAACAAAGTCATGTTTCAGAGACAAAAAAGGAGTAACCAAAATCTACCTGGGGAGACCTATTGTTAGGCATCAGTCTCTTCTGGGGATACTCTGACCTCACCAGTGTAGTACTTTCCCATAAAGCTTCTATTACATCTAGGAGGAAGAAATATCCATTTAAATTCTTTCTAATTTTGAGACTCCATGATTCTTTAATACAATTATTGCAAAATAAATGGTGTAGTTAATAAGGGCCAAACTAATTTAGAAAAGGGAAGACTATGATGTCCGGAGGAATGGAAGAAGGTCATTTTTGGGCTAAAAAATGTAATAATAAGATAATAGATTTAACATCATGGAGAAAAGTGTGAACACAGAATCTGCTTTCTTGGTACATACCTAATGGCAAAGTAATCCTAATAATTGGAAATGGAAGTGTCTATGGGAAGACAGAAAATCATGTAGGAACTGACAGTGAAATGTAAAAGCTATAAGATCATGAAATGTATATAATATACATAAAGCTTTTCAGAGCACAGATAAGAACACAAGGGAATAAATATTCTAGGAAGAAACAACTGCAGGTGTTCTAAGTGAATATCAGTGTTAGTGGAAGGTGGATGTTTATAAAACATTTCTTAGAACTACTATTTTTAAATATGCATTTGGTTGAGAGAAAAGGAAGATCATAGGGTTGCACCAGATTGGTTAATAAATGAACAAATGTATAAATAACTCTGGGGACTCAATCCCCATCATTTAAAACAGACTTTTACAGTTACATTACACAATTAATACTACAATGTTTCTCTGAGGACCTATGAAATAATTTAACATCTATTCCTTCATCTTGCCTTCATAAAAATGGGCACACCTAAGACTGTTTTCATTTTAGAGGTGTAAAACCCAAATATGAAAGAATGACATACTCAGGATTTCTCAGCTGAACTGATAAGTGCTGTGCTGGAACCAGCTCATGGGAGTCATCAATTGTGTGCATCTTTCCCCAATTCTACATCCAGCCATGTCACATTGATGCCTTGAGACTGGTCACTGTGGGAATGGGAATATTTATATGTGGAAATAGGCAAACCAACAGTACATACAAATCAGGGATCCCCCCCCCCCATCCACCTCCTCCACCACCCTGAGAGGTGGTTGTTCAACATTTTACCACATCATTGATTAGAACACAGGTCCTGTAGAACCCCTGTCTAGACAAGATCATCGGTTCGCCACATCTTGTCCTGGCACTCTGTTTATAGTCCTGACCCTCTCCCATGGGTGCAGTTACAGAAGCCCACACCATGGGTGCAGTTACAGAA
>NW_024412391.1:88055516-88306638 GCF_014898765.1 Herpailurus yagouaroundi | reverse complement strand
CCATGGGTGCAGTTACAGAAGCCCACACCATGGGTGCAGTTACAGAAGCCCAC
The DNA here is from genome assembly GCF_014898765.1 of Herpailurus yagouaroundi. Classification (NCBI taxonomy): domain Eukaryota; kingdom Metazoa; phylum Chordata; class Mammalia; order Carnivora; family Felidae; genus Herpailurus; species Herpailurus yagouaroundi. The sequence continues at coordinate 88,306,585 of NW_024412391.1, read as the reverse complement.
AAATGCACAAGCAGACACCTCTAGGCTTGTCTCTAACTCTTTACGGAAATTTCATGTTAACACCGTTCTGCTAATGATAATGAGGACAGCCTCTTGGGGCAGAAAGAAAACATTTGGAATTTAATTTAATACAAGCCAAATACTTTGTGTAATTCTAACTTCCAATCTTTGATGGCTTACAAAGGATAATAAACTTTAGCACATTTAAATCCTGGAGTTGATTACCAAGTAATTTAGCCTGGTAAAAAGATAAGCATATTATGTTTGGATATTGAGTAATAATAATTTTATTCACTTATCCTTGTAGGGAAATCACTATATTGAGAATACTAATATCACTTTACTATAAACCAATGTTTTTAAAATACTTTTAAGTATTTTACTTTTACTTGTATAATTAAAAAAAACTGTAGAATGAATATGATTCTTCAAAGTACTTAACACAGAGGCACATGGCTTTCTGATAGAATAAAGATTTGGGTTATTATTTTCTTCTGATCTCCTACCACCCAATCTTTAATTGACCATGCCTCTTTCTTCTAAAGACCTTATGTAGCCAAGAAGAGTCAACAAAAACACCAGCAGTACCAAAAAATATGAAAGGAAGCCAGTAAGAAAAGCAGATTGCAGTAGGAATAGAAAAATCTGGAAGTCACAATAATTACATTTTCACGTTAACTTAGTTGGTGCTGAAGAAAACAATTTTGCCTGGCCTGGCTGCAAAGCTCACTATATTTTACACTAAAGTTGGAAGACAGAGGATTTCCTTTTTAAGCATTGGTCCAAAGAGTATACCATTATGACAAGAATTACTTTACGCTCAAAGAAGTTAGGAGAAGGGACCCATAAAGTATATGTCCCTAAAGAGAAGCCAATTCTACACAAAATGGAAATGAGTGAAGCCTATGCAGTTTGTTCAATGAACATTCTCTCAAAGCTTCAAATGATTCTATGTTTTTGTTTTGTTTTGTTTTTTTCCCACTGTGCCACCCCCACATCTTTCTTGTCCATCAGTCTGACTGACCTCTACACAACTAAAGATACTCCATTTATAATGTCTCCATTCTAGAATGCCATTCTTTAAACCTGTATCAGGCAAATGAGAGTAAACCCAGGAGCTACTCTGCTGTGTAGACTCTTATCAGGCCTTCTAAGATGGGCCGTGGGAGTTTTAATTAGCCTCTGGGATGAGGTGGAATTGAAGCTCATTTTGAGTAGCAGCTGTTTAGATGATTATTCACTGGAGGTGAGTGCATTCCTTCATGGCCGGAAAGATGGGAGCCAATGATTTAGATGTTTTCATCTCAAAATTACCTTCCTCTTATGAATAAATTGCCTATGAATAAATCATGAACCTAGTATAACCATATCCTCTCTTCAGGATAGGAAGGGAGGGCTAAGAGAGAAAGAAGTGAGGAAAAGGGAAAAAGGAAGGGGGCAGAAAGGAAAAAGAAATGAAGGAAAGAGGATAAATTGCATTATGTTTTTTCCTGTGCTGGGTAACTAACCAAACCCTAACAAGGGAGGAGCCAGCTCAAATGAGGGGGTTTTCTTCCTTTTATAAGACTTCGCCTGGGTACTTTAACTTTAACTATATTTTTATGGCCAATTATTGGCAACATCAGCAAGTAATATCTACTTATAAGCATCCTTGGGTTGTTTAGGGGATATAAGTGTGGACCGTTATTTAAATTCTTGTAGTAGGTGACCTTAATAGATGAGGTATAATCTGGTTATTGCACAAAGTAAAAATTAGAGACTATTCTTTCTGCTCAAGCCAGACTCCTCTCCAACTGAAAAGAAATAAGGTAAAGTCATTTACAAGCTTTGACACTAGTTCAGAGGTCCAAAGTGGTGAGGGAAAAAGAAAAAAAAAAGGAATTTAGCTGAGCTCCAGTAGAAAATGCATCCCGGGGACCATGAACAAAAACAAGGGAGAGAAGAAAAAACTATCTTTTGATACTATAGCTTTAGTTAATTTTACTTTGCTAAGTGATCTGTTTTCATACAAATTAGCTTGTTCTTTTAGCTGAAGCTCACTTAAAAAAAAAAAACAAAAAGCAAGATAGTAAAATGTACAACATTTATTGTGCATGCGGCACATCCAGAATTCATGACTTGGAACTCCAAATCAGAACGAGGAATTTGGAACACAAAATATAGAACGTGCAGCATGGCATTACATGAAGCCCAGCAGCGAGAATGCACAGAAACTAAGTACAGTTGGCACTTTATAATTACAAGTGGCACAACACTGCAGTAGAGAACTAGTTGTTGTTTTTTTTTTTTTTTTTTTTTAATGCATGTGACTCAATATGGAATGTTTTTGTTCATGATGTGTACCTACTGCCACGGACAGCTGTCCAGGTGCTGTATGGGTACTGGATTAACACCTGCTGGGGACAAACCTTCATAAGCAATGTACAGACACACCTAGCATGGCCAAACAAGATGAGATGTTGTGATATAGATTTGGATTGGTATACGTACACACACACACACACACACACACACACACACACACACTCAATTTCACAAAGACAGATATATACACACACAGATTATAAATGTATATTTTAAAAAATGCATTTGTTAAGATTAATATTTCATGCAGCAAACAGGGCTTAATTGAAAACTTCCTTTGACAGCTATATGGAATTAGGCAATTGAATAAGGAAATAGCTGTCATCTTATCTTCTGCCTTTTTTTCCTCCGTTCCCCTCACCTTAGTCCCAGGTTCTTGTAAAACAGGTAACTGAGTGAATGTTAGGATTACATAGGCAAAACACGAAGGCATGTCTCTCCCAGTTCTTTTAAGGTTAATTTACCCAGTACAGTGAGGCCCCAGATTACTGCATATTTGTATTTCTGTAATTTTGAGGCTTCCTAGGTATCAACTGTGAGCACAAAATGAATCAGGATAAAACATTCAGGCTATGTTATTTAGTAATCATAATAGGAATTTTGCAGCACGTTCGGTAATTTCTAAATTTTTTAAACAAATTATTTATGCTTATTTATTCTTGAGACAGACAGTGCAAACAGGGGAGGTGCAGAGGGAGAGGGAGGCACAGAATCTGAAGCAGGCTCCAGGCTCTGAGCTGTTAGCACAGAGCCAGAGACAGGGCCCGAACCCATGAACCGTGAGATCATGACCTGAGCACAAGTCGGATGCTTACCCAACTGAGCCACCTAGGTGCCCAATAATTTCTAAATTTTAATTCAGCTACTGTCATGAACTCATTGTATGGCAATTGTATTCTAAAGTTTGCATGAGTGACCATTGTCATTCTGCTCAGTCAATTTCCTGCCACCAACACTGCTGTGTGCAGCTCTTTAAAACTAGGATTGTCTTTTATGGGCATTGTCAGCATTGATGCTATTTAATTTACTTCTATTTTGACTTTTAAAATTAGTGCAATTTCTTGTGTGTGTGTGTGTGTGTGTGTGTGTGTGTGTGTGTGTGTGTATGGAAATAAATTCCTACACATGCAGAAACAATGCTGATTTGGTATTTTACTTAACCAAAGAAAATATTTTGCATCTTGTGAAATCTCCTTATTTTACAGGTAACAATATTGGGCCCCAGCGCCCAAGCTGAATTTGTATTATCTGTATATGTAGTTTTATAATGCATGTATGTATGTATCTATCTATATATTGATATAGAAATCTCTCTGTGTTTATATATGTATGTATACGTATACACAGCATAAAATCTAAAACCCAAAAAATCATAAAAAATAAAATTAAAATAATCCCATGACATAGGGATAACTACAGCTAATTCTTCTGTTAGTGCAGTTATTGATTTTCTACATATCTATGTATAGAAAGAAATACAGAGAAAAGAATTATGCCAGTTTATAATAATGTTTAAATTTAATAGCACTAATGAATATTAACTATTACTATTTTTAAACCAGTAATAATTTGGTAGACCTAAATATTATCCTTTTTATTTGCATTTCTTCATGATGGCGTTTACAAGATTATTTTTAAAACATCTGTCAATATATTCTGGCACTTGTTTATGGCCTTTGCTCTATGTTCTATCAAGGTTACAAATGCTTTTCTCATAGTAATTTTTTTATGTGATAACGTTATGCACAAGAGCTTTAATTTAAAAAAAATATTGGGGTACCTGGGTGGCTCAGTCAGTTAAGTGGCCGACTTCAGCTCAGGTCATGATCTCACAGTTCATGGGTTTGATCCCCACATCGGACTCTGTACTGACAGCTCAGAGCCTGGAGCCTGTTCAGATTCTGTGTCTCCCTCTCTCTGCCCCTCCTCCACTCACACTCTCTCTCAAATAAATAATTAAAAAAAATTTTAATGTTTTATTTATTTTTGTGAGCAGGGGAGGGAAAAAGAAAGAAGGGGAGAGTGAATTCCAAGCAGGCTCCCTGCTGCCAACACAGAGCCTGAAGTGGGGCTTGAACTCATGAACTTTGAGATTGTAACTTGAGCTGAAACCAAGAGTCAGATGCTTAACAAACTGAGCCACCCAGACACCTCAAAAGCCTTAATTTTTATAGTGAAATGTATGACTTTTCTTATTTATTCCATCACTTTTCTGTTGAAAAATCTCTCACCCATTCCACAATTATTCAAGTATTCTTTTATAGTTGCTTCAACATTTATATTTTAATAATGAAATTTTAACCATTAATTCTTTAGGACTTTATTTTGGTGTGTGACATTAGATGAGATTTCATATGATTTATTTTTTTAAGTTTATTTATTTATTTTGAGAGAGATGGAGATAGCACAAGTTGGGGAGGGGCAGAGAGAGGAAAGAGAGAGAATCCCAAGCAGGCTCCATGCTGACAGCACAGAGCCTGATGTGGGGCTTGAACTCACAAACCGAGAGATCATGACCTGAGCAAAACCAGGAGTCAGATGTTTAACCAACTGAGCCACCCAGGAGCCCCTGATTTTTTTTTTAATTTTTTAATTTTAGTTTTTCTCAACACCATTTGATACCTGATCCACTATTATCTTCTCATTAAATTTTGTTGTGTCCTTTAGTATATATTAAACTTTTTTATTAGTGAGTTCTAAATTATGTTTCATCCATTTACTATTACTCCTTTCCATTCAACATCTTGGTGATTAGGCCTCTGTAGTACATTTTCGTATCTATATACGCTATTCCCATTTCTCTGTCCAAACATTTTTATAGACAACATTCTCATTTATTTGTCCTTTCAGATGAATCTTGAGACTCACTAGGTCAAGTAAAAGTAGTGGAACTGTGTTTGGGTTTGAGTTAAACCCATAAACTAATTTTGGAACACTATATTCAGAATATATAAAAATTTTATGATTTTGTGGGTCTAGGTCCTTCACATTTCTTCTGAACGTTATTCCTTCTATTGCACTATTACATATTTACCACCTGCAATGTATTGTCCGCATAGTTACTGTCGATCTGGAAGAAAGACGTGGTCTTTCATGTAGTGTTTTCTTAAACCCAGCTGCATGATAAACGTTAGGAATTTTGCAGTGAAGTATTTATTTTCCTCCTGTTTTGTTACCTGCCTCAATGGCCAGAATTCAGAACAATGTTAAATAATAATGCGGATAGTAGACATCCTTTATGCGATCTTATTTCAAAAGAAGTATTTCCAATATTTCACTGAAATATGCTGGTGGTTTAATATAGATGTTCTCTATCACATGAGACAAGTATCTTTCTAATCGTAGCTGCTGTTTTTTTCTCCAATCTGTAATGGACACTTAGTTTTATTAAATGCCGTTAAAGTATCTGCTGAGATGATAAATGTGGATTTTGTAACCGGATCTTTGCTATGCTGTATTATATAAGAGATGTCCTCATGTCTATTTACTCCCACTGAATCCTGCATATAACACTGTTGGTGGAGGCACAGTTTTCTTTTACTAGATAGAGTCAAATGTGATTTGTTAATATTTTATGGTCTGTAATTTTCATGTGCTATTTCTGTCAGGTTTTGTTTTTACTTTAGTTTATAAAATGATCTGGATAGCTTTCAAACTCTTTCTTTCTATGTTCTGGAACAATATATTAAAGCTGCCCCTTGAAAACTTAGACTATAAGTCCTGGAGCCTTTTGTGGAAATAATTATTTGACCTCTTTCATTTTTTTATTAGGTATTCCATATATGCTGGTTTTCTAATTATGTATGAATCCATTTTCCCTACTATGGCTTCTTTAAATAAATTATCCATTCTACTAAAATTCTTAAATTTGTAAGCACACTTAGTTATAACACACTATTTTCTGTATTTTAAAAAACACTGCCTTTTGCTCCTATGGCCTGTATCAGTTCCAGGTTTTTTTTTTCTATCATATTTTACCTCTGTTTGTTACAAATTAAACTCACTGAAAGCTTGTTCTTTTTTCTTCCCTTTGTCCTACAGATGTATTGATTTTTTTTTTTTGCTTTATTATTTTCCTCCTGATTTGTTCAATTTCTTGTCATTTCTTCAACTTCTGGGATTGACTTCTTTGTTCATTCATTTGTATTCTTTCATGTTTAAGTAAGCATAATTAAGGCTATAAATTTGGGTCCACTGTGTTAGTAGACAAGATTTTTAAAATTTTCATTATGTTTCTAAATCATCATCATTCATTCATTTATAATCTACCATATGCCAAGCATTGTCTTCTTTCAGGAAAAAAAAAACTATAAAATTACCATTTTAATTTTTTCTTAGAATAATGGATTTCAAGAAATTTTTCCTTTTAAAGTGGTTAGATTTTTGTTGGTTTTGACTGTTTAAACTTGTATTATTAAGTATTAGTCTTATTGTGTTAAACTCAGAGGGATATGCAAATATTCTAGTGTTGGAAACTTTCTGTTTTTCCTTTGTGGCTTAATATATGATGAACTTTTATAAATATTTCGTGGGGAAGTAAAAAAAGGGAAAAGTTTCTGCAATGTCTATTGAAATTTATTAGTTACAATAAAGTCAGACTCTCTTAGTTGATTTTTCAAAGGTTGAGAAATCTGTTACAACATAATTAGCAATTATGAATCTGACCAACATGCTCTTTTAAATATTTGTTACTACATTTTAACACACACATCTTCATGACTAAATTATACTCAACAAAACAGAACAATAGTCATCATTCCACGTTTTTAACTAAAACATTTTTTTCCTAAAATTAACATCATCACATTATTTTGTTTCTATTTTCAGAAAAGTCCATGTACACCAAATTATTTTTATGTATGAATAAATAATAAGAGATAAATGAGAGATTTAGAGACAGAAACAGAACACTACCTCTATAAGGAGTTCCATGGAGTTGTCCTCTTTACTGGATTTTAATGAGCCTGCGTCTCTGAGTTAGTAGGTAATGGATAAAACTTTTTGCTTACATCATTCGGGAAGGTAGAACTGTTCTGTTTCATTACACAAAAACATAGGCAATCCATTCCCTTTTTACTCAACCCAGTTCCTTTGACCTGATTGATGGGGAATTATGCCCAGATGCTGGCATTAAGTTGCTGGCCACTCTCAGCTTTTAGTCTGGTGTTATTTCAGTCTTCAGTGCTATTGCAGCAGGGTAGCGGTAGGAGTCGTATCAGGGACTGCTAGTCAAATGCTCTTTTAAAGCTCAGTTAGGATTAGGCTCGGGTCTTGACATGAAAACTGCATGCAATATATGCAAAATGAATGTAACATCATCTGGTTATATTTTGATAATGTGATTTTTCTTGCTCTTGAAATAATCTGAGTTGCAATTTAAAGGGTGACGAAGTCATCAGGAAGTGTTACCTGGAAAAAAACTCTCAACAGTGTGTTCTTTTCAGTTTTAGGAAACTTACTAAAATCAATGAACATAAGGATTTTCACAGGCCCCTAAGAGAAAAAAAGTAGTACATCACTTAAAAGTTTTAAAATTTACGGAAGGCAAGTAGGAAGAGATTTCATGAATAGTAGTTTGCATCCTGTCCCACAGAACCAGAAGTGTGACACAGTGATCAGAGTGACACTGGCATTCTGGCCATTTGTTAACTGCTACACAGAGTCAAAGGGCCAGCCTCTGGTCCTAAAACAGGTAAGATAAAATGTGCAATACACTGCAATTCCTTGGAGTGGTTTTTCACCTATGCTTTAAATAGTCCTAAGTGGATCCTTCACTGAACTCTGCAGACTACAGAAATGTTAGAGTAACCCTTAGCAGCTGCAAGGGCCATGAGCTCTACTTCCCCCCACATAATTACAGAGGACTATAAATGCTTTAGGGAGCACGGTCAGACCCCCAGAGAGCACCTATGTCCTGATGCAGAATTGTATAGGTCTCTCCATTCTCCAAGAGACTTGAATTATCTCAGAAATTAAGTAAGTTGTATGTAAGCAAAATCACAAGCCAGTAAAATCTTGGCTGGGCTTTTGGTATGTATGTGTGTGGCAAATGGGCAGGAGGTGTGTACAGAGGTGAGGCCTTTCCCTCCTCCCACCTCCTCATCCTGCACTTGGAAGTCAGGAGGAGGGAGGAAAGGGCAGAAAAAAAGAGTGGTGGAGAGAAATAAAGGACATGAAGTTCGGCAACTGGTGATGGAAAATGGCAGGCATGTGATTCAGGTATGGGAGTGCTCATGGGTTGGGTGTGGGGGGGGCACATGCTGAGGGTGCCAAATAAAGAAGTTATATGGTCTATGTGGGAGGTTCACCCACTCCAGAATATCCAGTGCTGCCAACAGGCCAAACCCCAAAGTAGCAAAATGACCAGTTTGATTTAAATGTGGCCAATCCTAAATCAAAGCAATGAATGACATTTCTAAGAGCATTTACTAGGGAGGGGTCTTTAGCTGGAACCCAGGAGAAATGACCCCCGTTGCAAAGAACTGTCAAAATATAGGTTCCCCACATGAGGAAAGTGAAAAGAGATACACTTTGGTGTCCTCAGACCAAATCACAACCGCTGTTCTCTATTGAGATAATAAGACTGACCTCACAGGAATTTTTGTGAAGATTCATTAAGAAACTTCCAAAAATCCTCTCTTAATAGTAATATATACAAACGACTATAAGTAAATCATTTGTTTCCAAGTTCTAGAACTGACTTAGAATCATAAATAACTATATGTTGACTTTAAAGCATTTTTTTTACTGTTTTACTACTTACAAAGATAAAATATGGCAGTTTTTAGAAAATTTAAAAATACAGAAAGAAAAAAAAAAGTCCTAAGATTCTAACCACTAAGAGTCAGCTACTGTCAAAGATTTGATGGACACCCTTCCAAGGCCTGCTCTGTAATATATGGATATATATGTATGACCATATATGTATATAATTTGCACATAAATGGGATCAAAATATACATGCTGTTTTACAAGCTGTTTTTTTCCAACAATATGCCAAAGAGATTTTTTAAGATAGTATACAGACAGATACACACACACACACATGCACACAATCTTAAGAGCCATGTAGTAATCTATTGTGTAGGTTTTTCAATAGTATATTTAACCAGTTTCCTATTGATAAGCAAGTAAATTTCATCCACCTTTCATTACTGTAAACATTACTGTGGTGCCATCTCCTTGTACACACATATTACATACCTCTCTGAGTACCTCCTTTGGAAAGATTTCTAAAAATGGGATTGCTAAATCAAAGGGCAGCACATGCAAAATTTTGGTATTCCAGATTATTTCTCAATCTACTTCCTTTGGCCTTATTGATGGGGAAGTATGCCCAGACTGTGGTATTAATTTGCTGGCCACTCAGTTTTTAGTCTGGTGAGTTTCAATACAATCACAGGGGGTAAAAATATTCATTTTTATCCTTTCATTATTTCTTGAATATCTTCTTATTGACCAGGCACTATTTTAAGCAGTAAGCATTCAGTGACGAAAAAAAAAAAAAGGCCTCTTGACAAGTAGTTCTCTTGACATAGAAGTGAAGAGAGACTTAACATACAATGTGAGAATAGCCATAACACAAGTGCAAACTGACGCTTGAACTTAATTTGATGGATGAATAGATATATGCCAGGTGGGAAGCAGGATCAAAATAGAACATGAAGAAATGCCAAGTGATAAATGTTCAAGTTCTTTGGAGAAGAAGAAAAGTTCAACGGGGTGGGGCAGAAGTTGCCTATATGTCCACATTTTCAAAAACGTGTACCATGGTAGAGAATCTGTGAGTGATGCTTAAGGCAGAAAAGGTTCCACAAACAAATATGTTTGAAAAATTCAGCATACCGCTGGTTTACAATCCCTCACCCACAATTCTGAAATCTAAACAGCTCAAAAAACCAAACATGTTTTGTAATTCACTAGGCTGTAAAACCTTTACCTGAACTGATGTGAAGCTATTTATAGTCTTGATTTATCTCATTTAACGTAAACGTCCATATACGTTGGTACAGAAATGGTAAGGTGCTGGGAAGTGGTATGTAACATTTGGTACTTTTCTAAACATCTGGAAAACTCTGAATTCCAAAGACATCCTGCCATATTCTTTTTGGACCAATGACTGTAAGCCTGTATAATGTCCTTTTAGAGTCGAAATGCACATTGCAAGTTTCTAAGTTCTTCGGAAAAAAAAAAACTTAAATTTTTTTCACCTCGTATTTCCTACATAAATTTAACTTTTCAACACTTATACCCTCCTTTTGTTTATAAAACACCTACTAACATCTTAAAGAAAATTATAATTAATATTCCAAGGAATGCATTTTGGGAATTACTATTTAGTATACGGCTAAGCAGTCAGTTGGAGTCTATGAGTAAAAAGAAAGCGATTCTCTTATTTTCCAGGCTGAAAGTCTATTTTCAATGTGGATGATGTATACAACCGGTTATGAGACTCTTATTGTAGTACAAGCAAGAAATGATATAAGCTTGAACTAAGGCATTCCAAATGGCATAGCATATATTAAAGGGGAAAGATTCAAATGTGGGAACAACTTCAAGGCTGAACTGATAGCCTCTTAGTTTTGAAAACATGTAGAAAGGAAAGGAGAAGCAAGAGGCGATTGCAATTCTAAGCTTTCTAAATCGAGAAAATGGGTGAATGGCGATGCTATTAATTGGCCTAAGGGGTTCGAGAGATCCCATCAGTGCACAGGGGAAGATGACTGGGGAGGTAGTAAATTCCAGGTGCCTGGTAAAGTACAGGTGGGAAAGCAGAGATTCTCATTAGGGCAAAGGAAATCAGCCTGTACTTCCAGAGAAATATTTGGTCTGGAAATATGGAGGGTCTAAATATACAAGGGTCGAAAATGTCACCTCCAGGGAACATGCAGAATATTAAGACCAAAACCAGGACACTGATAAAATATAATGTCAGGCATTCTATGATGAAACCCCTCACCGCAAGGATGTCCTGCTGCTGCTGCAGCATCGCGCACGCGTTCAGGGCCTAGACCTGGTGGTAGCTGAGGAGTGGGGTTCTCCATATGGGCTGACCATTTATAAGAGGGAAGGAATAGGAGGAAGAGTTACTTAAGAAGAAAGAGGAGTGTTTGCAGAAGAGTTAGGAGAAGAAAAGAGCTTCATGAGTTGGCTGTGGTCATCCACTGCACGGATCAAGGGAGAAGAGACCTGAAACCAAATTCCTGGCCCTGGGCCATTATCATGAACTGTCTCTGCAGTGTGACCACACGAGAACCAGACCCAAGTAGGCTAAGGAGTGCATTAATCTGCTCAGGCCACTGTAACAGATGTCATAGACTCGGGGCTTAAACAACAGAGATGTATTTTCTCACAGTTCTGCATGCTGAAAGTCCAAGATCAAGGTCCTGGAAGCTTCAGCTTCTGGTGAGAGTTCCCATCTTGGTTTGCAGAGAGCCACTTTCTCAGTGTGTCCTCACGTGGCCTCTCCTCAGTGTGTGTGTGTGTGTGTGTGTGTGTGTGTGTGTGTGGAGAAAGATCTATTTCTTCCTCTTCATGTAAGGCCACCAATCCTATCAGATTTGGGCTCCACCCTTCTGGCCTTATTTAACCTCAATTACCTCCTCAAAGCCCTGTCTCCAAATATACATTGGGGGTTAGGGTCTGACCTATAAATCTGGAGGGGAGGGACACAGTTCAGTCCATGGTAAAGAGTAAGGAGGTTGAGGTAACAAGTCCTGAATATGATAATAAAGGTACTAAAGATGAGAAAGAAGAGGACATTTAAAAATCATTTTTTTTAAATAATGAAGAGTTTATTATTCTTATACGGGGAAGAAAGGAGAGAATAGAAAGGAAGAAGTTGAGAAAACTCCATAGAGGCGGGGAGGCAGGAGTGTGGTACAAAGACAAGATGGGAGCTCATGTGTAAGTGGAGGGAACAGCCTTGGGAGGGAGCAGGAGCAGCTATATCTGTGAGAGGAAGGAAGAAAGTCAATGTGGGTCTTGTTCTAGTTTGGTCTAGAAGTGTAGTAGACAGAAACTGAGTGAATTTATCTCCAAGAGCATCTGTTTCCTTGAACTTGATGTTGCATTAAACCTGAATTAAACAAATCAACAATGTTGCCTTCCATGTTTTGAAGTGGCTGCCACTATTACCAAAAAATGAAGAGGGTATGTTTCCAGTATGTGGTGGCATTTTGACTGGGCTATGCATCCACATATTATATGTGTGTGTGTGTGTGTGTGTGTGTGTGTGTGTGCGCGCGCGCATGTGTGTGTATGTATATCTTAAATATTTTTTTTAATTTTTTTTAAACGTTTATTTATTTTTGAGACAGAGAGAGACAGAACATGAACGGGGGAGGGGCAGAGAGAGAGGGAGACACAGAATCTGAAACAGGCTCCAGGCTCTGAGAAGTCAGCACAGAGCCCGACGCGGGGCTCGAACTCACGGACTGCGAGATCATGACCTGAGCCGAAGTCGAACGCTTAACCGACTGAGCCACCCAGGCGCCCCTATCTTAAATATTTAAATAGACTTATCAGCTTAAGACATATAGGATTGTGCAATATTAAAAAGTTACCTCCATTGCCACCACTTTTGAGATGAGTTGGTAAAACTAAATTTCATGGTCTCAAATCCCCCAATTATCCAAAACTTACTTCATATGTCTATGGTTGGTCACATCTGAATGGCCAGTGCCCCATCTGCCTCAATTCTCATCCCCAGAGAATGAGGAGGCTGGTGGATAACCAGTCCATCAGCAAGAACAAGTCTTGGAATAATTCTGTGCCATGGATGGAAAAACAACCAGTCAAGCTGTGTATGTTGTCATGAAAATGGGAACTTAAAGCAGAAAAGAAGGAAGGTAAAACCATTTAAAGGATTCTTTGGAACAATCCTTCCCACCAAGTGGCTCCCTGTACAACTGGGAAACAAAGATCCATTGACTCTTTATTCTTTCATTCAGCCCACCAACCAACCAATCTGCATGGTGTACCCATGGTTTGCCAAGCACAGTGCTGGGCACTGGGAACACTTGGCAACAAGGTGGATACTGACCCAGGGCTCACAGCTCTCTTTGCAGGCAAGAATGTTGTTAAATAAGTGATCACAATAGACTGAAATGTTTTGATAAGGATGCCTGGTATTGTGAAAGCATAGAACAGAGGGGTTTAAATGGGATATGGCATTTAGAATCCAGAGGATAAACAGCCATAATTAGATGAAGAGAAGGAGGAAGCGTTCCAGAAATACAGAAGAGCAAACAGAAGCCCAGAAGTGTGAAAAAGAATAGGAAGAGTTCAATTCATCTAAGGGAGAGAGACCCAAAACCCCCAACAACAGCTGGGCCCAGTTGAGAGAGAAACTGAACAAAACTGAGGCAGGACAAGTCAATGGCCAGGTCAGGGATGACTTTGTAACTCAAATTGGGGTCACTGAACCACATCCTATGGATGGTGGGACATTATAGAAGGGTTTTTTTTTTAATTTTTTTTTCAACGTTTATTTATTTTTGGGGGACAGAGAGAAACAGAGCATGAACGGAGGAGGGGCACAGAGAGAGGGAGACACAGTATCGGAAACAGGCTCCAGGCTCTGAGCCATCAGCCCAGAGCCCGACGCGGGGCTCGAACTCACGGACCGCGAGATCGTGACCTGGCTGAAGTCGGACGCTTAACCGACTGCGCCACCCAGGCGCCCCTTTAGAAGGGTTTTAAAGCATCGGTGTGCCTATGTGTGTGGTAGGGGCCAGTAGGGGGAGCTGATAGAATCAAATTTGGACAACAGGATTAGGAAAATCATCTACTGGCAGCATTTAGGATGGATTAGAACTGAAGAGACCAGCTCTAGGGTGACAGCAGTAGACAGGTAGGGTGATGTTGGGCTGTGATGTAGAACACTTCAGAGCAACCAAGTTTTGCCTACTTGAGTTGTACAGATCAGGGTTCAAGAGCAACGTGGATGAAGGCTCTTCTCCTATAGTCTTATTGGTTCATGGCATGGGGAGGGGAGTCCCTAATCCTCTGTGAAGTCTAAATGACCTGCTGTTACAATATCTATCTACCTTTGCTCTTCGCACCGTGTAGTTTGGATGGATGGTTGTCAGTGTGGTTTTCTTTTTCTCCTGAAAACGCTACAATCTGCTTTGTACCACTGAGGAATTTAGTTTGACTAGTGGAGACTGACTCAAAAGCAGAGCCTGGGGAGCCACCAAGCTTAACCCACCCAGTGCTGCAGAACAGAGCCATCAATAACCTGGCCAGCCAACGGGAGGAAACACACAACCAGGGGCCTGGTTCCAAGCTGGATTCTGGTGAAGCAGAGATGACAGATGCCACTGCTTTCTGCCAAACAGCCATTCCAACCCCATTAGTGCATCATGTAAGGATGAGCGTGCAAGAATCGTGCTGGAAACAAAGGCAGCCTGGAGGGCTGCCCGCAAGCTGGAGCATGGCTGTGCATGCTGGGAGCTGGGCTGGGCAGTCTGGTCTGGCCTCACAGCCCTCCTGTCCCTCTTCTCAGAGGTATGCTAATGGCAGGGGGCCTGTAGGCAGCCTGCTTCTGGTGGAGAGTATGAGGAAAATCAGGGACTTGGCCTGTGAGGCGAGCTCTGCAAACAAGTACACCCCGGGAATGGGCAAACAGAGCTGCTGCAGGTATTCATATGAGCCTCGAAAAGGGAGGCCTGTCTAAATTTGCAAGTGTTTATAGAGAGATATGGAGCACATCAGGTTGCCATGAGGAAGGTGCATACTGAAAGCAGCCTTACGTTTGGCCAGTTTGAAATCTCCTACTGTGTATCACTGGGGCTGACTTGCTGGTGGCCAGGGACAGTGGCTTCACCACGCAGCTTATTCCCATAAAGCCAGGGTCTGGGAGTTATTAGAGGCAGAGCTGAACGCTTTCATCTTCAGCAACTGTTTATTAACACACGGTTAGCACTCTGTCGCCCACTTGCATGAACTTTCTGGTCACAAATAGAGGGCAGATGGTGTGCCACTGCTAAAAGGGACCCAGGCTTAACTTGCTCTGAGTTAAGGTAGGGATGTGGAGAGGAGTTTGCTGAGCTTTTATGGCATTGCCAAGGGGTTGCGTTGGGATGCAGTGCTGGAATTCCTACACAGCAACCTGTTGAAAGCAGGGGTCTTGATCCACACAGGCTCTCCCTGGAAGGAACTGATATTTCAGATGTACTGCCTGCTGTAGGCAACAGAAGGACCTGCCTCCCGCAGCGAGTCCAGGAGAACCCTGGCCTTGGTGCTAGGGACCACCAGCACGGCTGCCTGTGTGCAGTTGGGGGTGGGGGGTGGGAGCTGAGGGGCTTCCACAGGCCAGAAGTGGGTCTGCAGGGGAAGGGGGAGCCTGTGAGCCAGAGGCAGCCAGGCTGCCTGGCAAGCTGCCCACCCCGTGGGCACCCCCCAGTCCTGCTACACTCTTTCTTTCTCTTTTCTATCAGTACTGCTTTGCAGTAAGAGATACTGGAGAGAGGGCAAACCATCCGCTGATAGCAGGACAAGGACATTTGGGTCACCGGGAATTACGCAGAGGTGTGACAGCATGACCTGGGAAGGAGACTGAAAGCAGAAGAGATAACAGCCGAGTGAGCTCAGTGCGATGCCAGCAGCTCCAGCAAATGGAAAACCACGTGGGCCCAGCTGGCACCCACTTTCGCACAGAGTGGCCAGTTGGGATTTGGGGGTTTCCTAAACAGGGCAGGGCCTTGAGAGAATGCTGATAAAGGGGCCTATCACTGAGCGGCAGGGAGGGTCATTTAGTCTAGGCCTCAAATTTAGACTTTTCTTTTATCTCTGAATGTACTGATTTATTTAGTCACTGAGCCACAGTGACCAAATTGAAAGATTTTCTTTAAAACTCATTCCATTAACAGATTACATGTACCTCCTGCAGTACGTATAAATTCAATATTTTCATAAGTCCTGAGCCAACTTGTAAACAGCATAGTATACTTCATTTTGTTTTTTGAAATTACCAATTGGCTAAATGTCAGCCTGTAGAATGTACAACAGTATTTACAAAACTCTTTTGGTATATTGTCATGTGTTAAGATACCTGAAGTCTCCACAAGTAGAAGTCACTGATGTTCCTCTTGAACTCGGAGAGAACCCGGCAGCTCCCCCTTCCCACTCCTCCCAAAATAAGTTAGACCTTTCTCACTGTATTCAAAATTAAGGCAATATCCACCTATACTTAGAACTAACCAACTAATACATTAGTTGTAGAATCTGAAAATACCAACTTGTGACAAGCTTAGCACGAAGCTGAACCTACCCTGTGAACCTACCTATCCCTATGGGATGAAGGGGGGACTGTTGGAAAGAAGAACAAGACACATCTGTTCTGGCCTTGGCTTTGCCAGCTCCCCAGGTGTTTGTCTAGCTGACGTTAGCACGCTTCCCCAAGCCCTAGTTTTCTCACCTGCAAGGCGATGCCACTGCTACAGCCCAGGCAACTATGTGACAATTCCTTGCACAGGACCTGACCCACGGATGTTGGTTCCCTCCACTCCCTTTTTCGTTTCTGGAACTCAGTTTTCTTTTCTGTAAAACGAAGTCCTTCCAAACTTGAACACCCTTCTATTCTTCACAGGGAAAAGATTTTGCCTAGTTTAGTTAATACTAGAAATACCGAAAAGAAATCCATTCTCACTGACTGCAGCGACTTTTTTTCTCTGTGCCATAGATGGTGTTATCCATCCAATGTTCCCAAAAAGCAAGGGATTTCTGATCTATGAAATTATAGCCATAGTCCACAGAGCAAATGTAGAAATGATCCTGTCATAAAAGGGCAATCCCCAGAGGACTCTTCCATCAGAAAATGTGTTCCTCTCAAGGCCTCCCCTCACTCGTCCTCACCCAGCAAAGTCCTGGGAAATCTTCAAGGCGACCCCAGAAGTTTCCTGCTGTCACTGACGTTTGTGCTCACCCTGTTCAGAAGGGAACACGCTCCCCTTCAAATGAGTAGCAGCCTAAGGGGTACTGGTGGCTGCAAGCTCAGGTTGGTGTGGGGGAGTACCTTGGAGAAGGGACCAGGGCTCTCCTTGGTTTCTGTGACACCTTCTCCTGCCTTCTCTTCTACATTGTACACTGCTCTCCTCATCCATCCCAATTCCAAGTGTTATTGTCTCAGCGGTGCAGATCAAGAGAAATCTGTGAGCCAAAACTGAGAACCGCATATGTATTTTTTGTAGCTTTATTTTTGAGGTATGACTGACAAAATAGTGAGATATTTCAAGTGTGCATTATGGTGATTTGATACATGCACACAGTGTGGAAGGAGCCCCACCATCTAGTTAATTAACACACCCATCCCCTCACATATTTGTCCTTTTTTCTTTCTTTTTTGGGGGGTGAGAACAATGAAGTTCTACTCTCTTTGCCAGTTTCAACTATATAACACAGTGTTATCAACTATAGTCGCCACATTTCACATTAGACCCTCAGGCCTCATTCATTCTGTAACTGGCAAGTCTGTACCCTTTTACCAACTTCTCCTGATTTCCCCACCGCCCCCCCCCCAGCCCACTCTTCCACTATTCCTCTGCATTTGACTTCTTTTTTTAATAATCCACATACAAGTGATAAACATGCAGTGTTTGTCTTTTTCTGTTTGGCAACGTATGCAATTTTAAACATACACACTGTCATGGAATTAGGTGGATAGAGAACGAACATGATGCAATAGCCTTTCCTTTAACAATATACAAATAACCTATTGATAGCAGGTAAAAGGGAAAGAATGTTTTATGTTTGTAGGTTCAACACAAAGGAGACCGAGATGGATTATAAACTGTACATGTATTTTTAAAAGAGTACAGGTGTTAATTAAAAGCACTATTGCGTAAGTGGTTAGAATAAATGAGACATTTCAAGTATGGAAGATATATGAGTTAAGGAGAGGCGACTGAGACTGCCACAGAGGGATATATATAATTTACTGACATAAAGGATACTCACTGAATAAAGCCAAACCTTTCCACTTTTGTGTTTATAAAAGAGGGTAGAAGCCAGAAATGGACATATGGTGTCCCCGAGGAGGAAGGGAGACAGATGCAAAATAAGTTATGTTCTTGCCACAACAGGTGATCAAGAAATTTATAATTTCTGAATTAATAACTACGACAACTCCAAGGCCAGAGAGAAAACGGTCACAGCGCTTTGAAGGCAATGGCAAAAGAAAAAAGAATATCAACGCTTATGAGAAAAAGTCAAAGTTTAACACCTGGAAAAAGCATTGCTCCCAAAACCCTAAAGGCTCAGCTGACTTTGTAGAAAGAGCCCCTTTGGGGTACACAGTCTCGTACCCCTTCCCCCAGTTCTCTAGTCAGGAGACCAGAGGCCACTCTTGTGGGACTTGAAGACCAGCCAAACTGTCATTTGACCATAGTGAAAGGGAACCAGGGAGGGTTGGGGTGAGGCCGTGGCAGGGGGAGACTGTCCCAGGGCTTAAGGAAGATTGAAAAGACAAACAAGAGAGAAGGGGCTGGGGAGAGGGGAAGAGAGCTTTTGGGAAGAGCGGGATGGATTGGGAAAGTGGAATACTTTGCTATGGGACTTCCTGGGCGTGCACAGCATGAAATAAACTAAAATAAACAAACATGGTTATGTTGTAAGTTATTTGCATTAAAAACAATACATCATGTTTGTATCAGTTGATTGACTGAAATGCATGCCGCAACCATTTTAGGGAACATCTGTAGTTTTAAAATTACTTGAGCCTGACTGACAGGTACCAGAGCCTGAGCACTGAGTGCTGGACTCATCCAATCTTCAAACTAGCTTCCTGAGTGAGGACTTTTGTTTGTCCCTGTTTTCCAGATGCAAAGCAAGTTTTGTTCTTGATAGAGAAGGCCATCAAGAATTACAAGGAAAGAATTCCCGAAATCGTCCCTCTCTGGTGTTTGCAGGTAACTAGACATTGAATCAAAGCCCCAGAAATTAGCGTGACCCTGGACCCAGTCTAATTGCAGAATCTGTGTATGTGGCATGTTCCCTCTTATGGGCTACATAACAGCTGGGCTACTGCAGGGAACTGACAGGTTATGCTCGCTTGAGTACTTTTGGGTAAAACAATCACCAATTTGAAATACAGGGAGGGAAAGGTAATGCTCAAATGTACTTGCCCTCGTTCCTACCACTGAGAGAACAATGATGAGTAAGTGCTTCCTATCTTCCAGAGAAGTTGTTCTCTGCCTTGGTAATTTTTAAGGTTAAAACTCCAAATTCTTAGGCTTTTTTCCAGAACCTCAGGAGGACTGAGTCAGGCAGGCTAAGGCAAATAATGTATCTTCTGAAGAGCACCCTGGTGATTCTGACATTCAGCCACATTTGTGAACCAAACCTCAGTCCTAAGGACAAGCTGAGAATAACATTAACTTCGCTGAAATTAAACAACAACAAAAAGCGTTTTCTTCAACGTAGCATGACTAACAGTATCAAAGATGAAGGTAATAGCTGACACCTCCCAGCTGCTTAGTTTGTCTGAGGCACTGAGCTAAGCACTTTACATAGATTACTTCATTTAATCATGATGATAAATTCATGAGGTACTACAATTATTATCCCTCTTTTACTAATGATGAAACCAAGGCTTAAAAGAAATTAAGTAATTTGGCCAAGGTTAGCCATTAATTGCATTAGAAATTTTTGAGGGAATATAAATCAGACTCAAAAGAAACTCGTGAACTATCTATGAAATTGAGACTGGCTGTTCCACTGATCTCTGAGTTTTTGAGGTACATTCCCGAGCTTCAGGTATTAAATCTAACTAAGTTTGGATTCCTCTATGTGCAAAGCTGCTGTAGACTGACCTTATTCTCTGGAATAGGTTTGCCTATTGAAATGGTTCAGAAGTGCAGGGGGTTTATTTTATGGTGTTTGAAAGGCACTTATGCAAAGAGCCTGATCTGAAGTCAAATAAATTTAATCTGAGAACAACCTTGGTTTAAATTCAGGCAAAGAAGCAGAACATTGACCTTGTTTGGATAATTTGTTAGATAATCACACTTTGGAAATGTTTTGATGACTTTAAAAAAGAGCACCGGACCAATCGCTAGTTGACCAAATACATGTTTATCCCTTTAGATTCAAGTGGGTACTAAAGGCTTGAAAACAAATATGTCCTAGCCGAGAATGGTCCTTGGGGAGGGTTATCTTGGCAATGGGAAGATTTCTTAATGTAATCCCCAATCTGTAAAGCTGTAAATAAATCATGCCTTAATACCACCAAGACTTTGTAAAGAGCTACATAGGTGCTATTTACTGAGGACCAAATTCCTAAGCACTGACAAATGGAACAACAGCCTCTCAATACTTGTGTGACCAGAGCCTAAGCCACAATGGCTAAGAAAGCCATCCTCCAAGGTAGGATTTGGCAAATGGAAGCCAGTCATTGAGTATTTGTCACTGAATACTTTCTGAATCCTTCAGAAAGGAAAAACCAGTCCAATAAAAAAATAAAATCAGGCGCGCCTGGGTGGCTCAGTCTGACCCTTGATTTTGGCTCAGGTCATGATCTCGCAGTTTGTGAGATTGAGACTCTTGTCAGGCTCTGCACTGACAGTGTGGAGCATGTTTGGGATTCTCTCTCTCCTCTCTCTCTGCCCCTCCCCCCTTTCAAATTAAATAAACTCTAAGAAACATAAAATACAATAAAACCACTAATAATACTACTTTGGATAAGCTAAGACAGAGGAGAAGGCTTTCTGGAGTCCTAGCAGTCTGCATATGTTGACTGATCCCACAGGAGCCTGAGGATTTTTCAAAAGACATAAGCCCAAGAATAAATCCCCTGCCATGTTACCTATTCCTGTATAAATACAATAAATACACTTTTTTAAAAAAAATTCCTGAGTTACAAACAGAAATGCCAGATATTTGATGTTAGAGACAGTGATGTTTCTGTAGCATTGTAGTAAAGAAACATGAACTTTGGGATTGAGCAAATGTTTTTCTAAGACTCCCCCCTTAAAATGTGTAAGTTTATAGCAACTCTAATCATCAGTCATTTGACCTGTGAAAGCAGAGACAGTAAAACGCAGTATTGAGGGTTCTGACCCAGTGATGCCTGGGATGTGGTTACACGTTGCTGGCAATTAGTAGATACTTAATTAACATCAGTTGCTTTCCTTGGTTTCCTGAAATGCTGCATCTTTCGTTTTAACAGTGCCGCTGCTGCCACAGCTAGATCCCACATCTGAGGGACCCGGACAAAAAGAACCACATGCACTTCTGGGGCTTTAGAGTTATGGAAATAGTACCAGAATTAAATGAAGTGACAAATTTGAACAGGTCCTGAGCAAACATATTCTTTTGCAAAAGCTTCCATTCCTGTTTTCTCCCTTCTCAAGTTACTCAGAGTTTGCTTTTGGTTAAAATATAACACTTGCCATTTTTCTTTAATGTTTAATGTTTACTCAATATTCAGCCATTTTTACATTATCTCTGGGATAAACATATTTTTCAAGTGCTTTTAAGTAAGTGTGATACTTTTGCTTCTCACAACAAATTCTAACATACGCTATTCAACTTTGCTTTCACGATTCATCATCTTCTAAGAAAAAGAAGAAAAAAATTATCTTAGGACTGAGACAAGACAGGGAAAACTTCCACTCTAGGAAATAATAATATTAGATTTGACATAAATTAGATGCTTGCCAGTAACTCAACCACACCTGTCAAATAAGACGTTAAAATATGAAATAGAATATTAACAAAAGTTGATTTTGCTAGTGATTAAGCATAAGATTTAACTGTGTTGTAACCAAAGGGAAGGGAAGTCTGATGGCAGATCTGTTTTAGCTGAGAGGCAAATATTCATTCTATAAAGACATCTACCACCGGAATTTTCACTGTACTTTCTTTCCCCAAATAGCCTTTGGAAATAAAGAAAAAAAAATGTATCTCATTTCTCTGCAAAAACAGTATTTAGTTTATAGTACTCTTTAGCAACACCCTTCAAAAGTTATTGAGTACAAGACAAGTAAAAATACAAACAAGAACAAGCCCAACAGAATGTGATACAGGCTTCTGTAATTGTATCAATGCTCAGGATTAACCATCAGGGACACCTGACCCAGAACAGAGTGAGAACAACATTCCAGGTCATTTCCAAACGTGTACTTATGATGCTCCTCAACTTAGGTTTAACGTCCCTTGGACACACAATCCAGTGTTTCTCCAACTTTAATGCGTGTATGAATTACCTGGGGATCTTGTTAATATGCAGATTCTGATTCTGCCTGGGACCTGAGATTTTGCGTTTCCAACTAGTTCCTAAGTGATGCCTATGCTTCTGGTTTCCAGACCACACTTTTGAGTGGTAAGAGTTTATAATGCTCTGCTGGCACATGCTTGCTATTAGAACCTCTCCTAGAATTTGTCCCCAAAGCCCCGAAACAGCACAGAAAACTTTCTCAGATACAGATAGACTTGTGTTTGTAAACAAGTCTTTATAATATTAACATTGGGGTAAAAATGTGCTATTCACTTATTTTTCTCTTTGTATCTACTAATATATGACCTTCAAATATAGGAGGAAAGTTGGCCAAGGGAATTAAATTCCTTTTACCCGGATTTTTCAGTCCTTTGGGTCTTTACTTTCAAGCCAGATGTGCTATGCCTGGCACGATTTTTCTCAGCAGATTTCCCTCTTCGTGCTGGAATGACAAGCCAGATTTGCTTTAAAATATTAGGGAAAAGCTAAAGTGTTGACATTAAGAAAACACTGGGATTTACTGATATGAAGCCTCCATACCCCATTGGAAGGAGGTATATAAATAGATACAATGCTTTTAAAAAAGCAATGTGGTGATGTATCTTATAAGCCACATGATTTTTTTACACTTTAATCATAGTAATGTGTACTAAAGAAATTTCAAAGTAGAGAAGAAAGCTTTCTACACAAAGATGTTCATCACAATGATATTGCTGATAGTAGAAATTTGGAAACATGCTGAAGTTCTAAAAACTACTTAACAGTTAAGTAAACCACACAACGACTTAGAGGGATATTATTTGGTCTCTGAAAAATATTTTTGAAGCAGTTCTTATAAAATACACACACTATCACATTAAGTAAAATGCAGCATCATATTATGAATAGTTTTTACAATTATGAGTAAAGAAGAAATGCACATGTATACAGATATATGTGATACGTGGTGCAGCAATACTGCACAATCACACAGCCAATTGATGTGGATGGCTCTTCCTGGGGTGTCACAGTGCACAACTTGCACAGCTGAGTATGGCAACCCTATTTATAACCTAGAGAGAGAAAGTCAAGAATCACTACACCAGATGTCACCAGTCTTTTGTCTTTGGAGGATGATAATATGTTTTAATTTTTTTCCTGAATTTTCCAAATTCTTCTATAATGAGCATGCTTGCTTTCATAAGTAAAAACAATTTTAAAAATATATTAAAAATTAAAGAAATAAACACATCTGACATCTGTTGTTCTCCCATCTTTTATTTGTTGGATTTCCCTTTCAAAGGATATCAAAATCTTACAGTAATGATGGCTGATGTTCATTTAAGTAAAATTGAGGGGGTTTTCCTCTTTTTCTTTTTTCCTAAAGACAGGTGGCATAGGACTGGATTTCTCTTTGGATCATGCAAAAAAAAAAAAAAAATCCTTACTGAGTACTAGCTATGTGCCAGGCCCACTGCCATCAACCATGGCTGATATCTCATGTAATCTTCTCAAGCTTTGCATTATAGGTAGTAATAAAATCATAATTTTATAGACTAGGAAGAAGATCCTTAATGGCTTCACCATCCTCTCTTGGCTTCTCCATTTTATTTCCTTCAGGAAAATGGTGGGTGGAAGGCCACATTAAAAGGGTAAATGGGATGGCTGGTAGCAACAGTAGGCTGAGGAATATCACTTGTTGTAAGAAAGTGAGATCTGTTCTGTGAAAACAAAAGGAGTTGTTTCTAGCCAGAGAGGATCAAGGAGAGCAAAATAACTGTTTAATAAGAATTGCAGTTGGAGAAAGCCTGATATTGATACTGTTGAGAGAGCTGGACAGCTAATGCAGTAGAATGGGTGGAGCAGGTGTTCCAGGTCCTTAAATAGAGGCAGCCTTAGGGAGAGGGAAAAGAGAAAGGTTTACTTTGACTAGAAGATGGGGTCAGGATCAAGGAAGGATTTTTATACAGTGAAGTAGCCCTGAGCATCTAAGAAGGAAGGAAGCAAAGGAAGAGCTTTCAGAAAGGCAGACGTGGAAGACTGTAAGCTTCCTGAGGGCAGAAATGCTTTTTGGTTCATTATGCCTTCCCATGGTCAGACAGCCTGCACCACAGGAGAGATATGTAAGTACTTGTTTAGGGAATGAAGATGGTCAATAGGGAATCTTAGGTACTGCATGTAAGCATGACTCCTTAAAAAAACTATAAAATCATGTCTTGAAATCAAGACAGATATGGAAACAGGAAAAAAAAAGGATTAGAAGTAGTAAGGAGGAAGATCTTAACATCCTAAATGGTCACCTAAATGGTAACCAAGATGAGTTCCCTAAGAGTAGAAAGACCATGAGTCCAGAGTCACAGATAAATTCCCTCATTTTCCTTTATTGACTGCTTGGACATTCATCTCTTCCCTGTTTGGAAGAGGCAGAAACCCTTGGCAGAATAGTCTGGAGAGAAAATTATGCTCTGTGCTACCCCCATCGAACCAGATAGCTTTGAACCTCCATTGGTCTTATTTCACAAACCTACCTCTATGTTAAAAATCTGCACTGATGTTTGGCAGGATTTCAGGAAGTGAAGGGCTAGAGCAGAAAATGGACAGAGAATACTTCTAGAAGACTTGCTTGAGCCATGGGAACTTTGGAGTGAGCCCTTGTCTCGCCCTCTCAAAGTCCTGAATGCCTCGGTCTCTTGAACGATCTTGCCTGTGTTGTTCTACACGTTCTTATTAATTGGCCACTAAGAGGAATTTCTTCTAATTTAAGATGCTTATTTTCAACTCCCTTTTATGTTTAGAGTACTGCCATAAAAATTTCCTACTCCTTTTTGCTTGAAAAGTTAAACAAAATGTTCTTTTAAAAAAGATTGCTTAAGCATTTTTTCTTTTAAAATGTCTTTTGATAATTATTTCATCATATTGACTGAAGTGATTTAAATGAGTCTTTTATAAATTTAACTTGTAAACCTGAATTCAAATTCATATTCAAATTCAAAACTCAGCACACCTCTGCTTTTTTATTAGCACATAGATATGTAAAATTCAAAATTTAATTTTACTTTCTTTTTCTCAGATACACTCTTAAAAAACAGAAAATTTACTCAAGTCCATAGCTCTGCCCTTCTGATTTCTAAATTTAGCTGCCAGTTTTAGAAGAATTTGCATACTCTTGAATAAATGCCACTGAAGGGGGAAAGTGGTTTAGTAAAACTACTTATATGCAGATCCCCTCCTAAAGTGCCCTGTGAATAGCTTTTATTAAGCAAGATTAAAATTGCTCATTATCCCAAAATAACTTCGGTGCATGTGATGTTATAAAAAAAGCATACACCGTAATCAGTTTGACATTTTTGGAATTTCGAAAGGTAATTAGGCTCTCCTTCTTGGAAAAAAAAATCTGCTATTGTGAGCATTTCCAGTGAAGTATAACCCTCTTTTTCATAGATCTTTAAGCTTGCGATAGCTTATCTCTAAAGTCAGTATCCTAGTACATGGTCAAATACAGGGGGATTTGCATTTAAAAGGCAGAGTGCAGACCCAAACCAGAAGAGTATCTGAGGAGAGGCACTGGGGAAATTCATCTCAGGCACCATTCAATGGT
The DNA here is from genome assembly GCF_014898765.1 of Herpailurus yagouaroundi. Classification (NCBI taxonomy): domain Eukaryota; kingdom Metazoa; phylum Chordata; class Mammalia; order Carnivora; family Felidae; genus Herpailurus; species Herpailurus yagouaroundi. The sequence goes on along the minus strand of NW_024412391.1, from coordinate 88,280,426 downwards.
CTATCCCAGCGGGTTGTGATTCAGTAATAGGCTTTGGAGTCTAACATTCCTGGAATCAAACCTAGTCCTCATAGTAAGGTATAGCCTCCAAAAAGCCCCTTTGCTTCTCTCATCTCAGTCTTTGCCTCTGTAAAAGAAGGATGATAGCTAAAGGGAACATATGTCCCAGTTTGCCCTTCAGAATCTCTATTTATGCTTCTTGTCAGGTCTAATTATTAATAGTGAGTCCTTTCAACTCCAAAAAGTGTCCCAGTCTACATGATAAATTACTAGCTAACTTTAACGCAGACCCTGGTAGGGTTGTTAGGAAGATACACTCAGCACAAATCTTGGCACATAGTTGGCACCGAACATATCTTGTGAAATAGGGATGCCCATCCTTGCCTCACTCCTAAAACTGTGGGAGGGACCAAAATGACATTTCATACAAAAGGACTAGGATGTGGCAAATTACAAGTGCTCAATAAATATTAGTTACTATTACTCATTTTGTGGTATTTTACCTTCCTGGAAATATCCATGAGTATGGAGTTCACACATAGCTAGGAAGCAGTCAAGAAAGCCTCAAAGTGACACTATCAATGATTTTCTAGATAGCATGTCCAAGAATTCATAGGTCCAGCTGGTCTGTGGCAGATAGGCATATTTAGCTAAAGAGACTTTGTATCCATGGCCTAAACCAAATATCCGAAGATGCTTCAAATCTAAGAAAGTAAAGAAACTTTCACCTGCTGCATGTTTTTAGCAGATCTGAATGGTGAGGTGGCTACGGCCGTCTCACAGACTCAGAAGACAGCAGAGAGGAAAGCCCAGGTCTTTGGCTCTTAAGCCATGCGTTGTTACCACTGATCATCATCATGTCTGATGACCATACATTTTTTAATAACATGATTGTTTAAATTGCATTTGAAAAGTACCACATTCAGTTGTTCCGCTTCCAGTCTGGCATATAAGGAGCTTGGAAGTCACCATTCCATTCTAACAGATAAAACCTGAACAGCTGAAAAGCTGATCATTGTTTTTAGATCCATCAAGGAAGTCAGGTCCCATGGCAAACCACTGCCCCCAAACTAGAGACAGACTGGAGGAAAGAGATCATCACAACTGACCGGAGCAGAAACCCATGAACAGGAAATTCCACAGGAACAAGTACTGGAGCGAAAAGGAACAGTAATTGAAGAATTGCTGGAGGCTCAGTGTGGACATTTACAAGAGTTAGGAGCACCAGTGGGAATAAATGTAAAATGCAAAAGTACAAAATTCCTAGAAGGGAAGAGGAGAAACTCTAGATGACTTTGAGATATAACACCAAAGGCACAATCCATGAGAGAAGTCATTTGTAAGCTACACTTCACTAAAATTTAGAACTTCTGCTCAGCTAAACACACTGTTGAGAGAATGAGAAGCTACAGACTGAGGGGACGTTTACAAAACACATATCTGATAAAAGACCGTTATCCAAAATATATAAAGAATGCTGAAACTCAACAATAAGATAAGACAGTAAAAGTTTTCATTTACATCTTCTCTGATGCTTTTCCTTTCTTTATGCAGATCTAACTTTCTGGTATCATCATCCTTCTCTCTGAAGAACTTCTTTCAACATTTCTTGCAGGGCGTCTATTGGCAACAAATTTTCCTTAAATTTTGTTTGTGTGAGAAAGTCTTTTTCCTCTTTTACTTTTGAATAATTTCTTAGGATGTAGAAGCCCGGGTTGCTGGGGGTTTTGGGTTTTGTTTGTTTGTTTTCTCTGAACACTTTGTTTCCCTCCACTCTGTTCTTTCTTGCATGGTTTTTCAGGAAAAGTCAGCTGTAATTATCATTGCTCCTCTCTAGGTGTTTTCTTCCCTGGCTTCTTTCAAGGTTTTTTGTTTTTTCTTAATCATTGATATTGTGAAGTTTGGATATGACATGCCTAGGGTTTTGTTTTTTGTGTGTCCTCTGGGCTTCCTGGATCTGTGGTTTGATGTGTTGCATTTATTTGGGGAAAATTCTCAGTCATCATTGCTTCAAATATTTCTTCTCCAACTTCCTCTCTTTTTTCTCACATTACACATTATGTAGTTGTCCCACAGTTCTTAGAGATCATGTTGCATTTCCCTTTTCATTCTTTCTTCTCTTTACTTTTCCATTTTCTAGCCCAGGTATAGCAGATAAAGCAGCCTTGTTTTAGCAGATGTAGCAGAGTAAGGAAAGGACTAGGGATTCCAAGTTCGGAATCCTCCACCTGGGGGTGTAGCTGAAGCCTCAGATAGTCAAGAGGAGGGTGGTGTAGGGAATTCTCCAATTGGTGGAGAGGATCACGGCAGACAGTAAAAGCATATAGTTAGAAGATCAATCAGTCTCTCCTATTCCCCTTCACCCCTCATGTATTTTTCATAATTAACTTTTGCCAAAATATATATGGATATATCCTCACATTTATACACATAGCCCTCACCAACAGATCTGCTTAACGCTCCTCAAATATAAAATATAAATTTACCAATGTAAAATTATTTGTCTTCTCCTTTTTAAGATGTATTTTATTAATGTAGACTGGATTAGGATAACCTGAATTCTTAAGGCTATGCAATAAAAAATCTGTTTTAAAGACAAGGAAACCAAATCCTAAAGGCTAAGTTTCATGGACAAGGTCATAAAGCTGTTCATTACAGTTGGGACTAAAACTGAGGTTCCTGTCCCTCAGTCCAGATGTCTTTTCCCTGCACCAAAAATTGCCTTAACTCTGCACCACATATTGCCTATTGACACAACCGAAAACACTAGTACACTGTATTATCATTCAGAAAATTACATGCTAATGTGCTTAAGAATCTCATTCAACAGGCAATACTTTTTTTTAAGTAACAGCTGATGTAACTTACTGTAATTAGCTAATGAGTCTGAGCCTGTAATTCCTCTGTCAGGCCCTCAGGGCCGAACTGTTTGTATTTTCAAGTCTTATCACACAGACTTGTTTTGCATGAATTGTATCTTTTATGGGAGGAATGAGTTTTTGGTTTCATGTAGGGAAACTAGGCTGATTTCCTCTCTCAGAAACCCAGAAATAGATGCATGTTGCCAGGTGGGGCAGAGAGAAAGCAATGAATAAGGACTTCTGGAGGCAAAACTGAAAGACTTTGAAAGACTGCATTTAGTCACCTAAGGAGAAAATCTATGTTTTACATTTTCCCATGGTTTTCAATTGTGCAGATAGTCTGGGTTGACTTTTTCTCCTGCTTCTTGGAAATCACCAATTAATTTTATTAAGCTCTTAATTGACACCTTCAGCATTGCTAACATGTTTTGGAAGGAAAGATGTACTCTAATCTATGCATTTTCTAGTGAGGAGCTAGCTCAAGTTATAAAATGGGAAAGGTATATGATCCTTGGTCTATTACTAGCTTCCATACTCACCTTAGATGTTATGATTCCTTTGCATCTACATGTCAGGCACCACTTGGGAGGCGAACATTATAGACCTCAACAGAAACTAAAATTGAACTCAACATCATTTCCTCCCACATCTGTTTCTTGCCTATATTTGGTATTTTAGTAACTGACATTGCCAGATACACATTTCCCAAGCCAGAAGCTTTCATTTGGCCATGACTCTCTTTCAATCCACCAATGACCAAGTCCCCTGAGTTCTTTCACATAAATAAAGCTCAATTCCATCCACTCCTCTATCTCTCCACTGCCACTCTATCCCTATAGGCCAAGAATATCTCCTCCTTGAGTTGTGTCATTTTTAGTCTTCAGTGGTGACAATGTCGAACCTTATTTGAGCCCTGTGCTCCTGGAACACAGGATGGTTAAGACATCACCTCACTCTTTTATTTTTGAAAAATTTTCTATTCTTTTATCTTCTAAGAAACCTGAAAGGACCATGTTCTCTGCATAGTCTAACATAAGTGTGGTCTCTATCTTTCCTCAAAAATCCCCAAGTGGATGATTCCTTATTTGTTTGACTCTATAAAACCTCCGGCCTTCTTCCCTGTGTTGGTTTTTTGTTTTTTGTTTTTTTTTTTTTTTTTGAGAATTTCCTCATTAACGAAAGTTCTCCCTATTATAACAGCTCAAATAAAATCATCTCCCTAATTGGTGCATTTTGTCTTTCATAAGGGGTTAGAAATAGGGAGAACATAATCTCACTGAGAGAAATGTAACCATGAAAGCCAGTCTCATCCTAGATGTTGCCTCACAAACATTTACTCATATATACGAACATGAAACTGCTATTCCAACTGCTTGTGGGGTTTGTGGAGCCCCAGGAATCTGTCCCTGAGGCTCCCTAAATTTTCACTTATGTAAGGATCTCCAGAAGCTGATGTGACAGTAGTCCAGTGGTAGGATCTGGTCTGGTAAGGTAGGAAAATCCTCAGGGAATTGTGGGAACACAGGTTCATCAGAGTGGGGGCCTTTCTTAGAAGGGTTTCTGGGCTGGGCTTGCTATAACCTTCAAGGCCAACCCATCTCTTTTGAACCCCACTCCATCTAACTAATCCATCTAATTTGCACACCACTCATTAAAACAATGAAAATTCATTTCTAACATTTCCTTATGCTAACTACCAAATCCTTCAGGGCAGACCAAATAGTCTTAACGGAAGAGTTAGTGTCTTTCATATATTAATAATCTCTCAGGAGTGTGCCTTTCTGGTAAAGGCAGTTCAAATGTCAGTTAACAACACTCATAGGTTAACAGACACATAGGTCTTGGGCAAGGTGACTATTAAAGTATTTCCAAGTAAATTACAGGCAGTAGAACAATCCAGGTCCCTGCCGAAATGTTCTGAGATCCTTCTAGGATTCTAACACTTCAAGTCATTCACACTGTAGCTAGAGTAATTTTTCTAAACTGATTTTTCAAACTGATCAATTTGAGTGATTATCCTGAGGACAAATCCCAAACTGTGTAAATGCTTATAAGGCCCTGCATGATTTAGCCCTGATTTATCTTTTCAAGCTAGCCTCTGAACATCTCCCTTCTCTGGGCATCTCTCCATACTGTCGTAACTCTCTGGCTCCCAAACTCCACCAACCCCCAACCATCCAACCCATGCTGTTTGCCCTTAGATCTCCTTCTCACAACGGATCTCCTTCTCACAACTAAGTCTCAGTTCAACATCACCTCCTCCAAGAATTCTTTTTTGACCATCCTAATGACCCAGCTCCCTTCCAGTGACCTACTACCTCCTAGTTTGTCTTCATGGTACTTATCATTCTCTGACATAATTTTTGTTCTTTGTAAATATTACAAGTAAGCTCCAAACACATCTTAGTTTACTAATCCATCTCTTTACCTCCAGCAAACACAACAGTACCTTGTTCATAGTAGGAATTCCATGTATATGGAATTGAACAAATGAGTTAATGAATTGGCTGGCACTGTGAAAAATACTTTACATAGATTAACTCATTGTCATCTTCATAGCCACAGGTAGTGTCCCATTTCCCCGATTTAGAGACTATAAGCAGATGGCCATGTCTGAGGCCTGGTGAGGGGTGGGTTTGGACTCCGATTCAGGATATCTAGCTGCAGAACTCGGGTGAAAACCTAGATGTTACACTGCCTCTTATCGCAATTCAATCTCTTACAAAATATTTTAAATGATAATGAATAATGAAAGTATAAACCAGATTCCAGCATGTTCTAGTAGTATAACCAACCCCACCAAGGTTACAATCAGGTGATCAGAGCTTGTCTCCACCCAGACAAATTTGAACATGATCAGGCAATGCCAACTGCTTCCTTTCCCTGTGGGTCAGGCAGCTTCTTTGAATGACAGTCTTTGAACAGCACTCTCCAATTTTAGAAAAGTAAAAAATGTGGTGAAAAAACACATATACTTTGGAGGCATGGAAATATAGGTTTCAACGATGCTTTGTAAAACATAAATATATAAACATAAAATATAAAGAATCCAAGACATTGCTAAAAATAACGATCCAGGTAAGACAACAGAATTACAATTATTGCTATATAATATTGTATTATTATAAAACTATGCATTGGACTTATTGGAAGAATAAGACATGAGGCAGTACCTTTACTTCCAATATCTTAGCCCCTGACCATCTGAGGGACAATTCACAGATGCACACATTCTCTACAAGGTCATCACTCTTCAGGTATGTGCCTGAAGAAACATTAGCTAATCTTTCCTCGTTTACTTATCTCTCCAATACTTTATTTCTACCAATGGCTCACTGTAATGCTCTTCTTTTTTCAAACTTGTTTTGAATTAGGTACATTCTCAATCATTCATAAATGACATGAAGATTTTAATAACTGGAGTAAAGCTATCTAGAAAAGAAAAAGATATCTTCCCCTTTAAAATATTAATAATAGGTTTCTGGAAATGGCTCCAATAATATTTCACAACATATATTACTGTCAACAATCATCCATAGAAAATAATCTTAATTATCTTAATCTTTGATCTCAAGGAAATGCTTTTTCTATTTCTCCACACACACATTCACTGCCCAGTGAAAATTGCTCACAATGAGTATGATGAAGCAACTTTCAGAATTCTCAGAAGACAAAGAGATCCAGAAATGCAGTTCCTAAAAAAAAGTATCCATTTGGACTGCTATAACAAAGTACCATAGTCTGGGTGGTTTATAAAGAACAAAAAAATGATTTCTCACAGCTCTGGAAACTGGCAAGTCCAAGATCAAGGTACCACAATGGTTACATTTTGGTGAAGGGCCTCTAGAAGAATTAGCAGGCACCCTCTCATCTTATTCTTACATGGTGAAATAGGTAAGGGGTCTCTTATAAGAACACTGATCCCATTCATGAGGGCTCTACTCTCAATACCTAAGCAACTCCCAAAAGCCTCACCTCTAAATACCATCACCTTGGGCATTAGGATTTCAACATTTTAATTTTGTGGAGACATAAACATTCAGACCACAGCACTCACCCAAAGCGAAAAAGTGCCATTTCAATACTCAATTTGCTTAAGAATCATCAGAGTGGCAAATCGGTTGGTTCCTCTGTCCCTGCTTTCCACTTTTCTACACAATTGTACATTGTTAATGATGGCATGTGGAGACATGTGCTTTAGTACTTAAAACTCTTAACACAAATTTCTGTGTAAACACAGATATTAAGTATAGTTTATTTTCTCAGGCCACTGCAACGCTTAAGATTGCTGCTTCAAGTTCATTTCTGAACTATGTAAATGGAAAACACCACAAGCATGTTCACCTTCATAGAATATACCCATCAGCCAGCCAGAGTTGACATTATTCCATGGGTGTCCTCCCTAAGATGCCTGTCTTATCTTCTCACATACCTTTATAATCCTTTCCAGGGCCCTTGAATTTTCTAGAAGGCAAGTCATTAACTTCTTCTATTAGAATATTTTTTTTTTTAATTAATTTTGGAGCGCCTGCGTGGCTCAATTGGTTAAACGTCCAACTCAGGTCATGATCTCATGGTTCATGGGTTTGAGCCCTGCGTCAGGCTCTGTGCTGACAGCTCAGAGCCTGGAGACTGCTTTGAGTTTGTGTCTCCCTCTCTCTCTCTGCCCCTCCCTCGCTCACACTCTGTTTCTCTCTCTCAAAAATAAACATTAAAATTTTTAAATTAATTTTAGTAATTTCCTACAAGATAGATTCACTAATCATCCCTCCCAATAATTGCCTGTGACCTCAAAAACACACCTAGGTGTGGGAGGGATATCACCACTAGGCCTTTTTTTTTTTTTTTTTTTCCTAGCAGGAATAGACATGGAGAAACAGGTACAACAGGACAATGTTCAGGAATCTTCTAGTCTCCACTACATGCAAATTTGAAAGCAAAAGGTTTAATAGTCCCTTGCACAACTTTTCTTCCCCTCATTGTTCTGGGATTATCAGGATTTACCTGCTTATCCTTTTCTTTTCTGCTTCAGCAAGCTAATGTGAGTCATGTTTATAAGGATAAAGTAACGGAGATGCATAGATATTAGGGGTGTGTGTGTTTACGTGAGTGTTGGGTACACACAAAGTTTTCATTGTCTATGAGTATGCTTCTGAAGAATACATGATAAAAGTGCACTATGCCTAGAATGAGTGAGCCATATCCTTAAACAAAACAAAAACGCACACATTTGTTAACATCACTGTGTATGAGATACTGAAGGGAATACAAAACACATCTGTGTCTTCTATGGAGAAGAACTCAGGCTAGTATTTACAAAAATCAAGAGGTGTGGTAAGGGGAAGGGGTGGCTGGTTGTTGTCACACTTCTGTCAAAAAATCCAAAGCTACCAAAACAGGGTCATACATCTATGATAATTAGCACATCCAAGAGTTGACGCCCGAGGGTGCATCCACAAGGAAGTAAGATCCATCTCCCAGAAGGGCACCACTTGGAGTGTTCTCCAGTGAGGGGTCTGACTTCCTTCAGTGATTTCAAAGAAGAATGAGGAATCTCATTGTTAAAGTCACTGCCTGCAAATGGCTTTTACACGCTACAAGGCCATTTTAAGTGTACATTTTATAATGATTTGTCTCAAAGTTGTGGGTAGATTAAAATAAAAATTTTATAGCTCGCAAGTCAATAGTTATACAGAAAAGGAAAAGAAAACAACGGGCAAATCAGTCCTCATAAAAGCAACTTCCTTTTCAAACCATAGACACCGGTGGTAGAGAAGAGACCAGTGTTCCCTAGGGCCATAATATTAAAGCAGCATTTGAGAGGTGGAGACAGAGTCTCCTTCCACTACATCCTCCTGAATTATATTTGATCTTCTGGAAACAAAAAATGGTACTTTCTATACCCATTCTGTCATTTAATTCTTGCATAGTCCTTGAGATAGGTGTTTTTTATTCTTATTTTACAGATGAAGAAACTGAACATAAGACAAAGTCTGCCATTTGCCCAAGATCATATTGCTAGTAAATCCTTGTGGTTTTGCAGTTAGTTCACATGGATCTTTCTTATACTCTGCCAAGATTACATGCTGAAATTATTCATCATGCACTTTTATATTTTGGATGAGGAAGACAATTGAACATCTTAATGAAGAAATCCATGAAAAATATTCCCCTTTTCACCTCTTCAGAGCTTTCTGGAAGCATCTGTGCAGCAGAGTGGAGGATTACTGTGGAAATGTAGGATTCAGGGTGCAAAGTGACTCAATTTTCCTCTCTCCTTCACTGCTTCCAAATAGAATTTTAAGATAAACAGCAACTATTGAGAAATGACAAAAGGCCAGAGCTGGCTAAGCTAAGCTTTTAATTCTACATTAGGGCAGAAAGAAATGGTAAAGCATGTGAATTAAGTCAGAACTATAATATGATCTGTTTTCTGTAGGCTTTTACCAGACAGCATCTACTGTTAGGCACCCTCTACCCTCCAGTCTGAGCAGTTGTCAGACTGCTCTCCGGACATCACTTTGGGAGAAGTGCGTCTGTAGGAAGTCCTACACTCACTAAAGAACATGAGATAATGGTTTGAATTCCACTACCCACCAGACTACTAACTTCACTTCCTGTTGGCTTGGCAAAGAGAAGGTAAAGGCGGTTGCAGTCCCAAAGTAACAATTTCTGTATTGGGCTACAGTTGTGTGTGTGTGTGTGTGTGTGTGCACACACACGTGTACACACGTGTGCATGTATGTATGTTTCAGTGTAATTCTAAACCATTTTGTCACTGTGCTTTCTTTGTCTTAAAAAAATTATCTATTTACTTTAAAAAAGTGTTTTTTTAATGTTTGTTTATTTTTGAGAGACAGGGAGAGACAGAGCGTGAACAGGGGAGGAGCAGAGAGATAGGGAGACAGAATCAGAAGCAGGCTCCAGGCTCCAAGCCGTCAGCACAGAGCCGGACATGGGGCTCGAACTCACAAGCCACAAGATCATGAGCCAAAGCTGAACGCTTAACCAACTGAGCCACCCAGGCGTCCCAATTATCTATTTACTTTTTAAATTCAGTCCTTCACTGAACAATTAAACAATGGAAAGTGGGAATTCTTTTATTATTATTCCTGCATCTTTAAGTCCAACAAATGTGTGTTGGAAAGGAAAAAGAGAGTTAGGAAGAAGGTAAAACAAAAATTGTTAGGAAATACATATCAGTAATAGAAAGTGACGGTCTATAGTAAAGAAGTGCTCTAAGATTACAATACAGGATTTCGAAAGTCACTTTATTGAAACATGGTAAAATTACTTTACCATTATTTCATGCTGAAGCAGTACTGGATATGATACAGAGTTACTGATTCACCCTATATTTTAGAGGGTCTATAATGTTTCAGGTACTGTTGCAGGCTCTGGGATAGAGTGGTAAGCAAGATATAGCTCTGGCAAACTTAGGATTTAGTGAAATGACAAAGATGTTAGGAAACATGGCAACCAACCTGGGTGATAAGTGTTCTAAAGATAATACAAAGGGTAGTGAGATAAAGGATGGGGTTGTGGGTGGGTCATTGAGAAGTGAAGGGGCAAGGGGCTACTTTAGATAAGGTAACCAGGTAGACCTTAGGAGTTTGTGTCTTCTGAGCCGAAACCCAAAGGCAGAGAATAAGCAACCACGGTGCTATTTGGGCAAAAAAAGTAAAGGTTCTGAGGGGCAGAGTTTAGGGATCTGAAATAGGGCAAGAGTACCTGAAACAACATAGGTGGAGGGGAAGAGGAACAGAAAATAGGACCAGATCACAGAGGGCCAAGTAGGCTGTGGCAAGTTTAGAGATTCTTTATTTACTTTGTTATTCTTTATTATTTAATTATTATTTCTCTGACCTTACAAGAAATTCTCCTTCCACATTCATGACTTATTCCACTCAAATGTTTCCCTTACTCTCTCTAAATCTTGGGGACATCTCTGGAACAGTCTTTCTGTTGATCTTCTTGACAGACACACCAAACATTCCAGTAAGTGTATTCCCCACTCTCTGCACTGGGCAACCCCGTCTTTGAGTGCTACCCAGTAACCGAGCATCTAACACTTTTGGAGCTGGACACGGAACTGCTGTTCTTATAGGATAATTAATATGCAGCCGCACACTTCCCCGGAGAGTGTTTTATGGCAATCTTTGCTGAAATGTATAAATACTAAACGCATGAAAGGGATCATGGAAATTACTTTAAGGCAAGTACCTAGCTCCCATACTAGCAATAGGAAAAACTTACGCGTGTAAGTTGAGACATTCCAATTTATTTGGAGAAAGATTATTCTAAGGGATGTTGAAAATAATAACCTTCAATAGCAGTGGAACTACTTAGAGAAGCTGCAAAGGGAACGACATATTTTAAGAATAAAGTGTATTTGATACAATATTTTTTGAAATGTCTACTTTAAGTATCTGGCAGAAGGCTCTAGAGACCGCAAACTATGCAGGAATGCTTTCAGCTACTGCCCGCCCAGCCTGACTTCTTTCAGCTGCTTTCTACAGGGGAGCCTCTCAGCTGGCTGCTGTTACCTGCTCATCACATGGACTCCATTTGGAAGCTTGGCTGGGACACTCATCATGAAAAGGGTAGGGCGAACAACGGCCAGTTGGAGAGTCAGGAAGGAGATAGTGGGGGTGGGAATGGAAAATGAGAGCAGAAAATGGGCAGGTAAAATGGCCAGACTTTTTCCAACATTGACCACAGTAGGCAGTATCACAGATGTGTGAAGTTCGCGTAAAAAATAAATAAATAAGCCAAGAGTAGATGAGAGTCTCATGAGAATTAGCTCTTACTATAAAATACTTGCTGATTTTCCTTACAACATAGCTACGACACAAGCATGTCTTATAGAACATAATTTTTTGTTGTTATTTTACATGTTAGAATCACAATGCACACAGAACTGTATAACTATGTTATCATTTAATGATTTATTATGATCATTATCCCATGTCATTAAATATTTATCTGTATTATTTTAATGATTTTATGGAATTCTATTTGTAGACAATATCTAAATTCTTATGGCTAAACATTTAGATTTTTTTCAAATTTTGCAATTATACATTATATTGCGTTGAGAATCTTGGCATACTTCTGATCATTTCATTGAAAACAGTTTTTAGGTATTGAATTTCTGGTCAGGGTTCAGAAAAAATACATTCAGAGAGTTTTCTTCCTAACTATCTAGATCAGTAAATCTCAACTGATTATACCAATAAAGTTTCAAGCTGAAGAACAGACCTATAGAGCCATAATATAGCACTGAAAGAGCAGAAAGGAAAGTCCAAGTCCTGCTCTGGTGGGGGCTCACTCTTCAGTGAAGTGGCATAGATAATCAGCAATGACACACACGAACAAGATACATAGGTAGTTTAAACGCAACAGAAAGGATAATCTTCAGGTTCCATATTGCTTATGTCAACGTACTATCCTAGAGGTACACAAAGATGCTCATACCTTCACATCTCTGCCCTTTCTTATTGCATTTACAATCTTCACTCACTGTTTAATTCACATTTATTTGACTACTAACGAGGTCATTTAAAATATGTATACATAGGTTGCCTTTTGTTTTATTGATGGTTTCCTTTGCTGTGCAAAAGCTTTTTAGTTTGACATAGTCCCAATTATTTATTTTTACTTCTCTTTCCCTTGCCTCAGGAGATAGAAAAATATTGCTAAGACCAACTGAAACTAATATAATATTATATATCAACTATACTCCATTTAAAATAAAATTTTAGGGGTGGCTAAATTTTATGGGTGCCTGGGTGGCTCAGGCAGTTAAGCATCCAATGATTCCTGATATTGGCTCAGGTCATGATCTCACAGTTGTGAGACTGGGCCCTGCATCAGGTTCCATGCTTGGTGTGGACCCTGCTTAAGATTCTCTCCCTCTCCATCTGCCCTTCTCCTGCTTGCAGGAGGATGAGCACATGCTGTCTAAACAAATGAATGAATGAATGAATGAGTGAATGAATGAATAAAATTTTTAAAAATAAAATTTGAGAAAAAAATTATGAATATATGTGTGTGTGTGTGTGTGTGTGTGTGTGTGTGTGTGTGTGTGTGTTCATGTTTCTTTTATTGTCAATGACCTGGTTGCATCCTTGCACATTTTTGTTTTCAATATATGAAGTTTATTGTCAAATTGGTTTCCATACAACACCCAGTGCTCATCCCAAAAGGTGCCCTCCTCAATACCCAACACCCACCCTCCCTTCCCTCCCACCCCCCATCAACTCTCAGTTTGTTCTCAGTTTTTAAGAGTCTCTTATGCTTTGGCTCTCTCCCACTCTAACCTCCTTTTTTTTTTCCTTCCCCTCCCCCATGGGTTTCTGTTAAGTTTATCAGGATCCACCTAAGAGTGAAAACATATGGTATCTGTCTTTCTCTGTATGGCTTATTTCACTTGGCATAACACTCTCCAGTTCCATCCATGTTGCTACAAAGGGTGATATTTCATTCTTTCTCATTGCCACGTAGTACTCCATTGTGTATATAAACCACAATTTCTTTATCCATTCATCAGTTGATGGACATTTAGGCTCTTTCCATAATTTGGCTATTGCTGAGACCTTGCACATTTTTCTATTGTGTTGACCTCTGTTACTTACTGATTAGAATAACTCTATTATTAGATTGCTAATATATTTATTATTTCCCTTTTAATTTTAATGAGGTGTTTTGTTATGCAAAATTATATTTATGTGACAAATTCCATCAATCTCTTTTCTTTATCATTTCCTAACTTCATTTTTTTGCTGAAAGGAGCCCATGTTACTCCCAAGATAACATAACACAAATAAGTTTGTTTCTAGTTATTTTTATGGTTCTATTTTTAAAAAACAACTCTTTAATTCATTTTGATTATATTATTTTAATTTTACTAATTCCCAAATAGTTGACCAATTGTTCTAACATCATTTACTATGAAAAATTTTCCCTGCTGCTTTGAAGCACTAGTATGATTATATTTCAGGTTAGTGTATGCACTCATGCCTAGCTGGATTTTCCACGCTGCCTTGTTGACTTGTCTGTCTGTTCTTCAGCCAGAACCACACATTGGTCTACTCTTGGTTTAGTCTAGTCTCTGTCTGGATAGTGTGCTAGAAATGGGCCTTTCAAACTGACCCCCTTATCTACCATCTTTTTCTGCCTTGCAACCTGAAGAATGGATCATGAAATGCCTACTGATTTGTTCAGCGAGGGAAAGATGGGGGAGAGTGTGAAGGAAAAGGAAAGAAATGAACACTTGTTTGAGTATTTACTTCAGGCTTTGCACAATGCTGCATATAATAAATCTCTTTAATCTCACTAACAATAAGAAGAAACACCATCATCACTATTTTGAGGATAAGAAAGATTGCCCCTTACAGAGGTTAATTAAATTGCCCAAGATCACACTGAATGAGAAGCAGAATTAGGATTTAAACTAAAATCTATTTGATTTCAACTTTCATGCAACCCACAGGTGCTAATGTAAGGCATGGGGGAGGGGAGGAGGAGCCCTGGAGCAGTCCAGGAAGGACCATAGGGATGGAATCACCACCAACAGGAGTGCCATTGCAGGGAGAGGGCTCAGAGCAATGGGGGTGCCTCCAATGCCCTTTACCCTTATATGCCAGTGTCTTGCCACATTTCACACAAAGGCAGCAAATGTACCTACCCAAATGGCAAAACTGGAGGTCATTTTCAGCAGCCCCTCCCTCATACTGTCCCCTCCCCAAATATGTGTTTTCCTTTTATTCTGCCATCGTCTTAGAAACTTCCTACTTCTGTATCTAGACTCTCATTTATGTTTAGGCTCTGTCTCATGAAATATTATGTTTTATTCGATGATGACTGGAGGGTAGAGGGAAAACCTAGCCATAGCTATGTGACCTTGTTTTTTTTTATGTTTATTTATTTATTTTTGAAAGAGAGAGACTGAGAGCACAGGAGGGAGAGAGAGAGAGAGGGAGTGAGAAAGTCCCAAGCAGGCTCTGCACTATCAACACAAAGCCTGATGCAGGGCTCAATCTCAGGAACTTTGAGATCATGACCTGAGCTGAAATCAAGGGCCGGATGCTTAATCAACTGAGCCACCCAAACACCCTGGTTTTTGTTGTGTTGTTTTTGTTTTTTTTTTTATCACTAAGTCTCAAGTTTTTACCTGGAAAATAGTAATAGGAATAATAGTTCCTACTTTGTGAAGATAAAAGATATCATTAAATAAAATGCTTGAAGCACTTTAGAGTTCAATTCACGACCATTATTATTGTTTGTTGTTACCATGAAGAATGAGAGCAAAGCTATGAAGGAACACTGGATGGATAACTAACGTCAGTTAGAGGAAAGCAGTAGAGAAATCTGGAAGCTTAAGAACAATATGGAATTGAAAGTCCTAAAGAATAGATCTAAATTATGGGTGGAGGGCTCAGGAAGAGGGATTAGGAAAGAACATGGAGGGAAATGGCCACTGGAAGCTAGATGAAATCTCTCTCCAAATTGTCCTAAGCCCAATGTGGGTCAAAACAGGAAAAGTTCTGATTACCTCCAAAAAGACCTAGCATCTTCCATTCCAGGATCCGAAAGCACTACTGTCGCCAAATAGCAGCACCAGGAGTAAGAAGCCACGTGGGGCATTCCAGGCAGGGTAGCAATCCTGGGCCAAGGCTTGGGTACAGGGGATGATCAAGGCCACTGGAGGAATTGTAAATGAAATGCAAATCATAGTGGCTGGAAGGAGCAGCATGGGAGAAACAAGAATGACTGAAGGTGAGAATGAACACAAGTGTGCAAGGATGGCTCATGAGGGCTCCTATGGAGCAAGCTAAGGGGTGGGTCACACTCACAGTGCCCACGAGTTGTGCTCTGCTGAGAATAAGTGGCAGCAGCAGCTATGGCGCAGTATTAGAGTTCAAGCATTTAGACTAATACAAGGGTTTAGTCATTCTGAAGTTCTAAAATAACCTATTAATGTGTCCTGAGGAATAAGACAGAATGATTGAACTATAGCTAGGCCCAGAGGTGAACTTGATCTAGGTTAAACAATAAAAACAATAATAAAAACAATAAAAAACAACAACACATTCTCCCTGGTATCTTTAGGGTTTGTATTAGAGCCCACCAAAGTACATTCTGATATTGCTTCAGTAAAGAGCTTGAAAATCTTTTCCCTGAAGGAAGGAAATGCCACAGATAAAAGGCAACTCAGATTTGGCCAAGCAACACATATTAATCCTATGGCTTGTAAGCCATGACCTCACTACAAAATATAACAATAATTCATCTCAGGGAATTATCTTCAGCAGAAATTCAAGATTGCACATGTTTTCAGTAAGCACTTTTTGAAATGGAGTAGGTGGAAGAAAAGAAAAATAGGAAGGAAGGAAGGAAGGAAGGAAGGAAGGAAGGAAGGAAGGAAGGAAAAGAAGGTGGGGGAGGAAGGAACAGAGGGAGGGAGGGAGGAAGGAAAGAAGGAAGGAAGGAAGGAAAGAAGGAAGGAAGGGAGGCAGGGAAAAAGGAAAGAAGAAAGGAAGGAAAGAAGGAAAAACGGGAGGGAAGGAGGAAGGTAAGAAGGGAGGACGGGAAGAAGGAAAGGATGAAGGAATAGGAGGAATGGAGGGAGGAAGGCAAGCGGGGAGGAAAGGAGGGCCTATATGTATGCAGGTATTAAATCTTAGGGAGGTTGGCACTGAAAATTGGAGGAGCAGTTTTTGGTGATGCAAGCATAACATCTGAATGTATTCTATAATCCCCACCGAATAGGGAGTTCAACAGTTCTTTCCCACACCCAAGAGTTTAAGTGAAACCCACAAATGTCATAAGGAATCAAAGGGTTCTATCCCAAAAGACTTACAGTATTCTTCCTAATGTAGGGAGTGAAGTCTGTAACATTCAGTGGGATTCCTGTTAGGTTGGTGGGCTGGGGTTATTGTAGTTATTGGGGTACCAGCCTATTAACGGACCGATATCCTCTACCAAATTCCTTTGAGTAAAAGAAGGAGTAACACATTAACAGAAAAATGTCTTGTAAATGTCTTTCTGCACAGACATGTTTCTCAAAAGGCTAATTACAAATATGTCAATGTGTGGGTTATTGACTATTCCTAAATAAATTTAATAAAAAAGTACTTACCATTTCTCTAAAATCATCTTCTACAAAAGATGGTCACAGAAGCAACTCCTATTTTGAGCTTTTTTGATTATAAGAAAGAGACTCACTAAAATTGCCTTAAAAAGGGAGTGTTCTCATATGGCTATGCAGGGAAATAGGATATCTGCAATCTCATCCATGTAGAACCCGGGCTTAAGAAAGGCAAACATCTAGGATCTGTGGAAGAAAAGGAATTGCAAGCGACCTGGGCCACATGTCATCAGCACCAGGTGAGCTCCTTTTGTTCTCAGGAGCCGGGGTTTACAGATAATTTTTCTAGTACTCTCCTCTTAGGGCTACCCTGAAATTCCCCTCTGTATTTCCTTACTCCTGTGTGTGTGTGTGTGTGTGTGTGTGTGTGTGTGTGTGTGTGTGTTTTAAATCTGCTTCTATGCTTGCTACCAATTCAGTAATTTACTTCATCTTTTCTTAGAGAGAAAATCTGATTTACCACTTATTTGACACAAGAATAATATGTAAAAAGTCTATGTTTGCAAGAACACTTTATAGCTAAACACACACACACACACACACACACACACACACGCACACCAATTAGCAAAATATTCACTGGATATACTTATCAAAGTTGAAACTTCACACTGGTGAGCCTCTTAAAAATTGCATAGTTTCTCCCATAAAATTCTGTAAAGACTAAGTGAACAATTGAACTGACACCTTTAGAATGTTAGTGATTCCATAAAGATAGAATTGAAGTGGGGCGCCTGGGTGGCTCAGTTGGTTAAGCGTCCGACTTCAGCTCAGGTCACAATATCGCGGTCCGTGAGTTCAAGCCCCACGTCGGGCTCTGGGCTGATGGCTCAGAGCCTGGAGCCTGCTTCCGATTCTGTGTCTCCCTCTGTCTCTGCCCCTCCCCCGTTCATGCTCTGTCTCTCTCTCTGTTTCAAAAGTAAATAAAATGTTAAAAAATTTTTTTAAAAAAAGATAGAATCGAAGTTATTTTTATTTATTTATTTGTTTTATTTATTTGTTTGTTTGTTTATTTATTTATTTATTTTTTAATTTTATTTCCAAGAGGAACGCAAGCAGTTTAAATCCTATGTTAAGAGTCACTACAGAAGCAATGGCAAGGAACAAGGAGAGATTCACAAAGCTGGGGGGGAAGGGTGCGGGAGTCTGGAGGCTGCTCTGGTCTGCTCACTAGACTGAAGAAAGCCTTGCCCCTGTATGCCTGGCCCTCAGAATGTGTGTCAGCCCCAACTCTAGCAAAGCACAAAGGCTTTGACTGCCATTCCTGACACCATATACTCTAGAATGTTCAAGCTTTGGAATCCCAAGGATCTGTTATGTTCCCAGTAAAATCAGCACTATACTTAGAGATTGTTAAGGGCTAAATTGCGCTGAATTGATTTTAACTCTTATTGGATTATGGTCCCTGGGAAATCCTCACTGAGGAAGCGTTCACAGAGCCTACAAGGGAGGGTGAGATCTGAACTGGCCAAGAAGAAAAGGGAGAGTGTCGTAGAAAAAAGAGTAGTAGTGAAAATAGGTCTTATAAAAATGTTGAGTAGGGAAAAGACAACCCAGCATGGCAAAAACCTTGAATTAAAAGCGTCTTATGAAATCACATTGAAATCTGAAGAATCAGGTTGGTAAAAGGTCACTGAAAGCCAAAGAGATGAGTTTAGTCTTTCTGTGATGAGCACCAGGAGGCCATTACAGACTGCTGGGCAGCATACTGGTGTAAGGTAACGGTAAGTCATCTCACAGTTCTATGTAACGTGAGTTGCTTTACGGAACAAGCCCTGAGGTCTGGCCTAAGGCTAATGTGCCGAAGTTTTTTTTCCAAAATGAAGACTCTTTTACCTGCAAGCTAGAGTGACCATGATTTTCTGAGAGTTCGAAATTATTAAAAAGAGTCAACTTGCTCAAGAACTGTTCTACTACATTTACAGTATATTGTACCATTCCTAGCACAGTCTTATTTATGAACAGAATTCCCTGAAAGCATTTATTTTCTTGTTCTGATAGAGTACATAGATTGTAGAAATGTTTATAATTGTGCTATTTGTTTGGTGTTGCTAAAAATATTTTATTGTGTTATATTTTGGGTCATATGGTATACTCTATGTATGCAATAAGATATTTAATTAGGTTGATTTCATTTTAGTTTTTTTGTTGGTGGGGGAGAGTAATAATGAAGTATTTACTATTGATATAAAGAATATAAAGGCTGCTGGGAATTAGGGGTCAGAGAAGTCCCTGGACTTTCTGGTTTGGGAAAGAACGAGATTCCTGATCTCTGCCCTGCTGATTTGAAATAATTAGAAGTTATCAGGAAGAAAAATAAATTAAAAAGGATACTACAAAAGGGATAGAGGCCGGGGCACCTAGGTGGCTCAGCTGGTTGAGCATCTGACTTTTTTTTTTTTTTTAACGTTTATTTATTTTTGAGACAGAGAGAGACAGAGCATGAATGGTGGAAGGGCAGGGAAAGAGGGAGACACAGAATCGGTAGCAGGCTCCAGGCTCTGAGCCATCAGCCCAGAGCCTGACGCGGGGCTCGAACTCACGGACCGCGAGATCGTGACCCGGGTGAAGTCGGATGCTTAACCGACTGAGCCACCCAGGCGCCCTGATCTGACTCTTGATTTCAGCTCAGGTCATGATCCCAGGGTTGTGGGATGGAACTCCAAGTCAGGCTCTGTGCTGAGTGTAGAACCTGTTTAAGATTCTCTCTCTCTCTTAGGGCACCTGAGTGGCTCAGCTGGTTAAGCGTCTGACTCCTGGTTTTGGCTCAGGTCATGATCCCATGGTTCACGAGTTCAAGTCCCATATCGGGCTCTACTCTGATAGCACAGAACCTGCTGCTATCTGATTCTCTCTCTCCCCTTCTCTCTCTGCCCCTTCCCACCCTCTAAATAAATAAACTTAAAAAAAAAATAAGATTCTCTTTTTCTCTTCCTCTGACCCTCTTCGTTTGTGCATGCACGTGCTCTCTTTCCCTCTCTCTCTCTCTCTCTCTCTCTCTTTCTCTCTCAAAAAAAAAAAGGAATAGTCTATTTCTAAAAATTTTTTTTTCAACGTTTATTTATTTTTGGGACAGAGAGAGACAGAGCATGAACGGGGGAGGGGCAGAGAGAGAGGGAGACACAGAATCGGAAACAGGCTCCAGGCTCCGAGCCATCAGCCCAGAGCCTGACGCGGGGCTCGAACTCACGGACCGCGAGATCGTGACCTGGCTGAAGTCGGACGCTTAACCAACTGCGCCACCCAGGCGCCCCTAAAAATTTTTTATTAAAAAGGGATAGAGGCCTAGACACAATTTGGCTTCTGCCTGAGCCTTATGGCCAAGAGACAGAATGGCTTTGGAAGCTGATCGTGACCCTGTGCTCTTGGGGTCTAGCTGGGCTCTGAGGAAGTAACTACAGGAGAAGATCTGGAGACCAGTCAGGAGGGGACCCAGACCACTTTGCTGTAAAGTACCCTGGGCTGAGTGGAGGTCTAAGAAAGAGGGCTCCTTTTCCTTCACATCCGCAAGAGCCACTGAGGACTTGAGAGGGAAATACTCTGAGATCATGGCAGCAACGGGTGCCAAAAGCTCAGCTGCAAACACATGGACTCAGAAATGTCCACTGGCAATGGCTATGATGAGTAGTGACTGAGGGGTCTTCCTTCAAATGAAAGCAAGGGTGAAAAGCTTCCAGATTCAACAGGAAGTGGCAAAAGGAAACAGGACTAGGTTCTCGGTATTCTTAAACACAAAGGGCATTATTCCCTAATAATTGGGGTAGAGAGGAAAGAAGAAAGAATGAGAGCAAAAGAGCTTGAACTGCTGCCAGTCAGGCCAATGGGAAGATGTTTACTTTTTCTCATGTTTACTTTTGTCACTATAGGGAGGCCACATTTTGCACCCCACAGCATTAACATGAGGCAACCCAGCCAAGAGGCAGCAAATAAACACTGATGATGTGTGCCCTAAGCCCATTTCACTGTGTCTCAAGACTCCTGGGAAGTCAGAAAGATAAACTGGCTAGAAGTCTAAATAAATGGAGATGTGATGATGTCAGTGGAGTTAACTGAATAGACTACATGATGAGAAAACAAGAACAAGTCAAAATTTGCAGAAAGGATTTGAACATTTCCCTGCATTAGTAGGACATTGAGATTATTTATCAACAACCTTAACTATTACAAATCTGTTTTGCATCTTACATGCTCTCATATGATGCTAGAATTTTCCCAGGAGTCATATCCTATGATTTTTATTCATTTATAATGAATTGAACCATTTGCTTTTAAAAAGACTTTTCAGAAAAATTTATAGCTAATTGTAAAATACTTAAGGGCTAATTATTCATTTTTTAATGTTTTTTTTTTTTAATTTATTTTTGAGAGCAAGAGAGACAGAGCATGAGCGGGGGAGGGGCAGAGAGAGAGGGAGACACAGAATCCAAAGCAGGCTCCAGGCTCCGAGCTGTCAGCAAAGAGCCCAACACGGGACTCGAACTCGCAGACCATAAGATCATGACCTGAGGTGGAGTCAGATGCTTGCCCGACTGAGCCACCCAGGTGCCCCTGCTAATTATTCATTTTGTAACAGATCCTTTCTTTCTTACATATTCATTGTTTACAACTGACCAAAAGGTGAGCAGTAGAACACTTGTTTTTTAACTTCAGTTTTTTAAGTCACTGAAGATCTTTTCACTAATGTATATTCACCGATCTCTTGCTTACCCAGCCCACCCCTTACTACCTGTAGAGACTAAACATTGTCCTGGAAAAGGGTAAGGAATCTGTATTTTAAATAAACTTCAGGTGATTTTGACTCAGGTGCTCCCAGGACAGTGCTTGGAAAAACATACCAAAGAACTTGGATTATACATTTTTAACAGCTCTGCTATAATGTTTAGCGAGAAAACAGGGGAAGGGATTGCTCATGCTTATATTTTTGTATAATATATGGATACCTTATTATTATTTCTAAAACCAGGTAAGAAAATTGAGGTATGAAAAAAATCAATGGTTATTAAAATAATAAAGAGATATCCTTGTGGGTAGAAGAGTAGCCTGCCTTTTCTCAGGACTCCGAACCTTATACAAGATAAACTTTGCACACAGTAGGATGACAACCAAGTATAGATCATCTTATTTTGGTTGGCTATGTTGAAGCACTGTCAGTTCTGCTCAAACATCACGTGGTCATAAATTCTCAGTAAAGATAATAGGTGCATATCTCCTATCTTGATGTCTATAACCCCTTGTTGCAGAGCTTTATGAAGTGAGACTTTCTCATTTTCTGTACTACAATTGAGAAGGTTTGTTTAAAAAGAATTATAAACTGTTTAACCTGGGTGCCTGGGTGGCTCAGTCAGTTAAGCATCCAACTTTGGTGCAAATTGTAATCTCACGGTTTGTGGGTTTGAGCCCCACGTGGGCTCTGTGCTGACTCTGCCCCTCCCCTACTTGTGCTCTCTATCTCAAAATAAGTAAATAAAGAAACAGAAATATAAACTGTTTAACCAATCAGACTCCCATCCTACTCCTTACCTGCAGAACTAGATCTTGTGGTTTCTAAAATATTAGTCCAAAGTTCTGTAGTTTTCACCTTTATCTAGAGATAAATGATTAGTAGAAACATGAGACTAGAACACAGTTTTAGAATTTCTGCTTACACATCAAGTGCCTCAGTACCTTGGTGCCCTCCAGTTGTATCCAGCATTCGACTTTACTCTTTTTAGTTATCTAGATACTTTCTGTGCCCATGCCGCTCCAACACTGGGCATCAGTACTTGAATCTATTGAGGGCGTTGAATAGGCACATAAGGCAGGCCTTATGTTCTTAGGCCAGGACAGCATTGAAAAATAATTTTATCGCTTTTCATTAAATCTGGGATTACTCTTGGAGGGATATGGGCATCAGGGGTGGGCGTCATCTTTAATAAATACTAAATTTAATTTTATTTATTCATTAATTCATAAAACATGAAATAGATTTTGTTTTAACTAGCTCAGTATTCTAAATGTTTTCTCTTTAGTCATCTAAGAATCTAGAAGATTTTTGATTCTTCAAATCGAATTATATCATCTTTTAAGCTTAATTTTAGTGAGTGGAGAGAAAGAAATTTTTCATCAGTTGATGAATTTAATGACCTTGTAACACTGTATTTTGTTATTTTGTTTAATTATTAAGATTTTCGTTGAACACTCACAAGTTAATTAAGTCACCACAACCTGAGGTCAAATGGTATCTCATATTGCCTGTTACTTAAGCCCAATAATGCTTGGTTACTGAATAAAAGAGCTATTAGAATGAACCAAATTTGTAATATTGCAGTAAAGGCTGCATGGTATACCACTTCTATGGAAATTATGGTTTTTTCTCCAGGACACACAATACAGTCTTTTCCTAGGGTTGTTTGTGTGAAAAAGGAAAAAGATGTTACAGTGCATAAACTACAAACTTCCATGATTGTTTTTATATTTAGGATCAATGATTTGTGTGCAAAAAGAAAAGGAGCCAGGGAACATTGAGAATCAGCATAGATTTCCCAATGTATACCCAGGTAAATCTGGTAACCCTCCCCACAAAAACATTCCATATAAATTACTGCATATGGAATTTTGACTGCATTTCTGAGTTCACTAGAAAATAAAGGAAATCATCTGAGGCCAAAAACGAACAAAACACGGAAGCCCAAGCAGAGAGCTTTAAGTAGAGAATGGTGACTAGTAAGGAACAGGGAAGGGAGAGATTGTCCTGAAGGCACATTCCTTTATCAGACAGGGGATCCCAAGATTAAGTCTTCTGCTGTCCTCATGGGAGAAAAGCTAAACTTTAATATTTCCCATTAGGCAGAGACTTTTTAGATGATCCAGGATTAGGATTTAGATCGTTCCAGGATGATAATATTACTTGCTTCTGGGCAGAAGCAAATACAAATCACATATACAATTAGGCCTCAAGATTCCCATGGATTAAGTTATATTCAATGCACACAACGAAACAAGAAGCTGTGACTGGAGTCAGCATAAATCACAATGAATCCAAATCTCCAAAACTCTGAATTGTCACATGCAAAGTATAAAATTATGACAATTGCTATAATTATAAAATAAAATATTATAAAATTGTTATGAGGAAATAATTAATGAAATAATAATTAATGAAGTTAATAATTAATGAAATGAAATAATTAATGAATTTAACAAATGAGCAAGAAGCAAGAGACCATTTAACAAAAGCCCAAATACGTTTGGAAACAGAAACATAAGGAAGTGTTCTAACTGAAACATAACATAAACTGGAAATAAAAACTCAACTGCTGAGTTAAATAGCAAATTAGACCTAGCTGAAAAGACGCTCATCATCATTTATCATCAAGGAAATGTAAATAAAAACTACAATGAGAAAGCACCTCATACCTGTCAGAATGGCTAAAACCAACACAAAAGCAATAGGTGTTGGTGAGGATGTAGAGAAAAAGAAAATTCATGCACCATTGGTAGAAATGCAGACTGGTGCAGCCACTCTGGAAAACAGTATGGAAGTTCCTCAAAAAGGTAAAAATAGAACTATCTTACCATCTAGCAGCTGTACTACTAGATGTAGTACATACATTCTTTGGGTAAAGAATACAAGAATACAAAAGTACTAATTCAAAGGGACACATGTTCCCTGATGTTCACACCAGCATTAGTTACAACAACCTGGACACAGAAGCAACGCAAGTATCCATCAATGGATAAATGGATAAAGAAGATTGATAAGTGGAATATTATGCAGCCATAACAAAGAATTAAATCGTGCCATTTGCAACAGCATGGATGGAGTTAGAGTTTAATGCTAAGCAAAATAAGTCGGTTGTAGAATGACAAATACCATATGATTTCACTCATATATGAAATTTGAGAAACAAAACAAACAAGGAAAGGTAAAAATTAAGAGAGAGAGACAAGTCAAGACACAGAGTCTTAATTATAGAGAACAAACCAGGAGGGAGGGAGCTTGGGGGATGGGCTCAGTAGGTGATGGGATTAAGTTTTGCACTTGCCGGGTGTCATATGGAGGTGTTGAATCACTATACTGTGCACCTGAAACTAATACAACACTGTATGTTAACTAACTGGAATTAAAAGAAAAACAAACAAACAAAAATCATATGATCTCTTTTACCTTCTTCACTTTTCAACTAGTTATGGGGAGCATGGGGATTTTGATTAATTTGAGAGCTTTTAGAGCTAGTCTACATATGTATAGTATAAGAAACTTTTAAAAATACTAAGACTAAAGGTAAACTCAAACCTGGGATTTGTTCAGTTTTTCTTGATGATTTGAAAATGTCCAAATGAATGAGCATCTGATCCCTTCAGGAAGCCTGATGATAACATAGGAGAATTATTCACTCAGAACGAAAGCTCCAGAATGCGTTAGGAGCAGTTGGAAGCAGATACAATTACATCAGGTGAAGTTCTTTTATGACTGCTGGAGTTGCTCCGAGGTGAAAGAAAAAATGCAGAAACTTGGGACTCCAGATGGCAGGAGATCTATTTTTAGGCCAATAGAAACTTATATTTGGTTGGGGCACTTAATTGAATGAGTAGCAGAAATGTGTTGAAAAAGTAATTTATACCTGCATTTGAAAGAATTCAGCAAGGAGCGGATGGGAGCGGGTGCCATGGAAACAGCCCAGGTCAGCCGGCAAGTAGGGAAAAAAGGGACAAGAGCAAATACTTCAGTGACAAGATACTTTGAAATTTTGGCTTTCCCTAATCCTTGCTGAGATATTTGTAAGTAACCAATAAATATATTGGAAGTAACCAATAAATAAGAAACTTCATCCTTTACTGGAAAAAAATTAATGTAAGCCAATTATTTACAATTTAAGATTCATCATCCCATGGGGGTTGTTTGTTTGTTTGTTTGTTTGTTTGAAGTTATAATGGTGGTTAGATTCTTAGGCTAGTCAACAAAAAGCTCCTTTAATAAACTGCTGGTCTACTTTACTGCGAGATGGAAGTTAGGTTCCTGAAAACAAGAGATTCTGGAGGAGATGAGGATGAGGAGGAAAAAGGGAAAGTCCTTTTGGTTTCCCAGGTGTTCTTTTTTTTTAATGGAAAAACCTAGAACCACCTGGGCCTCCAGGGCTACTCTCCATAGTCTGTAGGAATGGCTTCAAACATCCCAAGACTGTCTGCGTGGCTCCCACCGCCATCTGCCTTTCATGCTTGTTCAGGTAGGTTAAGCATCCCCTTTCTGTGCCTGCCCACCGTCCCCTCCTCCCCAGCAAGAGACAGAGCTGAAGCCCCCATGGGGCACCTTGGTAGAGGCCAGACACCCTGTGATTTGTGATCAGAAGCTCCAGATCCAGCTACTGCATGTAATCCATACTAAATTTAGAACTTTGGTGCCATATTAAGTTCTATGATTCTGCTGGCACATTGAAAACAACGTTGTAAATAATTTTAACATCACAGTATTATGGCAAAAACTTAGTGGGGGGAGAAAAAGATGTAAAAGATTTAAAGGAAATTACAAGCTGGAAAACAGACGGGTGCAAAACTTAAGTAATTTTAATGTTGTAGCCTAATTCTGTATTAAGAAAAAAGTTAATGGAACTAAGTTATCTAAATATGTGAATTTCAAAGAGCCTCCTCTAAAGGCTATGGGGATGGATTTGTTTGATTAAAAAATTTTTTTTAAACCAGAATAAATATCTAATTAATGGAATTTTAGGCATAGAATGAAGATGAAAAAAGAAGTTAGAGGAGAAGGTATTTTTAGCCATTGGGACCTTGCCAGGAAGTATACCACTGCGGTTACTAAATTTCTCCTTGCATAAAATTGGACTGATCATACCTGCTCCTTGCCTACCTGCCAACATTATGAGAAAAAGTTTGTAAATGTGTGTGAAAATACTTGGCACCCCTAGAATAACTGTGCTATGTTATTTCACTATTCAAGTTCATCTGACTTCAAATTTAAAGTCAGATTAAACATAAAATATGTTACTCCTCTTTAATATTACAATTTATATTTTCCATTTGACAGTGAGCATTACTGCAAAGTGTTTCTGATGGTTTACCGCTTATTTCTATGATTTAGTACTTGAACCGGGGGTAGGGCTGTCATCGAGCTGGGTAAGCACAAATTATGCTAAGTAGAGCACTTAAATTCCTGCCCACATGGGACAGGAACTATGGACACTTTATTTCCATTCTTCCTGTGCTCCTTTCCTCAGCTTAAGAAAGAAAGAAATAGGAAAATGATGGTATACTTAGGAAAACCTGGTCTCTTGTGGGAAAACAGAAAATCCAAACTGGCTTGCAAGGTAATAGAACCAAAAACTGAAGGAAAAAGAGAGAGTGATTTTCCAAGATCACTAGAAGTCTGTTTTAAAGCTAAGTTGCAACAGGAAGGAAGCTGCGATTTCAAATAGTGCTTTAAAGTTAAGGATCCAATCCAAACTCTATTACTGCGCAGATCCTATTGTGATGGTAATGACATGTTGCGTGGGAAGTAGTGGTTTTACTTGGAATGAAGAGAGAAAGAAACTTGCCATGATTGATGTACCATATGAGGGTCAAACCACAAAATCACTAACTTGCTGACTGTCTAACTAAGTGAAATTCGGTTGCTTATTTTCCTAAGAATTTCAAGTTTTGTGTATATGTGTGTGTGTTTGTGGATCTACTTCATAAAATGAATACGTTTTCTTTGCAGGGAGGGGTGTTACAGTTAACATTAGAGTCGCTTTCTGTGGGTTTATGATGGGTCACTAATCCGGATTAAAATCAATCGTCCACTCACTAGTGCAATGTAAGACCACCCAAGTGGTCTTCCCTGGTTTGCACTAAGTTTCCTACATTTTAGCAACAGGCTATTGAAGGTAGCTAATGGGAGATTATGTGTCACCAATCCAAGTGTTTCACAATTTGGCTTGGGATCCAAAAGAAATAAATTTTGAGGCCTCATTATTTTCAGAGAATTTACAAGACATTACTAGAACCACCAAGAGGATTAATATATTTTTTCATATCTTATATCCATTTTAACTTTTCCAAGCAAATTAAAGTAAGGTACATTTGAAGTTGGGCCATAGCAGTAGTGAGGACTTCTGAAGGATGCTCCTGGACATCCTTTCGGAGTTAAACAGGAGACAGCTGGTGGTGGAATAAAGAGGGTACCAGCATTTTTCTAAAGAACCATCACCACCAGCCTTGCAGATCTGTAAACTCAGGTTTCTCAGTCCAAGAGGACTGAATTTTACCAGATATCTTCAAGTTCTGGTAAAATGAAAGAGCCTTCAAAGAAAAGAAAATAAAATCAAGATCATATTCTACTTTCAGGAGAAAATGGCTAGGCTTCAATTGAAAAAGAAAAATTACTAAATATAAAATAACTTGTCTTTCCAAAAGAGGGACTTTAAATCAGATCTAAGACTCTTTTAACTTTTTCCAAAATTTTTAGGAATCCACTTTTCTTCATCAGCTCTGAAAGAACAGTTCTTTCAGAATATACTGGTCTAGACTTTCCTACGCATCATAATAATTCTTTTCAAAATAATTTAAAACAGTTAGACACCAATATGATGAATCATAATGGAATAAAAAATTAGAAGTCTTTAAAAAGCTAATATGTCTTTAGTTGATTTTAATTTCTTTAAAGACATGAAAAAAAGTTAACGGAGAGCCTGCTATTTAGTATTTAATGAAACAAAGCAATCATCTTGAACTTTTCAATTTCCTGTTAATACGTTTTAAATTTTGAAAAGCTTGAAAACTGCTTAATAGTTTAGATCATCTTTCTAAACCAGGGTTCCTCATCTGAATCACAGATTACAGAAACTGCGTTTAGTGACAATGTCCTCAATTCCATCAAGGATGGTACATACTAATAGTGTTTTCTATCAAAGGAGACAAGTTAATTCATTACATACAGTCCATGATTTACATGCCTTATTGCTTAATTTTTCTTGGGGTTGTATTTTAACTGCCTTTCTCATTGTGCTCTCCCATGACACCATTTTATTTCATTTTATTCTTATTTATTTAAAAAATCTATTGAGGTGTAATTGACATACATTATATTAGTTTCAGGTACACCTTAATGATTCGATAATTGTATATGTTACAAAGTGACCACCACAATCAGTCTAGTTAGCATCATCACTCACCACACAGTTATAGAACTTCTTTTTTTCTGGTAATGAGAACTTTTAAGATTTCCTTTACTAGCAACTTTAAAATATTGTATGCAGTATTAACTATAGTTGCCATGCTATATATCCATGGTACCATATTAAGTGTGACATGTCATCATTATAAATTGAGGGTCATTATTTAATATGTACTTCTTATTTTTATAACAAAACTCTCAAGTTCCACATCTAGAATGAATGTCACAAGAAAGGAGTGATATATTGTGAGTTGTGAGGGCTTTGGTTATCTTACTCTTCCACCTCTTCTACTCCCAGGGATTTTCATTAATCTTCTCCCCCCATTGCCAAAAATAAACGTAAAAGTGTTAAGATTCTTTCATATGAACAATTTTGGTGGTCAATCTCATAAAAGTTCCTGTGGTCCACAGATCAATGCCAATGACCAAATAATTTAAACTCAAATAATGGGCTTTGGCAAATTGCAAGAAACTGAGGTCCTGTCTTTCCTGTGATCAGCAATTTGTGAGAACAAATGGTTCATTAGTCACTGGTTTCCTGACACTGTAGAATTAGGCCAGCCCAGTAACAAATAATTCATTGTTGTCCATACTTCTAAAATATTAATAGTCAGTTAACCACAGGAGAAAACTTCCAAACTACTGACAGATTGTGTTCCAATAAAACCTGGTTTGGTTGATGAATGTCAGTCCTGGGCATTAGAGTTCTTTTTTTTGGGAAGAAAGCTATGGAAACTGTAATTTGCAACATATATAACAAGAAGTCTATTGACCCTTGAACTGGGGATCTAATAAAACATATGTGCTCAAGAATCAAAATGTGAAGAGGGAAAAACTGAAGGAGAAATGGAGGATAAAGGATACGGTGTTTGAATCACAGGAATATTTTTATTTAAGATCCCACTGTGAATAGGTTTGTCCATAGATGAAAAAAAAATATTTTGTATGTAGTTGATTGGGGACATACATCACAAAGGAAAGTATTCTGAGGAAAATTCTAATTTGGCATCAATTTCTTAGAACGCTGGACTGTCAACAAGATGCAGCAAATCTACAGATAGAGAGGTAAACCAAAACAAAACAAAACAAAAAACCCACAACAATCCCCTATGTTAAATCTGAAATAAGAGAAAGGCTATGAATCACGCTTTAAAAATATCTGAGGAAATCATTCCAAGAAAAGTATGGGTCCTCCTTGGAAAACTAACCTCCAGAGTCAATTTGAGAAGAATCAGCCAGGAAATCCAAAGGTCAGACTAAAGTCCCATCCCCACTCCCACACTGACTACTGAAATAGCCTTGTGGATTTTCCAATACAATTGATTTCACACCCTTCCCTATAATCACCAAAGGGGAAATCTCAGAAAGCTTGGAAGGTTGTTTCACCTGAGCTTATTGAAATATTGGGTTCTTCACAAAATGACCAAGCCTTCTCTTCCCATCAGAGTAAATAATAGGCAAGAGGCCAATAATATGCATTTTTCTAGGTAAAGTTGTCTCTAAGGCAGATGTTTTATTGTACCATGCAAAGAACTGGTTAAGAGAAAGACTCCTTAACTCCAGGTGACGTCCAAATGTTTGTGTATCAGGAGTTTCTTTTATGAAGATCTGTTACTGTCTGACAAATGTAGTCCTATATCCTGTGAAGGAATAAGATACGTGATAAGTTCCACTCAGGGATCCAAGAAATATAGGTAAAATTGGACTTTCTCCTCTAGCCAAAAGTACAGAGAACTGAGAGGGAAGGGGGGCACTTTAGACAAACAACTTGACTCTATAATACCCAATGTAAAGAATTCATTCATTCTTTTGGAGAACCAGCTAGGTTAAGAAAAAGCTGTGGATAACAAAAAGAAAAACTGTAAAGAAGGCAATGGAAAGAGAGACATTATTCAAGATGCAAACAAATTTTAGGATGATCATCATAGAAACACTACTTCAACTGCACTCTCATTTTAGACAGAAATGCAGAGATGAAAATTTTAAGTAGACATGAATTCAAAAATGAGTCTCATAGGCTTGTTTTATGTCTCATTTCATTTAAAAGACTTTGGCCAAAAAACCTCATCTAATTAGATAAAGAGTGCTACATCAGATGTTACCCTAAGGTCATTGTTATCTGCAATTCACAGAAACTGGCGAAAGCATTTACAACTTCAAAAAACATACAAAGGAATAAGTATTTTAAGTTAAGGATGGCTGCTATGAAAAACAGATGAAATGACTTTACCTAAAGAGTATGACTCTAATTTCTACAGTAGATTCTTTATATATATTCATATTCAGGCTTTAATTAAAGTAGATTAAAGTAGATTTATATCAGAAACAGAATTGAAGAGTTAGAGGCACAGAGCTGAAAGGGACTTTGAAGATCATGAAATAATAACTATATTTGATCTCATATGATTTTTTTCTCACAAAGGCCACTTTGAAGGATTAATATTTTAAGTAGCACGGGTTCTCAATTTATGGAAATTGTTTATGCAATGTATTAGTTTATAGATTTCCTTATCCATCATTGCAAAAACCAAGTTATTCAAGACCATGACAGAAGGCAGACATTTGTTCACCTTCAATTTACTTAGAATCTTCAGGTTGATCAAATGGGAACAACCAAGAACTAATGGTTTTGATTTCCTTTTCATTGGGTGAACCTAGAGTATGACTGGGAAGCCTAAAATTATAACACAAACTATGGAGAATGTTTAAAAAATTATTCCCCAAAATTAATTATCGATTTCAAAGATGGATGGGCATATTACTGGAGAACATGTGCATATATAATAGCAATGTAAAAGTTTATTTTGCACATTCTCACTTGCCATTCAAAGAATCAATAATTTCCTGCTTGAGTGTTTAATACTTCATAAGAATTTACTTAAAATGGTGGAATGTTTCATTACAAATTCATTAACAATAACCCCCAAAATGTGAAGAGTAAGTAAGACTTTTTCTTGTCTAACTTTATTCAAAAGCCTTGAAACTTAAAGCAAACAGAAATATCTGGAGTCTGTTATTTTTGGCCTTTTAAAATTAAGCATTCAGAATTCAACTCCTTGTCTATGGCAGATTAGTTTGCATCAGACACCAGCCCTCCTGCTGAGAACAACTACAAAAACTGGGCAAAATAGGTTTTTGTTTTGTAGAGAGGAGTAACTTAAAGAAAAGTTCACATGGCTGCATTCACCAAACCAGGCCACATGCTGGACCATAAAAACAAAGCTCAAAAAATTTCAAAGGACTGATATCACACAGAGTGTGTTCTTTGTTCACAATTAGAAATCAGTAACAATAAAAATATATACAGAAACTTCAACTATTGAAAATTAGACAACACTGTTCCAAATAATCCCTGAGAAAAGTAATAAATAATAAGATAGATTAGAAAATATTTTGAACTGAATAATGAAAATATAGCATATCAAAGTTTGTGGAATGCATATAAAGCAGTGCTAAGAGGGATTTTTCTTTTTTATTGCTTTTAATTGCTTTAAATGTTTATATTAGAAAAGAAGAAAAATCTAAAATCAATGGCCTAAGGATTCAATTTAAGAAGATAGAAAAAGATCAAAGTAAAGCCAAAGGAAATAAAAGAAAGGATGACAATAAAGATAAGAAATAGAAAATAGGACCAGCATATCAAAAGCAATCTTGAAAGGAAGAACAAAGTTGGAGGATTTACACTGTTTGATTTCAAGATTTATTATAAAGCTAAAATAATCAAGATGAGTGGCACTGGCATAGTGGTTGACAAATTCATCAAGCATTCTACTAGATAGCTCAGAAGCACAACCATACTTAAATGGTCACTTGATTTTTGATAATGACAACAGGCAATCTGATGGGGGAAAGGAAAGTGTTTTCAACAAATGGTGTGAGACTAAGTGGACATGCATGAGGAAAACTTGAGCCTTAATTTCTACTTCATACCATACATACAAATAACTTAAGATGGATCACAGACCTAAGCACAAAAGCCAAAACCACATGCTTTTAAGGGAAAACATATGCAAATATTTTGGTCACTTAGAGATAAACAAATATTTCTTAGGTGACAGAAATCAATACCTACAAAAAAAAGATAAATTAGGTTTCATCAAAATTAAAATTAAACTAAATTAAAACGATCTGCTTATCAAAAGTAAGCAAGCCATAGACAGGAGATAATATTTGTACTATATATACCAGAGAAAGGACTATATAAAGATTATATAAAGAATTCTGATAACCCAATAATAAAAAGGCAAATATCGCAGTCAAAAAAAAAATTGACCAACGATTTATGCATACATTTAACAAAGGAAGAACATAAATGGCCCATAAGCAAAAGAAAAAGTATGCAATATCACTCGTCACCATGGAAAAGCAAATTAAAACTATGAGATACTATAATATATCCACCAGAATGGCTAAAAAATAAAGGGAATGATAATACTAAATGTTGGTGAGGCTGAAGAGGGCCTGGAACTCTTAAACATTGCTGGCTGGGATGTAAAATGGTACAGCAATTTTTGAAAAATTTTGGAAGATTTTTTTGTACAAGTAAGTATACATAATTCTACTCCTAGGTGTTTGGCTCAAGAACAATGAAAATACACGTTCATAAGACAAGACTTGTACAAGACTGCTTATGGCAGTTAGATTTATAATAGTCCAGAAGTAGACAAGTCCCATGTCCATCAACAGAAGAACAGATCAACAGACTATGGCACACTCATACAGTAAGACATTACTGAGCAATACAAAAGGACAGTACACACAAAAAAACATGGAGTCTCAAAAGTAGTAGGCTGAGTGAAAGTAGTCTTACACAAAAAGACATGAATTCTAGAAGAGACAAAACTAATCTATGGTAGAAAAATCAGAACAGTGGTTCACTCTGGGAGGGCAGGGACAGGGGCTGACTCAGAAGAAGAAGGGAATTTTCTTTGGATTACACAGGTGTATGTATTTGTCAAAATGCGGTGAATTTACACTTAAGATTTAGTGGTTCATTGCATGTAAATTTTACATCAAAAGAAAATATAAATCATGATGTGTGCAGTGTACTTTTCAATGCACCAAGGGGCATCTGGGTGGCTCCATTGGTTAAGCGCCCAACTTTGGCTCAGGTCATGATCTCACGGTCCATGGGTTCAAGCCCTGCATGGGGCTCTATGCTAACAGCTCAGAGCCTGGAGTCTGCTTCGGATTCTGTGTCTCCCTCTCTCTCTGCCCCTCCCCTGCTTGCACTCGCTCTCTCAAAAATAAACATTTTTTTAAAAATTAAAAAAAATAAACAAATTCACCAACAAAATGGATTAGCGGGTAGATGAGGATGTAAATAAACAGACATGTGATATTAATAAAGCACATATAGTACAATATTCATACACACATTTGCACTATAAAATTCTTTCAACTTTGCTAGATAATTGAAAAAATATAATAAAATGTTACAAAAAATAAAGGTAAATTAAAGTCATTTTCTCTCTCTCTCTCTCTCTCTCTCTCTCTCTCACACACACACACACACACACACACACACACGCACGCATGCGCAACTTCACCACCAACTAAATAGATTAGTAAAAAGAATTCTGGCATAGGAAAAAAAAAAAATGATCCAAGTTGGAAGCATGGAAATTGAGGAAGGACAGAAGTGTAACTAACAGAAAGGGTCAATATATGGATAAATGTGAACTATCATTGACTGAGTAAACAATATATGTAGAATTAAAAGATACAAAACAACAACATTAAAGGCATAACTGGGGTGAGTGTAGTTAAAATGCTCTAAGATCCTTTCATACATTTGGTAACAGCACCAATTTATGTTGGACTAAGTCAAAGTTACATTTCACAACATCTTGGGTAAACACTGTATTAGTTTCCTAGGACTGCCATAACAAATTACCACAAACTGGGTGGCTTAAAACAACAGAAATTTATTCTCTCACAATTCTGGGAGCTAGAAGACCAAAATAAGGTGTTGGCAGGGTCATGTTCCCTTTGAAGGCTCTAGGGGAGAATCCTTCCTTGTCTCTTCCAGCTTCTTGTGGCTCTTGGCAAACCTTGATGTCTCTTGGCTTATAGCTGCATCACTCCAATATGTGCCTCCAATTGTCATATGGTGTTATTTCCTTGTGTTTCTCTGTGTCTTCTCCTCTTCTTATAAGGACACCAACCATTGTATTTAGGGTCCACCCTGATCCAGTATGATCTCATGTTAACAAATTACAACTGCAGAGACACTCTATTCAAATAAGGCCACATTCTGAGGTCCTGGGTGCACATGAAATTTGAGGGAACACTATACATCCCACTTCAAGCACTAAAAGAAAAGGAGAAGAATGCATAACAAATAAGCTAATAAAGAGGGAAATGTAAAATATAAGATCTATGCTAATCCAAAAGAAGTAAAGAGGGGAGATTAAAAGAAATATTGAACAAATGGATAAACAGGAAACAAATAGTGAGAAAGGGAATTTAAACCCAAATGTATCAGTAATTGCATTAAATAAAAATTGAGTAAACACTCTCATTGAAATACAAAGATTTTCAGACTAGGGAAAAACTCAATTACATGCAGAATTAAAGTACATGAAACCACCGTATTAAGGGCTGAACTGTGGTCAATAGAATTACATGAAAATATAGGAACACAGAGTGTTTGAAGGTAAAAGGAAAAGCTAAATATTATGTAAACACTAAGCAGAGGAAAGCTAATGTAGCTATCCTATGAGCAGACCGAGCAGCCTATAAGACAAGAAGTATTATTAGAGATGAAGATATAATTCATGGTGATTCAAGGATCAAGTCACCAGGAAGATATAAATGTATGGCATATAATTCTAAATGTATGGGCATATAATAACATTCTAAATTTTAAATGTCTCAGTAACTGATAAGAAAAAAAAAAAAAGAAAAAAAAGCCAGTGATGATACAGAAGATTTGAAGAACACAATTAACAAACTTGAACAAATTGACATTTATAAAACAATGGTTTTATAATGGTTGACAACAAATGGTTGACATTTATGGCAACCAATTGTGGCACTCTTTTCAAGTACACCTGCAACATTCACTAAAATTTACCAATTGCAGGATCATAGAAGATTTCAAAGGAATTGAACTTATCTATGAAATGTTATTTGAATACAATGAAATTCAATGAGATATGAATATAAAAATAACTAGAAAATTCCTAATGTTTGGAAATTAGACAATAAAATTATAAATGATCCATAATTCAAAAAAGAAATCCAAGTGGAATTTAAGTTATATTTTAAAATGAAGTGAATGATAATGCAACCATGACACAAAATTTGTGAAATACTGCTAACACGTTCTTAGAAGGAAATGTATACCTTGCCTATTGCCATATATTAGTCCATTAAAAACTTAAATCAAGAAAGAAGAAAGGAGAGAGCAAAAAAATAGAAGGAAGAAAGAAACAGAAATTAATAAACTACAAAATATTCAATGGAGAATACCCAAAGTTTAGTAGATTAATAAAATTTATAAAACTATGGCAAGATTGAGAAAAAGAGAGAGAAAATACAAGAAATAAAAGGATGGACATTACTAGTTCCTATTGACATTACAAAGATCAGAAGAGGATATTCTTTTTTTTTTGCCAATAAATTTGAAAAGTGGAAAAAAATGGCCAAATTCCTATAAAAACACAACTCTGTGAAATGGTCACAAAAAAGAAAATCTGTATAATTCTGTATCTATTAAAGAAATGAAATCTGTAATTTAAAACTTCCCTACAAACAAATTTAAGGTCCAGATGGCCTCACCGGTGAATTTATCCAAATTTTACAAAAAAAGGGAAATAGAAAAAGAGAGAACACTTCCAATTCATTTTAGAAGACCAACATAACCTTGATACAAAAACCTGAAACACATTTACAAGAGAGAAAAATGTGGCCCAAGGTCTATCACGAACAGAGTTGCAAAATCTCACTAAAAATATTAGTGAGATGGTGAACCTACTATACATAAACAGAGAAATAGATCATGATTCAGAAGTTTTATTCCGGCAATATGAGGTTCATCTAATATATAGTCAATTGATGAACTCAGCACATTCAGAACATAATGTGATCATATAAGTGGATCAAATTCAATAACCATTCATGATTTAGTTGGAAAAGTTTCTGAGCAGTCTAAAAACAGAAGGGAACTTCTGTAATTGTTTTTCTTTAATCTACAAAAACCCTACAGCAAATATTAAACTTAACAGTAAAATATTCAAAGTTTTCCCCTAGGACTAAAAGAGAACAAGGATACTCTACCATTTCTATTCAACATTTTCCTAAATATTTTGTTAGTGTGAGAAGGCAAGACAAACAAAATAAAAAGTATAATAATTGGAAAGATAACTATTATTTTTAGACAAATTTGAATATCAAAAATCTAGGTAAATTATTTTATTTAGTAAGCAAATGCTGCAAGCCTGCTTGACACAATATTCAAAACTTAGTAATATTTTAAAATAAACAATTCCTTAAAAATTGTTTTTAAAATTAATTTATTTATTTTGAGAGAGAGAGAGAATGAGGGAGGGGCAGAGACAGAGGGAGAGAGAGAATCCCAAGCAGGCTCCCCACTGTCAGCATGGAGCCCCACGCTGGGCTCAAACTCAGGAACCATGAAATAATAAACTGAGCTGAAGTCAGGAGTTAGATGCTTAACTGACTAAGCAACCCAGGCACCCCTGAAATAAACAATTACTCAACAAGCAATTAGAAAATTTAATTCAAAGACAAAATTAACACTGACATGGCATCATTAAACATCAACTATTAGGAATAAATTTAACAAAGATATGAAAAACCTCCACATAGTAAATCACAAAACATTATTGAGAGATAGGAAAAGAACACCTAAATAAATGGAATTCATGTACTCTTGCTGCATCTGAAGAGCTGTTATCTTGAAGATATCAATTGTCCCCAAACTGATAAACAGATTCAATGTGATCCTTATCAAAAATCTCAGCAGCTTTTTATTTCAATGAAAATTAACAAATTAATTCTAATATGCATGTGGAAATGCAGTAGAGTGGCAAATATTAGACCAAGATTAGCCCACATATTCTAGAAGAAAAGTCCAGTTAAAGGAATTACACTAACACATATTAAAATTATTATAAAGAAATAATAATTAAAACAGTGTGGTACTGGTACAAGGTTAGGAAAGTAGACTGATGGAATCGGATAGAGAATCTAGGGGACCTACCTACATATAGATACCTGGTTTATGATAAAGGAGGCATTACAGAGTGAAAGAACAGTCTTTTCAGTAAATGATACTTGGTCAATTGGATTTCCAAATGGAAAACAAACAAAAAAACAATGATTCTTGATAACTACCTCCAAATCATAAATAAAAAGATCAATTACAATTAGACTGCTTGTTGAAATGTGAAAGGTAAAACAATGTAGCTTCTGGAAAATAACACAGATTATTGTACAGTCTCAGAAAAGTAGAGTTTTCTTAAATAGAGTATTAAAAAAGCAGTACAGAAAAGAAAAAAATTCCTTACAGAAAACTGTAAGAACCACTATTAACAAGAACTATTATTTATCAAAAGTTACACCTAGGTGAGTAAAATGTCAAACCATGGATGGTTAGAGAATATCTGTAATGTGTATATATAACAGACTACTATCTAGTATTTCCATGAAGAACTATAAAGGAATAAGAAAAATACAAACAACACAAATTCTAAAATGTACTAATTAATGAACAACACTGACTTCTTAAAGAAAAAAAAGGCACTAAGAAGGAACAGGAATATTCTCTTCTCAAAAGAAGATACCTAATTTGCCAATTTTCTAAAGAAGACATCCAGATAAATATCTTCAGAAGTGTTCAATTTCAAACATAAGGGAAAAATAAAGCCATGATAAGATGACACTACATCACTATCAGAATGGCTAAAATTAAAACACTTAAACCAAAATGTGAGGAGGAGCGACTAGAATTCTCATAAACTGCTATCCATAGTGTAAACTGTCATAATCACTTAGAAAATTGAAAGTATCTACTAAGGTTAAATATGCAACCCAACAATTCCATGTATAGATATATACCCAACAGAAATCCTTAAGTATGCACCAAAATAATCATGCAGAAGAATGGTCTTGATAGAACTACTCGTAACAGCCAAATGCTAGAAAAAAAATGCACCACCTGTAAGGTGCCTGTGTGGTTCAGTTGGTTAAGTGTCCAACTCTTGATTTCAGCTCAGGTCATGATCTCACAGTTCCTGGGTTTGAGCCCCACACTGGACTCTGTTTTGACAGTGCAGAGCCTGGTTGGGATTCTCTCTCTCCCTCTCTCTCTGCCCCTCTTCCACTTCCACACACTCTGTCTCTCTCTCTCAAAATAAATAAACTTTAAAACAAATGCACCAGTCATGAAAAAACAGAATGGATAAATAAATTGTGGAATTCATATAATGAAATACTCAACACCCATGAAAACCAATAAATTACCACTACACCTAACAATGTGTATGAATTTCATAAACATAATGTTAGGGAGAAATGTCAGATACAAAAGACTATATAATAAATGACTTCATTTATATAAATGTCTAAAAGAGGAGAACTAACCTATGGCATGAGAAGGAAAGATAATGGTTGTTTGGAGAGGAGAGGGTATAGTGAATGGAAGGATTTCATGGATGATAGCAGTGTTCAATTCCTTGCCCTGAGTGGTGCTTACTCAGCTATATTCATTTTTTGAAAATTCACAAGCTGTATATGTTGAGCTGTAGAACTTCCTGAATATATTTCATACTTCAAAAAAAGAGTATTTAAAAAATAAAAATTAAATCCACAAATAATGCTTTTTTTTTTTTTTTTTTTTTTCCCCATACCTTTCTATGACTTTCCTAAGTCATGAAACTGCTTGGAGACAAACAGACCTGTTTTGTTTTGTTTCTTTTATTCAGTATTCAAAAAGTTCCTTTTGGTCTTAAAGCAAATATATCATCTTCGAAATTTGAAAATGAAAGTTAACATCGTTTGCACAGTTGTTGAGGAATCACTTAATCTACTTAAAAATGAAACAAAGCCTTCTCATTTGGTTTTACTTTCCCATCTTTAATGAATACTCAAGGGTTTATCCCATGTTAGCTATTCACTGTTCTCCCAGTTCCATTCCCACAGCCCAGTTAGACATTTTGTTTCAGTTGAAGCTTAGACTCTGCCCTATCCTATGTAGACTAACCTTACTGAATATGCCTGCAATCCTTGACAGAGGAAGCTGAGAGCTAATGTCATTTGCCCTGGGTTTATTTGTATCTTTCTTAGGTGCATGACAGACAAGTTTGGTAATGAAAAGGGGTGGTTGGCTTCTAAAGAAGTTTCAGGTCTAGGCTTGTCCACTATCAAGGACTAAACATGCTTAATTAATGTCTGAAACATATTGTATTGTATTAAAAGAATATGGCCTGTACAGTTATTTTCTAGAACTGTATTCTCTAACTTTTTGGTCTCAGAAACTCTTTATACTCTTAAAAATTATAGAGGATCCCTAAGGAATTTTGGTTTATGTGGTTTATATCTATCAATATTTATAATATTAGAAACTGAGAAAATTTAAATATACATATATATTTTAAAATAGCAATAATATACTCATGACATCTTAATGAATACAACACATTTTGATGGAAAATGGTTGTTTTTCAAAACAAAAATTAAGTAGCATTTTTGCAAATCTCTTAACTTCTGGTTCAAGAGAAGACAGCTGGATTCTCATGTCTGCTTCTTCATTCAATCTGTTGAGATGTAATATATCATGAAACTTTTGGAAAACTTCACTGCATCCACATGAGAGACTGAGAGTGAACAAAGTGAATACAGTCATATATTATTATGAAAATAGGTTTGGCCTCAAGGACCCCCCAAAGGGTCTTCTGGAACTCCCCCCCCCCCCAGGGATCCACAGACCCACTTGATCTAGGAAATTTTTAAGATTTCTTTTTTGTCTACTATATTTAGTCCATTTTTGTATGTTCAATGTGTTCTCAGACAAAACAAGACAAAACAAGGGTAGGAAATTATAACTGTAATGTAATTAATACAAGTGTAACATCAATTATTTAAATATGATATAAAATGTATGAGGCCCTTCATATAAATATAAACCCAGGGTTAGCAAACTATGACCTGTTTTTGGATGGTCTAATTATGCCTTTTACACTTTTAAAGGATTCTTAAAGCACACACACAGACAGAAGATTATGCAAGAAAGACTGTACGTGGCATGAAAAACCTAAAATGTTTACTATCTGGCTTTTACAGAGAAAAGCTTTCTGATCCCTAAACAACCAACCAATTGTACAACTTATATTATATACAACCATATATATTTTTCTTATGCTTCCGAAATAACTAATGATGTTTGTTAAAAGTCTCCCAGTATGAATATGAGTTTTATGGCAGTTTGGGAAGTTTTGAGTTTCATGTTTTGACAAGTAGTGTTTTCCACTTTTAATCTGTCTTTGAATTTTATTTGTTCTGGTTTTAATATTGCCACTTAAGTTTTTTTTTTTTTTATATTCCTCAATTGTTTCTAATGTGTCTCCTTATAAATGTTGTCGGATTGTATTTTTTAATATTATCTGAGTGTCTGACTTTAAGCAGGTTAACTTGGTTCGTTTGCATTTGTTGTATTAGTAATATTTTCTCTTTCTGCAGTCATCTTAATATATCTCAGACTTTTTTTCTTAATTTATT
This sequence comes from Herpailurus yagouaroundi, assembly GCF_014898765.1. Classification (NCBI taxonomy): domain Eukaryota; kingdom Metazoa; phylum Chordata; class Mammalia; order Carnivora; family Felidae; genus Herpailurus; species Herpailurus yagouaroundi. Next base: position 88,238,521 of record NW_024412391.1, on the reverse strand, counting down.
TTCTAACATTGGCCATCAGCAATGCCAAGTTCTTTGATATTCTTAATCATCTACTAATTTACAAGGCACATGGCCCATTGTAATACAATTAGTGGTTACTAATATCCATGCAAATATTTAAAGCAACAATGTGAAGAATGAAGTATCTATTCAAAAAACTCGAGAAAATGAGAAATAAAAATAGCAAGAGCTTCCATTTATTGTGTAGAGTTAAGTGCAAAGCATTTGCATAAATCAGCTCATTTAATGCTCACAAAAGTCTTTTGAGTAGGTAAGAGCTCATGGGGCTTAAAGAAATTGTCCCCAGTCACCCTGCCAATGAGTGGGGGGGTATGAAAGTTAAACTGCTGGCTGGTGACTACAGTCACCTCGTTAACCGAGGAGCTATACTTTGGACTCTCAGAAGCTATGCAGTCTGTCCCAGAGAGCTGGGGGCAGGTTCTTCCCTTTCTGCAATCTCTTCTCCCACCCTACCCATTCTAGAAGGAGCTGTGGTGAGTTGTGTCTGAGAGATCCATCACTCCCACAGAAACACTGTGGATTCCTTACTGCTGTTGAATGGGTTTGCTGAAGTTCCAAGAGAACCTGAGAGGAAGCACTAAGCTTTTAGGTCTGGCGGGGACCAGTAAGGGTGGTTATTCTCAGCTCCCAATTCACAACTGTCCCCTGAAGTCCAAATTCAAGCTATACACACCTGTGTGGCTCTGGCCACCATACTGGCCCATTTTAAGAGGGACTTATTGACCCTCTTAGAACTACGCTTTTCAAATTTGCAGTATCTACTTTAGTCCAAAGTCTTTGTTTCTCAGTTTTGTATTTGATTTATAATGTATGGTCTTCCTGTCTTTCTCTTTTAGACCATAACCTCCTCAGGACTCAGATGTGCCTTAAAACAAAACAAAACAAAACAAAACAAAACAAAACAAAACAAAAACAAAAACAAAAACAAAACAAAAAAACCTTCACAGCATTCTAAATTGACATGGATCCAATCTATAAATATTCTTGTCTGATTATACCTTACAATTTTTAAAAAAAAAATTTTTTTTAACGTTTATTTACTTTTGAGACAGAGACAGACAGAGCATGAACGGGGGAGGGTCAGAGAGAGAGAGGGAGACACAGAATCTGAAACAGGCTCCAGGCTCTGAGCTGTCAGCACAGAGCCCGACACGGGGCTCGAACTCATGAGCCGTGAGATCATGACCTGAGCCGAAGTCGGATGCTTAACCGACTGAGCCACCCAGGTGCCCCTACCTTACAATTTTTTAAGTAATGAGAAATAAATGTTGTTAACATACAGTTTGAATTTTGTCATAAAAGCAACCCAAAAGATGAAGGGACAAATTGTGTCATTTATATTCTTTGTCATCCACTTGAATCATACAGAACTTTTTGAAACAGCCTACGCTGTGTTGATCCTTGCACAAACCTTAGAGGGATAGCGATGGAAGAAAAGGCACCTGAGAGGTGCTGACTCACATGCTGGCTCCCAGCAGCAGGTCAGTATGACCCAGCAGGTTGGAGATGGAAGGCCCTGGCCACCAGGCAGGAGGAGGGCCTGGGCTCCCAAGTGCCTGCTTAGTCTGCGTTCTGCCAGATGTCCAGGTAGCCTTGCCTCTCGTATGAACACAGCAATGGGAGCCTTCTGGCTACTAGTCTCTTCAAGGCTCTAGCTCTCTTTGCTCTGAGGAGAGTGAAATTTGAGGCCTGCCTGTACAAAAGAGTAGGGAACTTTAGATGCCATATTGTGGCTACAAAATTGACCGTATTTCAAAAGTCACAGCGAGGGCTAATGGAAAAGAGCTCCAGGGTGGGGATGGCTTTAGTCCTATTTCTGTCACTTATTAGCTGTGACGTACCTCTGTGTCACAGTTTCTCCATTTATAAAATGGAGTAATAATAGTACCTCCCTTATAGGCATATTCTGAGAGGACTGAATGGGCTAATAAATGTAAATTCCTTTGTGCCAGCAGTGAAGCCAACATTTAGTGCAAAGTAGCCACATCACTATCTTCATTTCTATTATACTTCTACTGCTTCTTCACGTCTCCCTTCCTTTCCTCCTCCTGCCTGACCCTTTTGCCTGATTTTCTATTACTTAATTTTTAATGTTATCTTTATAAGCAGTTTCATATCTTTTGAGAACAAGATGGTTACAGAAATACAGCTTTATGATAAATAAGGAGATGGAAGGAAGGGGGAAGGAAGGGAGAGAGGAAGGGAAGGAGAGAGGGAAGAAGAGGAAAGAATTGTATATGGAATTATTCAGGGCAGACCTTTCACTTACTGTTTGTTTAAGTTCACCTGCTCTTTAGCTTTCTTATCTAAACTCTCCAGGCTCACAATCTCTTCTGAAAAGAGTGTGGTCCTCTGAATCACAGAACTGGGCCTCCTGGACATCTGTCCTGTGTCTGGCTATGGCACCCTGTCTTTGCCTGCCCCTCAAGGCCACCCTTGGTGGATACAAAGTCACTCCTCCATCTCTAACTGACCAAGACTTCTTTCCTGCCCTCAGAATCATCCTCAGCATGGCATTGGGCGGTCACCAGAGTTGGCTTGTGAGATGGAACAAGCACACTGTTGCTGGCTTTCCATTTGGGTCAAGTCCTCAGTATCGCAGGAATCCTCCCCTCCTCTGGGCTTCCCTCATGGTTTTAACATATTAAACCCTCTGGGAAGGTGGCTCATGATTGTCCTTGTCCATTTGGCTAAAGCAGAGTATGGCTGCAGTAGGGTTAAAGTGTACGCATCACCTGGAAGTAGCTCCTCATACCCAATGAATTAAATGTTTCGGTGACTAAGTATTTATGCCTGGCTTCTTTCCACAAAGGACTTAAGGACACTGGTTAATTATTACTGAGAAAGCTTTGGAAACTAGCATAATATTTCCCCCAAATGGGCATATATATAATTATTTTGCCTTTGAAAATGGGAGTCCTGGAATAAAGAAGGTAAAATGCACTAATAAAAATAATACAATTGAAAACCTTGACATACTCCAGATTGTACACTCCATGTAGTTTTGGAGGCACGAGTACCAAAAGCCTGGGATTAAGAGTTCACTTGGTTTTAGAAGCCAGTCATCACACTAGGGAGCAAGCATCACACTAGGGACAATCTGATGTGGGTATCTGACGTTTAAGGCTGGGGAAAGAGGCACAGGGCTCAGGCAGGAACTGCTTTTCCCTTGCTGTGGGGGACACTTAGCCAGTCATTTAATCTTTCTACTCAGAGTCTTCTTTTCTGTAAAAGGAAGGAGCTATTCAAAGAAATCACTAAGAAACCTTCCTTTCTGTGATTTGACCCTTATAAATCCCACATTACAATTTAATCATATATCTGTTGAATTGATTGACATTGTTTAAAGAGATACTTGAAACTTTTTTTGAGCACCTCTTCCCTCCTTCCCTTAATTTCCAACTCTGTAACAGCTTTAACTCTAAGAATAGAACATGGCATTGAAATGAGCTGTATACTTCTGCATTTACATGGAAGGATTCTTACAGTGGCTTTATTTGCCTGTGTGGCTAAATATTTAGCCTTTTAATTTTGATGCAACACTTCATCCATTATATTCAACAAGGAGACAAGTGTGTTTCTGATTTTTTAATTACAGTCACAAGAGACACCATTCCAACTGAGCTCCGCTTCCTACTGAGAGGCCATGTTCATTTTCCTCTCAAGATTATAGGTGAACAATGGTTACTGAAATAAATGAACTCATAAAGTCCCTAAAAATAGACACAGGTATGTTTCTTTCTATTTGCATCTAATCTACAGAGTAGCAATTCATTTTACAGGCATTAGCTCAGGGTGGTGTTTGGTCCTTTGAAGAGGTTCTTGATTTGGTTGTCCTTTTGAATTTTCCTCAGGAGAAAATCCCAGAGATCCCTAAAGGCTGCAGATTTAACTCTAGCATAGTATCTCTCTTTCTCCTCCAGTAACTGCCATTTGCTAACTTCCCAATTAATTCTTCCCACCCGCCCTCCGCCCACCTACACCTTTGCATACGATCTGTCTTCGTCATTTGACACTATCTACTAGAATCCGTATAGTAGCACCTTGATTAGTATTCACAGTAATTGCTATTTCACATCCTTAGTAGAATGTACTTATTTTCTTCCAGCAAAATTTTAGGTTGCTTAAGGTCAAGTCCACTTCAATGCAGGAGGAGGTATTCAATAAACACCTTATCCTAAGATACTTAAATAATTATTTGCTCCGTCAAGGTTTGATTTAATTCTTCAAATTGTCTTCTATGTGGAAGGGCCACATAAAGGGGATCATTGTTTAAAGGGTGCAAGATGAGATCGTGAAAAAAGAAAAACTGGGAAGGAGTTGATAATCAGCAAAGAAAATTCCAGCTTCCCTGCTGGAAAGGTCTGATTCTCCATTAGTGAATGACAAGAGATTTGGGAGGAATTACTTTTTCCAGTGGGTTCCAGTTCTGTACTTTAATCTAGAGGATCACAGCAATGCACAAATAAATGTGTGAATATGCATCCATAATCACATACATAGCAGTAACTCTGAACTACAACAAATATGTCCATAGAATAGCTCTATGTTTTGATATATTAGGTAGCAAACATTTTAAAGATAGGGATTGTACTTTATTTAACTTTCTGTGTCCAGCTTCTATCATGGTGTCTAGAAATGGTGGTCGATGAATGAATGTTATTGACCAAGTAAATAATAATAATAAGTAAGCATTTCAACCACTTTCCTTACTTCACTTAATATAATACTCACTAAAGTGCTACAGAGAATATACATTTAGTATTCTTATTTTATGGAAAAGGTAAAATATTTAAAATAATAATTTACTTATTTGAGGTCTGTCCTCAGAGCTCCTGATCACTAGGACCACTAAGTCTGCCTGTCAAGGTACTGTCATGAAAACTTTCTATTCACATTTTCCAAAAGATTTTCTTCTAGTCATTAGAAATTGATGGCTTTTGCCATTCTCATTTTAAAGGTCTGGCTATAGATGCAAAAAAAATAGCTAAATAAACTCCCTACACAACACGCAGAAGAGTATAATTTTGTAAGTTTTGTCTCAATGCTGATACCACAGAATTTGAATACAAATAGTCTTTCCAGCCATTTACACTTAATATTCTACTAGTAATTGCTGTAGGCTCAACTGGATCATTGGCCTTGCCAGAATTTGGATCTTACCTTGTCTTTGCTGGTCCTCATTTTGAGCCTGGATCTCTGCTTAATATGATTTCAACTCAGGAGGCAGTACTTTGCTATCTTTTAGGAAGATCACAATAAAGGCAATAACAAGCACGATATGTCACAAAGTGGCACCAATAGCTGCCTTCCCACCTTCTGTATTAGCCACCTTATTGCATTTTTGTGTTGACAGTCAAAACCCAAAAGGGTCAGCCTTTACAAACTTATATTTACTGTTCCATCACAGTTTATAAAAAGGGTTATTCCTGAAGAATTCAATCTAAAAACCGGAGCAAAACTGGAGGTAAAAGACTACCCCTAGGGAAGTAGGCTGCCTGATTTAGTTACACATTACATAGAGAAAAGAAACCAAATATCCTTTGAAACTTCACTCTAAAAGTCAGTTCTTTTATTTCTAGAAATAAAAATCCGTAGCATGTTCTTTCTGGGAATTCTATAGATTTGCACCATTCAAAAGTGATACTTTGTTTCACCTGCAGAGATTTGTAAATTACTCTAATTTGTGGTTCCAAATTCACTTGTGAATGAATTTTCTTTTCATTAAATACTTTTCTGATTATAAGTAATTATATTCTCATTCTAGAAAATATGGAAAGTGCAAAGCAGAATAAAGATGAAGCAAAAAAGAATAAAGATGTAGGAAAAGAAATAGGTTATAATTCCTTCACTTGGCCAGACTATTTAAAATTAAACCTCAGATTGCTTCAATCTGACAAATTCTGAAAATAAAGGCGTGGATACTTATTTTATCTGGAGAGGTGGAGGAACCAAATAAGTAAGCAGAATTCAAAGAAATCAACAGTCAGAGGGTGAGGGAATAAATGTCATGACATACAGTAGAGTTATGCAGGGTTTTGCAGAGTCCAGGCCCCCACTCTTGGCCACTGACATCAGTGACAGGGAACTGGTCAGAACCAACAATGTGTTGGCAATGCCTATATTTCACCCTCATAACAATGCTGTGAAATGGAATTTATTATCCTTTTTCTAGAGATAAGAACATGGAGTCTCAGAGAAATTAATTGGCTTGACTAAAGCCACAGACCAATACATGATATAATCAGGATTACAAACTAAGTCTTCTGACCCCTAAACTAGTGTTTATTCTGTCTGATTGGCTGCTTCCATGCAAGGATGATGATGACAATCACAATCATGATAAAGCTAACATTTACTGAGCTCTTATTATGTGCTTGGCAGTGTTCTCAATGCTTTGCATACATTAATTCATTTAATAACATGATGTAATAATCCCCAAAAAGTTCACAGTATAAATTTTTTTCTGCGTTTGCAAATATGTAATTCCCTTTGGCATTGTGCAAAGTTATCACCTTCACGGTTCTGGAATCCAGAGAATTTATGCTAGATTGTGTGAAATGCTAGACACAAGCATGGAAGAAGCAGATGGCCACCCTCAGGCCTAGAAAGGAGAAAATGGACCCTGACTAGGGACAGAAATCAGTATTATTTCATATAATAAAAAAGGCTGATACCATTTCCCTGACTCAAACATTCCAAACAAAATAAACCTAGGATTTTCTCAGCTTTTTTTCCAATTTGCTACTATCAGGAAGTATAGTTGTCCTTTTATTTTGATTACTGATAGAGTCAGGTTGCAGAGAACACATGATGCTTCATTACTTTTAAATTCTGGTTCAGCTGTTTCTATGCAAAGCATTTACTGGGTAGTACGTGAGTTTTGTTTCAGAAAAAGATAGCAAAATTTAGTTTTAGTCATATATATATATATATATACACACACACACACACACACACATATGTATATACACACATACATATATATATAAATTTTTTCAATTTATTTATTATATTTATTAAATTTAAATAAATTTATTAAATTTAAATAAATTATATAAATTTCTTCAATTTTTTTTTGGGGGGGGGGTTCCTGGCCCAGAGATTTTCACACAACTCTTAAAAGCAGGTTCACCACCTGTATTAGATATTTGTTGTGCCCTGTTTCACATCCTTTCAGCCAACTTTTCTTCCATCCCTCGCTATGGAAGCCAGAAGCAAACAGGTGTACCTGACAGAATCAAGTTGTTGCTGCACCACACACCTCTCACTTTTTGCCCTGGAACTTTGTGACAACAGCACAGATGCTTGTGGGAAACTGCCCAGCACCCACAAGTCAGCAACCTGGGTATGTGAGGTAGTCAACGCTCTTGACCACTGGGTAAAAAGGTGTGGATACATGCTGTCCTCTTCTGCCATTCAGGTGGGCAATTCTCAGGTGAATTCTGCAAGGCTTCTCTGAGGGTGCTGATGGAAGGGTGCCCTTAGGGTAACCAACAGGAGAGCACTCTTCTATACTGGTCTGAATCCCTTCCTTGTTTCACTGTCTGCGGCCCCCATTCCTTCTCCCTAGAATCGTTTCCTAAAATAAACTAGCTATACACAATCCCTGGCTCACACTCTGTTCTCTGGGATCTTTCTGAGGGGAACTCAGAGAAGTATAGCCAGTTTTGCAAGTGGAAAAAATGGGGTTTGGATTGAGATCTCTTCCCAGTTCGATGATGGTGATAAAGGCTGCATTGCTGATCCAGACCTCCTGGGGATACTCCTGGAGGCAGTAAGCAACATAATTCCTAAGATTCTCAGGGTGGGGGAGGGGGAGAAGGTACAGTGAGTAGGTGAAGGCTTGACCTATGGCACTTGAACCATGCTAGAGCAGAGATCACATGAAGACTGTGGAGTGGCTGGTTTTATTTTATAAAGAAAATGACCGAGAATCATCAACTCAAAATATGCTGTCAAGTCAGAAGTCCTCCATGCTAGCATTTTAAGATATCTTAATTTTTGTAGCTACAAGGCAGTCTGTTGAAAATCAAGCTGAGGATTTAATTATAAGAGTAGTAGAACCAAAAGGAGACTGAATTTACTTCCTTAAGAGGTCACCTATGCGAAATTAGGACTTAGGAGCCCTGAGAGGAAAAGAGTGTGACCCTAAGATGTAGGATGGGGACACTTGCATGGATGAGCCCGACCAAACTGAACTTTCAGATTCTAGGCCAACAGAAGCAGCTTTCTTCTTCCTAGAGAACAACAGCCTTCTCTTGCCCAGAGACGCTAAGAAGACTCAGCTGGGCCAGTTGTTTGTCTTCCTCAAGGTCTCCTGATTCTTCTCTTTGGTTCTCATAGGTGGCAGCACAGCCCCTGGCTGAGAAATAGAGTTCCTTCTCTGGGAGAAACTTGCAGACACCCAGAGAACTGCAAGACTCAATGAATATTTAATAGTAGGGACCAGGGAAACGTATATAGGAATGGGTCTTCCAGGCATTAAAATGGGAAAGAATCAACTAGAATACTTTATTTAAAAAAGGCATTATGACATGGGGGTGCTGTCCTGTGACTTGGGGTTTAAAATCCCAGCAAGGACACCTGGACTTGCTTCTAACATGGAGATGGAATGGCTCTTCGAGTCGGACATATTGATGGCCTAGAGAAAACGTGGCATAAAATGGTAGAACTGTCTTGTAGATTATTGACAAAGGGGTCAGAAGGCTCAGGAATAGGGAAATATTAGAATACAGTTATTATGTGAGACAGAGAAGCTACTCTTGGGTTCTTTCATAAGTTTAGTTGTGGCTCTTTATAGGCCAGAGTTAAAGGTAGGTAGGTGATGCTTAGTTTCAATGGAGAGGTCAAGATTCTGGAAAGGCAAAGGCCAGCTGGTGGCATACAACCAAAAGAGGTTAAGATGGGCATAACCATCACCGTGGGCACCAAGAAATTCACCTGCATAATGGCAGTAATTTTCTTGGACCATGGTGTTCTGAGAGGCAAGATAGATGAGGAGCTGACTAGTATAATGGAAATAAAACGATGAGATTTAAAGGGGAGAAGGTGCATGCTGAACATGCACTGCAATGGAAATGTAGAATCTCCTGCCCAGTTTCCAGATTGAAGGCAATTCACAGACCCAGAGCCCCTAGCTTCAAGGGAAGTTAAGTCCCCTTGAGAAAGGCCTCTGCCACGATATGAAAATTATACACAATAAATATAGTCACAATTTTTCCAAAGAGAACTGTGTTCCTAGAATACATTACTTGGGACTCAAGGACTCAAGGGGTAGAAGCAGGATTGGTCTCTCTCACTGTGACATCTCCACCTGTGTCCCACCTGTGGAATGCGGGCTCCCACCTCTGCTACCTTAGGGTTGGTAGGATCAGAGAGGAAACTTCCACTTGGTGACACAGTAAGGGGTCTACTCACCTAAGGTTGTAATGGTTGCCTGGTTATTTGGGGCTCATCAAGCCAACAAAGCAGCAGATCAAGAAAGGAATTGCCGTACTGGGGCGGGGGTGGGGTGGGGTGGGTAAGTGACCCTATTACCATGAACAACAAGAGCACAGGGAAACAGCACACATAGAATCCAGGGAAGTGGCCCACAATGCCTCTCACTGCTTCCAGGGCTTCAATAATTGTAATTGGGCAATCACTGCAACCTTGGGCAGGCTTGGCAACTGACTTAGGGATGAAGGTCTGTGTCTCCCCACCTGAAAAGCAACCTAGATAAGCTGACTGTTGGGCAAGAGCAAGGGAAATACAACAAGCAGTAGTGTGGGGAGACAGTGATTATTAATCAAAGTTTCAGGATTAGTTATAGCCAGTTAGATGTGGCTTGCTGCATTAACCTTCCCGACTTAAGGTTTTTTTTTGCAGAATGTGGCTGGCTGCCACCTGGAAGACCTGATAATGGTTCAGTCTTAGTGGAGAGCACAAGTAGGTCAGAGCAGTGCAAAGTATGGCCAACATTGGCCCCTCAGGTGCCCCAGGGCCCCCTGTCTTCAAGGCTCATTTCTCACTCTCACCACTGCCCTGGCAACCAACTTCACACAGACACAACATGTCAGCAGCCCACCTCAGCTACACCTTCTACTTCTAGCTTTCTGCCTGGAGCTTCTCTGAGGCTATGAGGTGGGACTTCTGGCAACGGGAGGGGGGAATCTCTCCAGCACTGACACATCCACACCCTGGGACTGAAAGAGTTAATGCTGCAAAGGACAACCCTGAGAAGTGGGAAGAGCAAGCAATGGATCAATGCTCTGCCCTTCCCTCTCCTGAACAGCGAGTTCTGAGACAGACTTCAATGGCTGCCTCAGGAAGTCTTGATGGGATCAAGCCCTTGTTGACTTCAGTGGTTGCTGATCTGAGAACAGTCCCTTGTACTGACCTTACTCTCTTCCTTATTTTATCCTTCCTTGTGCCTCACTCCTGATCCCTGGAATCACTTCTCTAAAAACCAACTACCTGCACACAAGCCCTATCTAGTCTCAGTGAAGGGAAATCCAAACTAAGACACCACTTAATATATTGCTATGTCCTGTGTCAGATAATATCATCCCAGAGATAAATTAAATATGCTTATGTCACAAAGATTTTCTGATAGTGAGCACCCACTCACACACTGTCCTTGAATCACACTCCCACAGTGTCTTTGATGATTTTTCATTTTACATTATAAATGGGAATCTTTTAAATGGGTTTCAGTGAGTATAAGAACCAAAGGTTAACATGCTCCCTGTTGATAACACGTAGAGACTTATACTTTGAATCACTAACAGGTCTGAGATAATCAGGTGTGTGAGACTGTCTTTCATCTGCTAAATATACCTAGACCTCCTTTGTGAAATACTAGGGTTTACTGACTAAACCTGACATGGCTTGGAATCTGCTATGTGAGGGTCATATAATTTCACAGTTGAGCTTGCAATCACTGTAAAAGGCAATAACATAGGAACGTATGGCTTTTGTTTTACATTCTGCATAGGATTGCTTAAAAATTTTTCTATGCAATAAAACAGGGTAGGTAAGAACAGGTGTGCTAAGATGGGAGCAAAACAAAAAAATTCTGGGGCAATTAAGTCTTTTTATTATTATTGTTGTTGTTTGTTGTTGTTGTTATATTCAGGGCTTAGAGTAAATTGGCAGCATAATGAGATAGCTCATGAATGCCCACATTTTGTGGTGGCTTGTTTTTACTTTTGAGAAATTTCTCTTAATGGTTACTACAAAGGAGAAAGAATAGTTTTCTCCTCAGATTTTGCCTTCTTAGAACCTACTTTCTGGCATAACATCAAACAGGCGAAACATATTTTGTTCATAACTTCCCTCCCCATTCAGAACTCTCATGACTGTGACCTTATGCCATCTCCTAGAGTGTGCTGGAGGTGCTGGTGTAGACCACATAATAGAATCAATAGCTAGTTATCTATCTCTAGGTTATTCGAGGTAAGTTTACTTGAGACATGATGGTAATTAATGATTCAGTATAGGTCAGGAAGGAGAATTAGCTGAAATTGAACTTGTCCATCATGAACAAAAGCAAGTACTGGATTATAATCAAAATTTATGAACTGAAGTATTAGTTGGCTATTAGTTTGCCAGGACTATCATAACAACATATCACAAACTGAGGGACATAGAACAACACACATTTATTTTCTCACAGGTCTGGAATCCAGATGTCTAATGAAGGTGTTGACAGGGCCATGCTTTTTCTGAAACCACTAGGGGAGGAGTATTCCTTGACTCTTCTAGTTTCTGGTAGCCTCAAGTGCTCCTTGGCTGTGGTAGCATCACTGCCATCTCTGCCTCAGTCATCACTTAGCCGTCTTCTCCCTGTGTGTCTGCATCACCTTCCCTCTGTGCATGTCTACCTGTGTGTGAATGCCCTGCTATAAGGACACTGGTCACACTGGATTTAAACCCAGCCTAATGACCTCATCTTAAGTAATTACATCTGCAATGATCCCATTTCTAAATAAAGTCACATTTTGAGTTACTGAGGGTTAGGGCGTCAATATACCTTCTGAGGGGACACAATTTAACTCATAAAAGCCACAGTCTTTGTGGTCTTAAAATCTTTGCAATTTGAAGTTCTCACAATGAACTCCTCTCAAATTGCAAGGATTCCACCATTCACATGAGAAGCTCTATGGAAGGATACTCAAAAAGTCATGGAAATGCCAGATATTAGGGTACCATGATTGTCCTTTGTCATGAGTTCATGTACTGCCTGGCATCTCTATCCAATGGAACAGACCATTCTACTGATACAATAGCTTGTGTCGTATTGCCTGAAAACAAATATTACTACAAATTTACTTCAAATTCCTCATTTCTTGTCTTTCATGTGCCTTCTAAATAAGCTACACTTTACTACCAGTGGATCTGATGACAGAAAGAAATCACTGACCATATGGTGGCACTCCAAAGAGAAGAAAATATCCAAGCCAGTAGCTGCATCAGGACAGAAGAGTGTCAAAGTGAACTGAGGACATTAGTACCCCATGGGCAAAGACGGTTACCAGAATGTAAGCAAATTCAGATTTTTTAAAAAAGAATTCCAGTGAAAAAGAAAGAAAACTTAAAACATCTGATTGATATAAATTATAATAATATTTGTGCTGATGATACTGTTATGCTTTTTTCTCCTTGCATTGGACCTTGTTCACAATGAGTTTCTTGCAGTATAAGGATTAGTAGATGCTCACTCTGGGATAGCAGGTTTCTAATATAGATCACAGAGGTCTTTGGTAGAATGTGCTAGGAACACAGCCATAGTAGAAGGAAAGAAGTCTGCACCAAATCCAAACTCAGTTTTAACCTTAAACAAGTGAGATGAACCAACATTAGAAAATTTGTTGAAATATTTCTCAACAACCCAAACCTATGCTTGAAATGTAGTGGAAATTAGAAACATCAACATCACAAATTTTATAAAAAGGACACTTAAGGCAGCCAACAGAATGAGATAAGATATTTGCAAACGACATATCTGATAAAAGGTTAGTATCCAAATCTATAAAGAACTTGTAAAATTTAACACCCAAAATACAAATAACCCAGTTAAGAAATGGGCAGAAGATATGAATAGACACTTTATCATAGAAGACATCCAGATGGCTAACAGACACCTGAAAAGATACTCAACATCACTCATCAACAGGGAAATACAAATCAAAACCACAATGAGATATTACATCACATCTGTCAGAATGGCTAAAATTAACAACATAAGAAACAACAGGTGTTGGCAAGGACGCGGAGAAAGGGGAACTCTATTGTACTGTTGGTGGAAATGCAAACTGATGCAGCCACCCTGGAGAAAAGTATGGAGGTTCCTCAAAAAACTAAAACGATCTAAACTAAAACTACGATCCAGCAATTGCACTATTAGGTATTTACCCAAAAGATACAAAAATACAGATTGAAGGGGTACATGTACCCCAATGGTTATAGTAGCATTATCAACAATGGCCAAACTATGGAGAGAGCCCAAAGGTCCACAAATTGATGAATAAAGAAGATGTGGTATACATATACCATGGAATATCACTCAACCATCAAAAAGAATGAAATCTTGCCATTTTCAATGACATGGGTGAAGCTAGAATGTATTAGTGAAATAAGTCAATCCGAGAAAGACAAATACCAGATGATTTCACTAATACGTGGAATTTAAGAAACAAAACAGATGAACATATGGGAAGGGGAGGAAAAATAGAAGAGAGGGAAACAAACTACAAGAGACTCTTAATGATAGAGAACAAACTGAGGGTTGACAGACAGAGGTGGGCGGAGGGTGGGCTAGTTGGGCAATAGGTATTAAGGAGGGCATTTGTTGTGATGAGCACTGAGTATTGTATGTAAGTGATGAATCACTGAATTCTACTCCTGAAACCAATATTGCACTGTATGTTAATTAAAGTTTTTAAAAAAAGGAGGGGGGGAAGGACACTTCAAATATAGATAAACAGATGATATACACATATACATATATGTATTGGCGCATACATGTACATATTATATACATATACACATTATACACACACACACACACACACACACACACACACATACACACACACACACTAATCTATGGGGTTGTGAGATGCCAATTCCCAGAAAACATGCAAAGGGGTCAGGACCTATTCTTTTCTTTCATAGTGTTTTTGTAACTTGTTTGTCTGTTTCTAGAGTTGAATGGATATTGGTATATTTTCTGAGAAGTCTCCTGAGATGCGGCAAGTAACATTAGGGGGTCTGGATATCCTTGAGAAGAATTATTTACTAAAGTACAACTGAAACCTCCTGAATGTACCAGGAAACCATGAATAGAAAGTGCTCTGAGATGTTGTCATATATACTCATCCTCTGATTCAACTTCCTAGGGAAGCAGTGTAAGCAGGCTGACTAGACTTCCCAGGGCAGTTTGCTCTGGGCAGCCCCAATTTTGGCTTGTTGTCCTGACTTGATTACCAAGAACAATACATTTTACCTCTAAAAGTGTACTAGCCTGGACAATAAATTATCGGTTCCCCAATAGAAACGGAATCTGAAAACGAAGTGCTAGAATTAAAATTCCACCTCACCTACACATCAAATAGGTCAGTGAAACTCTAAACTTCAGCTCCCTCATCTGTCAAACAGAAATACTCATAATATGTATATCTATATCTACATCTACATCTATATCTATATCTATATCTATATCTATATCTATATCTATATCTATATCTCCTGGGGTTGTAAGGATTATTAGACATTGATTAATTAATAAAGTACTTAGCACACTGCTTGGTTCACAGTTACTGCCCAGTAAATATTAGCCTTTATTTTTCTTATCACTGTATGATGCTTTCCTGACTTAAAACAGGTAGCAAAAGAGCCCATTTCCCATCCAAAGCCACAACTTGGAGATCCACCTCTGCTCATCCCCTCCACATGCAGTCACTCTAGTCCCCCTCTTAGGGTGTCCCCAAAGAATTTATAACCTGGATCTCTTTCCTTTGTCAGAAGTGCAGCCACTTGGCTTCTCTTCCAGATCTAGTTCCAAGCATGCCACTTTGCAAACAAACCCCTTCATTGCCCACGAGTTTTAAACTGAATTTTTGAAAATAGCTTATCATTAGATTTCACAGGAAGTCATATCCGTCACTCTGGGGCTGCCAAGAAGGAGGGTGCTGGAACTATTCCTAATCTGTCTTCTGTTCTTTTCTGAGTGGGTGTTCATACTTGTACGGTCTGCATCTCGGCCAGGAAGGCTTAGCTCTGGTGGGAAGGTTAGGTGGGAAAGCAGTGAAACTGTAGCCGGGAGCAGATGCCAGTGTGGTGGTGGCACGATGGCCCACAATATCAGAGTTCCTGCTGAGAGAGATGGCAGTGACGCTTTAATTGTCCTCGACACTGCAGCTCAGTTCATGGAGAACAGAAAATTATTATTTAAACAGATGGCAAGCCTGCCCATCCATAACCAGGCATTTAATGAGATAAAACAGAGCGGCCAGGGCTGTAGGTGTGTGAGCCCAGACCATTTTGGAAGACATCAATTTAATTGCTCTTCTATTTTTGTGAAAGCTGTTCCCAAATGCCTACCTTGCCCTCTATTCTACCTTCCTTCTTCCTCTTTATTTTTATCTTTCTTGCCTTTCTAGTGTTTGGATCATAATCAGATGGACGGTTTCCTTCCCTGGCTCCCAGTGCCACTCTTTTTAAATTGTGAATATAAAATTGGGGCAACCTGGTAAAGCTAAAAGCATATGGAATCATGCTAGAGAGACGTGGTTGTGAATCTCTGCTCATCTATTAAGTGGAAGCTTTTTCCATGAAATGGTCATAATAATCTCTATTTCATCGCACTTTTGTGAAGTCTGAAAAATGTAATGAAAGTCTGAATAAAATGTCAAGTATGGTTCCTAACTCTTAGTGGTACTCAATTAAAAAAAAAATCCAAAACAGTGTGGCCATTATTATTACGGCCAACTTTTCTTGCATGATATTGAATGTAGGCTCTCCTCAGTTACTCTTCTCAGTTAACTTTCGGCCATCAGCATAATACCAGGATCATGTTCAAGGAAATATAATTACATGGTAGAGTCATGACCACTTGCACTTGCTTGCACTCATCACCCCATCTAAATTTCCCCTGCTCTCACATTACCCTTTGTACTGCCTCAGGGGGTAGAAGACCCACTAGTCGATACCAATCAGGGACTAAGTTTTATATATGCAATTCAAATCAATGAGGTTCAATTCTATGAATGCCTACATGTGTAAAAACCAAATGCTACAGGTGCAGTGAGTTATGCATAAGTCATGGCCCCTGCCTTGTAGGTGTACCATCAAGTAGTTATGCCTGAAAAAGTGTACAAAAGTGATCCTCTCTCACATAAATTGTCCTTGCTATTCTGTCTTTGAATGTTTTATAGTCCCAATGGTACCCTGATGTTTCTGAAGTATTCTAGCATTATTTCTGAAATATTCTGGTATCATTTCTTAAGTATTATAGTATCATTTCTGAAGTATTCCAGTGTCATTTCTGAAGTATTCTGGTATTATTTCTGAAGTATTTTAGTATCAATCTTTGGAGAAGATCTTCCATCATGGAGCTTTAGTACAGATAAGAACAGAATAACTAGGTATAACCTATTTCCCAACACATAAAAATAAAATTTATACAATCAACAAGAAGTTAGTAATGTATGACAGTTAGCAGGGTGCCCACCTGGGAAGAGCAAGGCTAAAAATGGAGCACAGGCCAAGGTCAGGAATCAGCAGGCTAACATGAGTCACCAAAGCAAAGCCTGAGCCCAAGGAAGGGAAAGAGGAAGGGACGGGTCCCCATAAGTATCTCCATACATGCAGGTTCTATGGTTCTGTATCCCCCAGGAAGGCAAATTGGGTGCAGAGACTCCCCCTGGGCAGGTGAGACAGCAAGAGGAGGGGAGAATACAACATGGGTGCCAGATCAGCACTGTGTGGTTTGGGCATCGGGCTGCTGTAGGGGCTCCTTTTTGAACATCCATTCACTGAGCTGGTGGGTGTGCCTTGCTGGTCTTCATTAGGTGCTACTCACAAGTGACATCCAGCCAAGAAAGAGCTCCACTCCTTGTGAATGTGGCCTCTCACTCCACTGGGTTAGCCCTATCTTTAATTAGCAAAGCAGAACCCTACGGCAAAGTTCTGATTTGTTAAAAACAAAACAACAGGCCCCAAATGAAGTCTGTTACGGTAGGCCCTACATCATCAAACCAAGACTTAATTACAGTTTTGGCTCTCCCAGAAATGGAATCTTTAACCAGTCAATCAGGAATCACCTAGTCAGCACTCGTTAGGTAATCTGCCTCCTAGACTCCTGCCATCCCCTAAAAGAAAGTAACCTCGTAATAACCAACTGGCTTTTTTGTCTAGTATAACTTCCTTGTTCCAGCTCCCTTCTGCCTCTAAGTCTTTCCTTTTGGATAGCTCCTCAGAGCTCCTTGCTATCTGCTAGATTAGGTGTTGCCCAACTCATGAATCATTGAATAAAGCCAATAAGATATTTAAAATTTACTCAGTCGAATTTTTGTTTTTTAACAGATTTAAGAAAAGACTTCATTTAGCAATAGTGAGTGCTGTAGACAAAATATTGATTAAAAAGCCTAGGGGCGCCTGGGTGGCGCAGTCGGTTGAGCGTCCGACTTCAGCCAGGTCACTATCTCGCGGTCCGGGAGTTCAAGCCCCGCGTCGGGCTCTGGGCTGATGGCTCAGAGCCTGGAGCCTGTTTCCCATTCTGTGTCTCCCTCTCTCTCTGCCCCTCCCCCGTTCATGCTCTGTCTCTCTCTGTCCTAAAAATAAATAAAAAAACGTTGAAAAAAAATTTTTTTTAAAAAGCCTTATGATTTTATTAACACTTTAGGAGTTCAAAGAATTATACCTTTTAATATCTAGATTTTTTTATCTTTTATGTTTCATTACAGGGAAGGGATTTGTATGTATGTTCTATGTCCTCTCTTTCCAAATCCTAATCTAAACCAAACCACAAAATTTTCCTTATTCTAATTCGCTATAGCATTATCTTAACAGTTTTAGGCTAAGCTGAGTTCTCTGTCAAATGGAGCAGTTTTTTGCCCTAAGACAGACAGGAACTTGCAAGGCACCAGACCCAAATGGGAATACTTTTCAGACAGCAACGTAATTGGTTGAGTTTAAGGCAACAGGGAAGAGTAGAGCTGGTGGCCGAACCTGGGAATTCTGGCCCTACTTAAGGAGATTCAAGTGCAATTCTTTCTTTTAAACATGGAAAGTAAAACTCTTCTGCAGGCTGAATTTGGTCAAAGACTTTCATTTGCAAACCTTCCTTAAATGATTCAATATATTGCTTACAATCTTAAATTTTCTTGCTAGGCATTCTAAGCTTTGTTTATAAAACACAACCTGCCGGTTCCTTGTCAAAATTTTGTTCCCATAGATCCAACTTAACTTCTATAAATTAAGAGTAATTTTTGCAAACCTCTATATGATCCCTTTTTTTTTTCCACTGTTTTTTTTTTTTTTTTTCATACCAGAATGCTGGGTGCAGCCTATTGAGTACAAGTGCAATAGGCTTACAGACAACTTGTTTGATTACATATGTTCAAGTATTTATAATTTACTTGAGAGTATAAGGTACGCATCTCAACATTAAGCAAACTCATTCATTAAACTGTTACTTTCCTATTAACTTTTTTCTTTTTTTAATGTTTATTTATTTTTGAGAGAGAGAGAGAACACAAGTGGGAAAGGGGCAGAGAGAGAGAAGGAGAGAGAGAGAGAGAGAGAGAGAGAGAGAGAGAGAGAGAGAGAGAGAACACAAGTGGGGAAGGGTCAGAGAGAGAGGGAGGGAGACATAGAATCCAAAGCAGGATCCAGGCTCTGAGCTGTTAGGGCAGAATCTGACACAGGGCTCGAGCCCATGAACTGTGAGATCCTGACCTGAGCCACAGTCAGATGCTCACCTGACTGAGCCATCCAGGAGTCCCTCTATTAACTCTTAATTCGCCAAAAACCTCCTGTGAGAGGGACACTGATTGTATAGATAGATCTTTTAGACTATGAAATAAACTATGAAATAGACTTTCAGACTATGAAATACAATGTGACATGTTCTATAAAGAAAGAGCAAATAGGGGCGCCTGGGTGGTGCAGTCGGTTAAGCGTCCGACTTCAGCCAGGTCACGATCTCGCGGTCCGTGGGTTCGAGCCCCGCGTCAGGTTCTGGGCTGATGGTTCAGAGCCTGGAGCCTGTTTCCGATTCTGTGTCTCCCTCTCTCTCTGCCCCTCGCCCGTTCATGCTCTGTCTCTCTCTGTCCCAAAAATAAATAAACGTTGAAAAAAAAAAAAAAAGAGAGAGCAAATAATTTGATCTGATTAAAGAAGAGCTGTTTTATCTAGGGGCACTGAGAAAGTCTGAACTGAACAAATGAGAACTCAAAATTACCCTTAAAGGAGGAGGAGTTTGCCAGGCTGCTACGTGGGACAAAAATATTCAGACATCTACAGAAAATATATCAAAACAATGGGTATAAACTTGGGTTCATCTCTTGGTCTGCATGTATAACTCTTGTTTGTAATGAAAATTGGTGCTATGGTTTCCAAGGCTAATCGGTTAGTAGAACTTCAGAAGTTAGACACTACTTTTGGAATCATCATATAATGCCCCACCTAGAAAGATACCTAGCACGTGGTAAATATTCAGTCAGTATTTGTTGAATAAGTAGTTAAATGCATTATTCAAGGTTCAGGTATCAGGACTGGAGGGCTTGGTCTTGTATTTGACACATACAGACCCTGAAAATATTTGGCTTATCCTATACTAAATGTGCAGTTGTTGGTGTTCGGTAACAAGAGATACATGGTATAAACCATGTTACATGGTATAGTTAAAAAGCACATAATTATGGGTCACAGGCTGTTAAGAGATAGTTTAGATTTCAAAAATTCAGTCCTGACCTCCTCATAATATTAATATTAGTTATCATTAATTAAGCATCTATTCCTTGTGTCAGGGGCTTCATCTGTACTGCCTTTAAGGTCATGTAAAGATGTAATAACTGATATACAAAGAGAAAAGTAGGGGGTGTCTGGGTGGCTCAGTTGGTTGAGCAACTGACTTTGGCTCAGGTCATGATCTCATGGTCTGTGAGTTCGAGCCCACATCAGGTTCTGTGTTGACAGCTCAGAACCTGGAGCCTGCTTTGAGTTTTGAGTTTCTATGTCTCCCTCTCTTTCTGCCCCTCCCCTGCTTGAGCTCTGTTTCTCTCTCAAAAAAATAAACATTAAAAAAAAATTAAAAAAAAAAAAAAAAGGTAAATAGCCTTGGCCCAAATTGAAAACCAAGTGTCAAAGTCCTTGTGGACACTTGCACTCCACTGATTTTGTGCTTTGGTTTTGAGTCCAGAAATTATGGTTACTCTGTACTTCATTTACTAAGACTTACTGTTTCACAAATAATTACAGCTATATAAAAGGTATAAAATAAAACAGAAGCTAAGAAACAAAAGCACACGAAGATTCCACCATGGTCCTCCCCTGGTGTTTACACAGGCCTTCTGTCCATTTGCTCCACATAAAATCTCTTTCCACTTTCACACATGCTGTTCCCTCTTCCTGGAGCGCTGTTTCTTTCATCATCACCACCCTTCCATAACATGTCAGTCTAAATTAGGTCATCCTCCTATTCTTCCTTGGCACTCTGTTATTTTTCTTCATAGCACTTTCTAATTTTATTTCATATTTAATTTGCAATTTGCATTTATTTTATTAATGTCCATTTCTCCCACAAAGATAGGAGCCACATTTGTTCATGTCTTAGTCAGCTTGGGCTGCTATAACAAAATGTCATTGACTGGGTGGCTTAAACAACTGAAATTTACTTTGCACAATTCTGGGGCTAGGAAGTCAGATGAGAGTGCCAGGATGGGTGGGTTCTGGTGATCTCTCTTTTTGTGGCTTACAGAAGGCTGCCTTCTTACCATGTCCTCATGTGGCAAAGACAGAGAGCTTGTGAAAGCACAGGAAAGGAGGGAGGAAGGGAGAGATAGGAAAACAGAGACAGAGAGACAGAGAAAGTGAGTTCACGGAGCTCTTCTTACAAGGACACTAATCCTACCATGATGATCCCACCCTCACAACCTCATCTAACCCTAATACCTCCCCAGAGCCTCATCTCCAAATATCACCACACTGGGAATTAGGGCTTCAACATATGAATTCTAAGAGGACACAATTCAGTCTAAGCAGTTCAATAGAAGAGTGTTTGGTATACCACAATGAATGAATGAATGGATGGATGGATACAAAATGCCCAGAGATCTCTATGTCCCTTTGGGAGCTGCTAACCTACAAGAATAAAGGGAGTACTCCAGCATCAAAATAAGCATGGCCCCATAAGCCAAGAGATAAGAAACTCAGAAACTGCTGAGAAATCAAGGCTATAAATGAAGGAGACAGCAGAGTGGTGGCTATAGACCCTGAAATGACACAGAAGCTGGGTACAGCCCATTTCTGGGCCACCACAGTGAACCACTGACTTTTCATTCTCCTTTTCTCTCAAGCAGGGCCAGCTTCATGATTTGAGGGGCTTAGTGCAAAATGCAAATGCAGGACTCCTTCTTTAAAAAACAGGAAAAGGCACCTGGGTGGCTCAAGCCGCTTAATCGTCCGACTTTGGCTCAGGTCATGATCTCACAGTTTGTGAGTTCGAGCCCCGCATCGGGTTCTGTCCTGACAGCTCAGAGCCTGGAGCCTACTTCAGATTCTGTGTCTCATTCTCTCTCTGCCCTTCCCCCACTTGTGTTCTGTCTGTCTCTTAAAAATAAATAAAAATGTAAAAAAAATTGTAAAAAACAGGAAAAGATACCATTAAAAGTACTAAAATACAAAGCCTTTTCCTTTTTTCCATGGTCTCTCTCAACTTGTATTGCTTTTATTTGCTATTTAATGTTGTTCTAAAGTAAGGAAAAATTAAAAATTATAATTACTAGCACGAATTTTACTATTGGGCAATAAGGGTTTCAGCAGCAAATGTAAGAGCATTTAACTCCTACATGAAATCACCAAAATTACACAATTCATAATCCATACCTCATGCGTGCATATGTATTTCATTCTTACCAGAACAGTGGAAATGCTGCACAAAATAAATTCACTTATGTTCATTTTATTTCTTGATATGTGCACATTTTACAAACACTTTCTGCCTCTGGCCCGTTGATGAGGAAGGAAAGACAGGAAGGAAGATCTATAGAGGGTTCTGTTTTCCCTCTCCTATCACCATTCTCAGAGGTTGGTTACTACAGGCAAGTACCAGGAATAAGAAAGGATACAGTAGGGTTCCTTGGTTGGTTTTGTCTTAAAACATCATTGCTTTCTTTCTGGTTTCAACAGAAAGCTTGGCCTCTGGGGCTGTCAGTGCCTCCACTCAGTCGTGAACATAACTCTTACCTCGTCCTTACGATGAGACTCATCAAACTCCTGCACATTGTGGGTTCACTGGAATCCTATACTTGTGGGGCATCCGAAGGCTACAAGAAAATGAGTGGGAAAGGAACTCACCATCATGCTCTACTGTCCCACTAGACTTCCAAAACCGAAGCTCATTATGGTCAACAATGGCAAGAGGGAGAAGAGCCTGAAGAAGACGACGGAGAGGTGGAGAGGTGGGGGAGGACCCAGATGAAGTCAGCTGTCTGAAATTCCATTTATTCTTTCTTCTTTGTCTCTATTTTTCCCCTATTGTTTTTCATTTTTTTGTGGAGATAGAGAGCACTCTGTTTCTATTTACTCCCTCAATCTCTCTGTTGAAAAACAGCCTGCAATGGCCTGGAGAAACGGCTACCTTTTGCCTACTTTTCTATCTAAGATCAATAAAGCAGCCAGTGGTCACCAGGACAGAGCACCCAGGAGCTGGCTCTCCCCACGGTCACATACACAAAACTTTTGCCCTTTGTAGAGCCAAACATCTTCACTTAATGATTTAAAATGTTTTTAAAATTTAAACTGTTCAGGTCACATGAATTTAGGCATTAAATTGTTAGATTAGTAAACATCAGGAACTTTCTTTTTGCTAACAACAATGAAAGGCTCTCCTAGTTAACACCCTTAAATAAAGAGGTATTTTAAATTAAGTATATATAATTAAAAAATTCTGCCTATAAATAGTAATTGTTGATAATGATTCCTCACCAGAACAAGAAGAAATAGTTTCATTATTTAAATATTATATTTTTAAATACATAAAAAAATTATTCCACTATACATCACATAAAAATGTAAGGTAGCATGTGTGAACTGTTTAAAGAGCTTGTTAAAGATTCTTATAACAAGAAAAGCTGGGAAAAGTAGAGTCATATCTTATCAAACCATCTAAGAAATCTTAAGAATGCTGCTTTTCTAGTAATACATAAATATACACGAACATGAGCAAGAATCCAAGTAAAGAAACAGTTCTTATTCATAGGATTGACAGTTTTATTATTACACCAGCCTGAAATAACATATAATGGTGTGTGAGTGTGCACTGGAGTTTCTAAAAGCAGCTTTTAAGATAGGCTTAATGTGAGAAGGGTTCAACTTTCTTCTTTGAATTCTGGAGAATGGGGTCTCCTGGGGATAAAGGGGAAAAGGGGAGATAAACTTTTAATGTAATCTCCATTCTTGCCACAATTTGTTGTATTTATTTGTTCAGCTATATTTATTGTGTGGCTGCCATATGCCAGGATCTGTGAATACAGTGAGAGCCTTGACAAATACATGTTCTGCCTTCAGGAATCTCAGAGTACAGGCAAGAAACAAAGTATTAGCATGGAGGAATATCACAGGGAAGTACAGGTATTTTGTAACACTTTTGTGTTGATGTCAGCGAAATCATACAGGGGGAAGAGACATCAAAACTGAGGATCCAGGGATCCGTAAGACACAACCAGGCAGGCGTGGGGAAGTGGAGAATGCTGAGTCAGTAGGAACCTTGAGAAATTCCTCCTGGATCTGGCTTCCTCACTTTTTCTTAACAGTGAGCTCCTTTTATATGATCAGCATAGGCCTAGCTAAATTAGTAAAAATTCCTAGAACTAAAACAATCAAGTGTTTATTATGATAATGTGTTGGTTTGGATTTATGAATGCATAAATAATGGACGAAGCTGAATGAGAGAAGCCAGTTGGGCACACTTAGTAGGGACCAATAGGGACAATAGTTCTGCCCAGAAATCCACATGAAAAGGAAGTGCAGTGCTTCTTCTCTGGGCCATGTCTTCTGGCTCCAAGGAACTCCCTTTTCTGGGTGAGGGAGCTGGCGATAAAAGAAGCTTATGAACTGGACCTAAATGTGTGTGTGAGTATCTCTTGGTGTTGTATACAACTAGAGAAACCTATGATACTCTGTGCTGAGATATGTGACTATATTAGGGTTCTCCAGAGAAAGAAAACTAATAGGATATATAGACATAGATTTATTATGGGAATTGGTTCTCAAAGTTATGAAAGCTGAGAAGTTCCATGATCTGCCATCTGTAAGCTGGAGAACCAGGAAATCCAGTAGTATAATTCAGTCCCAGCCTAAAGGTATGAGAACCAGGGCTGCTGGTGGTATAAGTCTCAGTCTAAATCCAAAGGCCTAAAAACCAGAAATGCCTATGTCCAAGGGTCAGAGAAGAAGGATGTCTCACCAAAGAGCAAATATACCCTTCCTTAGCTTTCTTGTTCTGTTCAGGCCCTTAACCAACTGGATGATGCCCACCCACATAAGGGAGGGTATGTTTCTTCATTCAGTCTACTGATGTAAATGCTAATCTCTTAGGAAATGCCCCACAGACACTCCCAGAGATAACATCTTACCAGCTATCTGGGCATCACTTAGACCAGTCAAGTTAACACATAAGATTAGCCATCACAATGACCCAAGTGCCAACCCTTGGCCATCACAATAGTGTGTGCAAGGCAGAGGGAAGAGCACATGAAAAGAACCAGGGCTAAGAGGCACCAGCATCTTTATGTGACAGGAAGTACATAAATAAGGGTGGGACCAAGTATAAGGGGGTGATAGTGAAGGAGTGGGTCAGAGGTAAGCCAGTAAGATTTGAAGTGTGTTGAGATTTTCAAACACTGTAAATGGAAATTCAGTCAATATTTTAAGCAGGGAAATGATTATTTGTATTTTCAAAAGAATACCCTGGCTGTAGTATAGAGGACAGACTCTAGGGAGAACAATGCCACAATGCCAGAAGTAAGAAAAGTAATCTAAGAAGGAGAAGATAGTGGCCCAAGGTTGAAGAGTGGCAGCGGGGACGATGAGATCTTGGCCCAACTCACCTTGGTATTTACCTGTGTGTGTGTGTGTGTGTGTGTGTGTGTGTTTGTCCATGTTTGCATGTGTGTTTAAAGTAAAAATGAAAGAGAGGTGAAGTTGACTCCTGTGTTTTCTGTTATGAGGACTGGGTTAAGGGCCGGTGCAGTCACAGGAAAAACATACAGAAAGAGGAACTGATGTGTGTAGGGTTATTCCAGAGGTTACAACAACCTGACATGTCCAATTGTATGTGACACAGAACGGAGTGTTGCCAGAATAATGAGCATAGTCACTTGAGGAAAGTGTTTTGGAAAATAAAAACATTTGTAAGGGAGAAGGCACTCAGAGATTTTTATAGCTAGAAGTGACCTTGACCCTGACTTTAGTCCTTCCCATTACCAACAGCCATTCCCAATCCCACCCATCTCAATCTTGTCCTTCCTTTCTGAGCTCTAGGCTAGGTCTGAAACAAACTGTTATGAAACAGGGTAGGACTTTTTGAATGGAGATGGCTACTTCCCTCCCCAGTATAAAACATAGTGAAACTCTAAGATAATCAAATTTAAAGGGACCTAAGACAAAGATTAAGGCTCAACCAAAACTAATTTTGTTAGTATTTTTTAACCAACTTGCAAGAGAGTAGTGTCATAACAACACTAATAACGATGATGATAATTTTATCTGCCTTTATTTATTGTCTACTATGTGCTAGTTACTTCATAAACATTATTTCTGGACTTTACATAAACCCTACAGGTTTATTATCTCCATTTGCTAGATGAGCAACATGAGATCAAAATTAAGTGGACCACAAAGAGAACACAGATCTTCACTTTGGCCTCCTTCCTATGTCTGAGCAACTGATCTATATCTATAGTAACAGCATATTTCAGGAAAAAAAGTCAATTGAAGTAAATAGATGTGTGCAGTGCTTTTGGTTTTGTCTTAATCTTTCCTTTAAACTTGGGACTTTCTACATAAAAGGCTATTGTTTAGCTACAGAGATACAACAATTTGTTTTTCATTCACCTGTTGATGTACAGTGGGAATGATCTATTGACACAAAAAATAACATATTAAATATTCATTCCATTTTATTAGTGAATCAGATTCCATTGTATGGATATGCCACAATTTCTTGGTCAGTAGGCAGCTTTCTTGCAACCAGTGAGGCTCAAGTCTTTTCATTTTGAAGCTCCATAAAATGTGCCAGGGTGTGATGCCTATCCACACAATTGGCAAGCAGGTGAAGAGAATGGAGATCCGTGGTCACCTTGGTCTAGAAGTAACCCTTTCACAGACACATACTCCATGTGGCCTCACCTTGATGCAAGCATGTTGGAAAATGCACCTTGATAGGCAGCTGTTTCCAAGTGATCATTCTATATTATGCAAAAAGTGGCTGAGATTGATGTCACTGAGTTAGGGGTCACTGTCATGATCGTTTAACCCATCAGTCTTTTCCTCTATAGTCTGTAGCCTTGGAGTCAGACTCAAAAAATAGTTCTTAACTTGGAAATAAGAGAAATATTCACCAATATTTTTCTGACATTTACAAATCTTCTCAATTTATGATGGAGTTAGATCCTAAGTTGAAAAGGTATTTAATACACCTAATCTACCAAACATTATAGCTTAGCCTAGCCTACCTTACACATGCTCAGAACACTTACATTAGGCAACAGTTGGGTAAAATCACCTTAAAAAAAGCCTATTTTATAAAATATATATATATATATTGAATAGTGCATGTAATTTATTGTCTATTATACTGTACTGTACTACTGTGCTGAAAGTGAAAAATAGAATGGTTGTATGGGTACAAAATGGTTGTAAGTGTATCAGTTGTTTACTCCCATGGTAGCATGGCAGACTAGGACTGCCATACCCAGCATCACGAGAGGGTCATCCCAAATATCGCTAGCCCTGGGAAAAGGTTCAAATTTAAAATTCGAAGTGTGGTTTCTATTGAGTGCATATTGTTTTCGCACCATTGTAAAGTCAAAATATCTTTAAATTGAACCACTGTAAGTCAGGGACTGTTTGTACGTGATGTTATTATTTTTTAATCAGGTAAACAAACCTTAACACTGTCTGTATGAATAAAACATTATTTCTCCCCACCAATTTGAGAGACCGCTTTAATCAAATACTAAAAGGACACTAACATACAAATACACTTTCTGAACGTTGTTGTTATTCTATTTCTCTTTTGTCTTGGGCTCATATCAGCACTAGAATAATTTCATTATAACAGTTCTAAACTTAGGGGTGCCTGGGTGGCTCAGTAAGTTGAGCGTCCGTCCGACTTTGGCTCAGGTCATGATCTCATGGTTCATGGGTTCGAGCCCTGTGATGCACTCTGTGCCGACAGCTCAGAGCGTGGAGCCTGTTTGGGATTCTGTGTCTTCCTCTCTCTCTGCCCCTCCCCCACTCACGCTCAGTCTCTCTCTCTCTCTCTGTCTCTCTCTCTCTCTCTCTCTCTGTCTCTCTCAAAAATAAATGAACATTAATTTAAAAAATATATATAAAAATAAAATAAAAGTTCTAAAATTAAAATATATATATATATCTGACAGCTCAGAGCCTGAAGCCTTTGGATTCTGTGTCTCACTGTCTCTCTGCATCGCCTCCCCCTCAAAAATAAATAAACATTAAAAAAAATTTTTAAAAATATCTGTGCCCCCCTCTAAAATTAGTCTTATTGTTTCAAAATCTTTCCCATTACCTTCATTTATTCTTCTACATAAATCACTCTCCAAATCTCTACCTCACCCTAAGATAATCTAATACTCTAAGAATTGTATTAGAGTTTAATTAGTAGATAGATAGATAGATAGATAGACAGACAGAAGTGATAGAGACTTGGGGAACTGATATATTTTCAATGCTGATTTTCCCATTTAAAAGCCTGGTGTTTGTTTTTACAAACGTTCTTATGTGTCCTTCAATTATGTTCCCAATGTTGGAAACTTGGTCAGCATTAAATAAATATTTGCTGAGTAGGTATTATTATATTGTGCATATTGTGCATACTTTGCATGAAATGTATTCCTAGATATTTTATTTTATACTTTTGTTGCTTAATAAAAATATCTTTCGTTATTCTGGTTTTAAACTGGTACCTGCTGGTAAATGAGAGGGTTAATTACTTACTTTAGAGCGTATGGCTTGCAACTACTTAGAAGAAATGCATTACTCTGTAAAACCTTCATGACTGGGGATGTGTTGCTGTTGCTTTCATACATGATAGTTTCAATCAAGGTAGAATTCTAGGTTCAGAGTATTTCTTTTCACTCAGGAATGCGCGAGTGACTCCTACTATCTGACAGCCCTTAATGTTACTGAGATGTCTGGTGGTAACCCTACATTTTCTTCCTTTTGTTTAGCAACTTACTTTTTCTTTCTCTGTTGAATGCTCATAGAATTTTTACATTACCAGAAAGTAAAATATTTCACCCCAATATGTTTATGTCCAATTCTCTTCATTGATTTTCTTTCTTCTGATATATCCTAAAATAAAATTTTCAACTCAGGAACTTTTTTTCAATTATTTAATAATTTGCCCCTTTTCCATATGCCTTGTTAATAATACAGTTTTCTATTATAAATATGCTTCTTTCCTAGGTATTTCCTCCTTATCCCTTATCTTTTCACTATCTTAATTATCTTATACTTTTCCTCTAAATTACAGAAAAAGTTTGAGCTCTGGACTTCTATTTCACTAGTTTATTTTCCTAAAGTGTTAAATCTACTCTTCAGCGCTTCTGTTGCATTTTAATTTGGGGAATTTAAAAAGTCTGAAGGCAAATTTTATTTTATGTAATTGATGCAGTTAAGCAACAATTAAGAAAACAACCTAGATACATTAAAAAAAAAAACATTTTCCTGTCAATATTTTAGTAGGTTTACTTTGTAGGGGATATTTGCTCTAAATTCCTTAGATTGGTGCCTGTGT
Source organism: Herpailurus yagouaroundi (assembly GCF_014898765.1). Classification (NCBI taxonomy): domain Eukaryota; kingdom Metazoa; phylum Chordata; class Mammalia; order Carnivora; family Felidae; genus Herpailurus; species Herpailurus yagouaroundi. Next base: position 88,209,246 of record NW_024412391.1, on the reverse strand, counting down.
TTGGAATTAATAAATGTCTCATAAGAACAATGTTTTATAACTGAAATTTTGCACCCTTTTACCAAACTCTGCATATTTCCCCCACCCTTCAGTCCCTGGCAACCACTGTTCTACTCTTTTTCTATGAGTTCATTAAATGATACCATGCAGTATTTGTCTCTCTGAGGATCTAATGCATAACATGGTGACTATAGTTGATAATACTGTTTGTATAATTGAAATTTCCTAAGGAAGTAGAATTTAAATGTTCTCACCAAAAGAAAAAAAAGTAAATATCTGGGGTGATGGATGTGTTAATTAATTCAATGGTGGGCAAATGGTTCACAATGAATATATATCAAATCATGTTGTACACTTTAAATATCTTACAACTTTGTTAACTATATCTCTGTAAAGCTGGGAGTAAAAAAAGAATGCTATTTTTCTTGCACTTTACTCATCCTTAACATGACAATCCATGTTTGTTTAGTTCTGCTAAAATGAGTTGTACCAGAAGTCGTCCCAGTATACAGCATATAGTCCCTAACAAAAGCAGAGGGTTTACTTTTGACAGCTTAACTTTATTCAAAGTCCATTTTCCATTTGTGATTGGTGGTGAGGGAGCCATAACCAGAAGGATCCACAGCTGCAACTTGTTTATGGTGCAGAACCAGGGTTCACAGGCACCTCCTATTTCTCTGATATGGCTGTCTTAGTGAACAGACCCCGTAGTAAGCTCCTGCATCACTCAACAGACTTTCCTCACCAAATGAGAGGCAGAACTGCCACTTCCTCAAGTCCTGGCTAAAGCAAAGTTACCCTAATTGATGTATGTATTTTTGTAGTCAAGCCTCTTGTAGCAGCCCAAAGAGAGCGGGGCATTGCTCCCGGTCCCTAACTGTAAACAACAGCTCTCAAGTGGAGCCCACTGTCTCAATGGTCTCACTGTAGTTAGAACACCGTCCAGGCAAAGCAGAGGGCTGGTTGATGACCACAGCCTACAGTTCTGGGTACAGCAACCGTAAAGTCAGAAGTTTCCTCTGTCCCTCCCTAGTCTATGATCACCTCTGGCTCCTTCCTCTCTAATGCTAGAAATTTCTTCCTTATCCATGACTTTCTCTCCTTTCGATAAGTCTAGGCTTTTCCTTTTCAAGGGATAAGTCAAGTTGGTTCATTTTCACCTATGTTAGGTCTCATGTGGATTTCACATTCCTGAATTCCGTCCAAATTGCTCTTTTGTGAACAGTGTTTTTTTTTCCTTTTTGTTTCCTTGAGTGCCTAATCCAATCTAATTTTTTTTTTTTAATTTCTTTGGCCATTTCAATGGAGATGTCAGAGAAGAGGATGTTAAATGTGTGAGATCAAATTACTATCTTGAACTGAAGTCTACATTTCTGTATTAGTTTTAATATCCTAGTCCCATGAGCTTTAAATAAGAGCATAATTTTATACTCTAATAATCTAAAGAAAATAAAGAAAAAGAGAAGAAAGAAAAGATGAGGAAAGGAAGGAAGGAAAGGGGGAGAGAAAGTAGGAAGGTGGGGAGGGAGGGAGGGAGAAAGGAAGAAATACCGAGATAGCAAACCTATCAAAACACCACAGTTAACAGGCACATTTATGATTAACTTTTCCAACCAACAACAGCCTGATAGCCAATAAAAGCAGTGATGGACACCTCATAATATGAAAACAGTGTGAAGGAGAAGTTACAGTAAAAAGAAATGTACTAACGCATGTCTGGTTTCACTACCCAAAATAAACCCTTCAATCTGCCCAATTCATCCTCTGGATTTACAACAAACCAAAGTCAACGCTGACCTTTGAGTAACCTCACGTTGACGTCTTTGGTCTTTGTGGAAAACACTGGAGTAGCTTTAATTTAAAGGTTTCTCATTCCACAGCATGACAACTTGTTAAGGTGTTGCAGACCAAGTCAATCCCTCCAGCTTCACAATACAATCTTTTAGATTACAAAGCTGCAGTTAGAAAGAGACCGAGCAACTCCGGGCACTCTTGCTCAGCTCCATGGCCTGTCGGCAGGAGCAACTCCGGGCACTCTTGCACAGCTCCATGGCCTGTTGGCAGGAGAACTCTTGGAAGACAGATTGGTGTCCTGCAGCAGTTCCCTGTGCTGGACTTGAATGCTCCCCGGCACTAGCTCCAGCCGTCCTCCCTTCACACATGGCTACCTGGCCCTGCCCCCAGAGCTCTGCCTGCATCCCCAGTTACCTGGAATACCCTTTAGTCACTTGCCTCTTAAAGAATTCCCACTTAAAACAGTCAAACGACATAAATGTTCTCACAGTTTACTTGTAAGCAAACAACAGCATGAAAAAATTAAGTTCCATATAGTTTACGAAATACTGTGATGTAGCCACCAAAACTGCCTATGAAAAGTTTTTTAAGGTAAAATGGTGATACGGGAAAATTCTGTAACATAAAACAAAAATAGAGAATATACAGGGAAGGATATAATATCAACTGCAGAAAAGGAAAAGGCATTCAAACAAGAGTGAAAGACAATATTAAAATCCGAATAGTTGCTGCCTCACGATGGTAGTATTATGCATGTTTATCTTTTCAATTAAATGTCTCCAAATTTCTATAAAATGCATTTTCTTAGATAATTTATATTTTTAAATAATTTAAGAACATCTAATCCTTAATTACTTGGAATGTCAAGGAGATCACTGCACATTATAAAATTCTCTACATAGTATGATTTAACTAAATAATGTAGAGTTAAGGGACGATGAAAATATGGGAAAATATTAATAGGCATTCTCTCCTCTAGGTGACATAATGAGTGATTGCTATTTTCATTTAATTTCAAAATACACCTCTGTATTTAGACCTTGCACGTTAGTGATATATTAATTTTGTATCAGAAAATAATGGTTACATAAGACAGAGGAGAAACCAGAAAACCCCTATGTTCCTAATAAACCAGTGTGCCCGAGGGGCGCCTGGGTGGCTCAGTCGGTTGAGCGTCCGACTTCGGCTCAGGTCACGATCTCGCGGTCCATGAGTTCGAGCCCCGCGTCGGGCTCTGGGCTGATGGCTCAGAGCCTGGAGCCTACTTCCGATTCTGCGTCTCCCTCTCTCTCTGCCCCTCCCCGTTCATGCTCTGTCTCTCTCTGTCTCAAAAATAAATAAGTGTTAAAAAAAAAATTTTTTTTTAATTAAAAAAAAAAACAAAAAAACAGTGTGCCCAAAATACTCTGGATAAAAATTACAGCATTGTCTTCAGAAATTACAAATCTTCACTTCACATATCACAAGATAACTTATTTCACACTCCCTAATTCACAAGTGGCAAATAGTTTCTCAAAAATATTTTCATCCTAATGTGAGGTCAGCCAAAATGAGAGAAAATCCTGTGAGAAAAGAGAAAAAAGAAAAGTCTAGCCAAAGGCTCATCATACACAACAAGGATCCTGGGGCACCTGGGTGGCTCAGTCGGTTAAGCGTCTGACTTTGGCTCAGGTCATGATCTCACTGTTAGTGAGTTCAAGCCCTGCGTAGGGCCCTGTGCTGATAGCTCAGAGCCTGGAGCCTGCTTCAGATTCTCCCTCTCTCTCTGCCCATCCCCCACTAGCGTGCTCACTTGCTCTCTTGTTCTCTCTCTCTCTCTCTCAAAAATAAGCATTAAAAAAATTAAAAACAAAACAAATGAGGATCCTGCTTGGACTTGGATGAAACGGAACCCTTGCTATCACGCACAGCCTACACACTTAAAATCCATGCCACTTGAAGAAATTGTCATCTATTCTGCCTAAGTTAGAAAACTTAGTATGCTTTCATTTTTTTTTCAAATTTGAGAAATAAATGGAAGGGATATTATGAAACATTAAGTGTACCACAGAGTGATTTTTATCACCCAAATAATCTGTTCATTTACTTCAAAATTGAAATTCAATTTTCAGCTAAAGGTCTTAACACAACTAAAGGTTGCTTTTCTCACTTACATTTCTTACCAAAATCGGGGGAGAGGGGGACCCAAAACAAAATAAAACCATGAAAGCTTCAATTTTTTAAAGCTGAAATTTCAGCCTACTGTTTATTTTTCTTTGTGCTCCCACTGAGCTAATTAAACAAAGAGCTTGATATTCAAAGCTGGTTTGGGAAAAGAAAGAGGGTGCATAGCCAGTTGGGATTTGGCCCAACTAGCAATAAATATGGAAGACAATAGTCATCATAACAGCTTTCATCATGACTTTATATTCATTCACTAAACTTTTCAAGACAATAAAAATGGATTAATGGGGAAGGAGAAAAAAAGAGAATCTCATAATTATCTCACTTCATATTTAGAGAAAATATACCTATTTAAAGCAAAAATTCAAAATGATTACACTTCAAAATCCATTTGTTTCCAAAGAGGGATCTTCATTTATGGTTTATTTTCAAAGTGAATTCTACTGCTGTATATTTTTTCTTTATATTCTTATTTTTCTACTTTATATCCCACCCCCCCAAAATCATAAATATACTCAAATAAATGATGTAGGAAGCTTTTTATCTCTTTCTAATATTATATTTAAAAGAGTTTTTGCTAAATTTATATAAATATTATAATATTTGTGATATTTCATCAAGGTACACATTTTCCAACTCCCTTTTAGTTCTATAATTTGTTTTCATATTTTAAAATAAAATACTGAATTTACAAAATTAATATATTATTAATATTTAAACACTCAAAGAATCCAGTTTAAAAAGATTCCAGTCCCTCATTTCTTCTCCCTTCAAATCTAAGAGTTAGGTATGTGCCTTTCCATATCTCTTTTTATAAGATACACATACACACAGTGATAAGGGTGTTTACTTTTACAGGTAATGCTCTATATGATTCCATAACTTAATTTCTTTATTTCTTCTTTTACCCTTTCATGTGGATGTACTTCTATATGAGAATAAACAGATCAGTTCTATTCTTCTCAATGGAAGCCAACTATTCCATTTTATAACTGCACCATAATTTATGAAACCAAACCCTTATTGAAGAGAGTGTCAATTTTGGTTTTAAATGAGAACATACACACATTTAAAAGTTCAAACCACGGGGTGCCTGGGTGGCGCAGTCGGTTAGGCATCCGACTTCAGCCAGGTCACGATCTCGCGGTCCGTGAGTTCGAGCCCCGCATCGGGCTCTGGACTGATGGCTCAGAGCCTGGAGCCTGTTTCCGATTCTGTGTCTCCCTCTCTCTCTGCCCCTCCCCCGTTCATGCTCTGTCTCTCTCTGTCCCAAAAATAAATAAACGTTGAAAAAAAAAATTTTTTTTTAAAAATAAAAGTTCAAACCACAAGGAATAGTCTAAAACACAAGTTAAGACCTCCTTATCTAAAAGATAATCAGTTTTAATCAGTTTCTGTATTTTTAAAGACTTCTGATGGTTAAGATTATAATATTTAAAAATAAATGTGTGTTACTTGACACAGTGTTAATTTTCTTTCATTAAAATGGAAAATTTAGCATATTTACAACTATCTCTTGCCTTGCTTCCCCTTTGTCTTCATTTTATTATCTTTTATGTTGTTAAATTTTATAACTTTTATATTCTGTTTTGATAAATATAATGATCCCTGATCAGTGTGTAAAGGGATTCTAAGATCCCAAAGACAGTAAGACAGCATCCCTGGTATTTTGATTGGGTTTGGATTGTTTGCTGCAGAGCCATATGGGGTGATGAGCCTTTAAGAACACAGTCATAGGTATATGCACACAATTTCCCTAAACACTGAGGCCCAAAGGATTCTTCTCTAAATTTGTTTTAGCTTTTATAGATGAATTCATGTTTAATAGAAGAGTAACAAGGTATTATCACTGAAATATAGGCCCAGCCCTGCAGCTCAGAAGCTATGTGGCCACAGTCAGGCCCTTCCATTTTCTGGCCCACACTCTTCTCATTTGTAGACTAGGAAATAAACCAGTCAGTCTCTGCTCGCCTCAGCATTTTAATATTCTAAATTATTATTATTTTTAAGTTTATTTATTTATTTTGAGAGAGAGCATGCACAAGCAGGGGAGGGGCAGAGAGAGAGGAAGAATCCCAAGCAGGGGTGAGGCTTGAATCCACGAACTGTGAGATCATGACCTGAGCCAAAATCAAGTGTCAGATGTTTATTCGACTGAGCCACCCAGGCGCCCCTAATATCCTAAATTATTGGCTATTACACAGACATGTGTTGCAGGTATAAGAACACTGCCGTCTAAGAAGCAGAATTCTAACAATCCTTATCTCCAACTCCACTTTTCTAAATGACCGTGAATGACTGTGTAAGGCTTATTCTCCTTAATGCCTTCATCATTTTTGGTACTTGTAAATACTCTGAAAATATGAGGCAACCATCATTGATGGCTTTATAGGTTGCTTTCGTTTGCAGCAAAGAAAAATACTCTTATTTAAATCCTAGCATGTGCATTTTAAAACGTAAAATGATCATTTACCCCTCTCCACAGTAATCAGAGCTAACAATTTGGATAAAGCCGGGATAGAGGAATATATTGTACTAAATAGAGCAAACGGTATTTTCTTCTAAACTTTGCCTCCCAGAACCTAAAACCATTTTCACTTTTCTCTTTCTTCTAATGGTTGTAGAGATGGAGATGTTGAGATGTTGATCCAAAAGGCTGGATTCGGGCACACAAAGCAGAAAGTCCTATGTAACTCAACCAGGACCTGTAAGCAGGGCCTTGCAGCCATTCCATCAGGTCAGAAAACATTCCTGGTAGATCTACCAGAGCCAATATGCTCTCGATATTTCCCTCTCTCTCTTTTCTTACCAGAGGGGACCAACCCAACACTTTGGCCTTATCAGCCCCCGCAGATGCTGCTCAGTGTCTCTTCCTGCCAGTTTTGGCTCAGCTCGGTGTCTCCCAGGCCCACTGACTGTCGGTTGCCATAACAACATTGGGCAGAGGAGGAAGGCCTGGCGGAGCAGTGGTTGGGCCAGGTGGAGAGGAGGAGGTAGAACAGAGAGCTGAGCCACACAGAGTCTCGAATCCCGAGTCCCAGCAAGAATGATCAGCAGGCAGGTGGCCATAGGAAATGAGGAAGATCCTGCAAGGGCAGGGGTGATGTGGAGGCTGAACCAGTTATTGTGAATCAGCAGGGTCTGGCCTCACATGCTGCTAAAGTTAGAGAGGGAGGAAGAAACTGGTGAGGAAAAGAGGAAGGAGAAAATAAAAAGGTTAAAAAAAAAAACATTATAGAGAAAGCATTAAAAAAAAGTGGAAACCAAAAAGAGACATTTCTGCAACTGGAAAAATGTCATCCTCAGAAATTGTAAATATAGTAAAAACATCCTTCTCCATGGCCCATTTGTGCTTGGACTAACATTATTTTAACATGAAGTTAGAGAAAAGGGAGAGACCAACTTCAGGACAGAAACAAAATGCACTAGTCTTGGTTATGACACACTACTGGCTCAGGCCTTATTTAACTGTGTAAACTGGGGTTGAAAATACATATTTTGCCTTCCTCCCTGAATTGTTAATGACTTCAATGAATTGTTCAATATTCAAATGCTTGGTAAACTCTAAAACATTCTACCAATACAGGCACTCATCATCTTCTCTTGATTTTATCATTATCAATATTTAATACGCTTCTCTTTCACTTTCCCAATCTCTTTTGAACTACCTCTGGAAGATTTTTTTTCATTAATTATAGGATATTTGATCTCGTATATGTTTCTTATAAGAGCAATTGGCAATTATAATCAAATAAAGCCAGATAACTTTTATCTGCCATAGTTACTATCAATAAATTTGGAATCCTATTCAATTCCAATATCTCTCTCTACTACATTTAACCAAAAAATTCTTTATGTTGTATATCTTTGATGGATTTCTTTTTCTCTGAACCAAAGTACCAAGAAATACAAAAAGCAAAATAAGGAAAGATAAAATATATACATTATATAAACATGAAAGTGACTTTAGGGATCAACTAGTACTATGCTCCTTAAAGTTCAACTTGAAATGGGTCATCTAGTGATCTTGTTAAAATACAGATTCTAATTTGGAAGGTCCATTGTGAAGCAAGACTGCAGTACTCACAAGTCCCCAGATTGCTAATACTGTATGTAGGTCCTTGAGAAGGAAGGATCTATTACAGTGCTAGTCAGTACTTGAGTTACCGATGACTTTCTTTTAATAAAATCCTCTAAAACAACTAAAAGCACATCTGTGCACATTGAAGCAATGGTGGAGAGCCCAGAGACCTATCTTCTCACAGTGCCAGGGGACTGTGGAATCATTTTCTAGACCCTTCCACAGAAAATTTTAGAATCTGTGGAACGTGATATGAAACACACAGTCTTCTTTTAAGGGTGCCTGGGTGACTCAGGAGCCTGCTTTGGATTCTGTGTCTCCCTCTCTCTCTGCCCCTCTACCGCTTACACTCTCTCTCTCTGAAAAATAAATGAAAACATTAAAAAATAATAATAATAATAAATAACTTCTTTTAATCATAAGGAAACGGGGACTCAGGAGAGTTTAAATATCAATAAATGAATTCTTAATATTCTATATCCATACACATATACCTAATACGCATACATTTAAAACATTCACACAAAGACATTTGTGTATGCACTGTAGGCAGCAGTTGCTGCTTTCAGCATCCAAGCTCTACTTGGGAGGAAGCCAACCAAAAATTTAAAGCATAAAGACAGTCCCTCTCTCTATGGCAGGTAAGCTGAGAGAGCAAGTGGCCTACGCTAACCCAATGAAAAGCTCATTCCAGGGACTTCAGACCTATATGGAATGAAGCTAAAATTCAGGGACAGCTAGGTATCATTCATGGTGGTGACATGGAAGCAAGAATTATTATTAAGAATATTGGTTTCAGGAGTTACTACTCCAGTTAATCATGGGAAATAATTTTAAGAAAAACACAGTGGCCAACATGATAGAAGAGGCATTCAAATGGAATAAATAGAATATAAAAAAGTGGGAGAGCAGAAGAGCTCAAGATAATTGGAGAAAAGGTTTCACACTGGTAAGTACACAGGAATGAGACACACATTTGGGTTGTGTGGGCTAGCCCAGCTGCTACAGGGGCTTAAACAATAACTTGGCACATTACTTTGGATCATCTCTAAATTCCATGAGGTCTGGATTTTATCTCCAATCCTAGGCAAAAGGTGAGCCTTTTATGTCTACCAAATGAATGATGGATAGATAAATGTCTAAACAAACATATAGTTAGCATTTCTCATAGGTGCCCTTTGGAAACATGATGGACAAGTAGAAGTTCACAGGTGAGATTATAACACTGACTAAAAGATCATCATGAACTTCAAAAGTAAAAAGAAACGGAAGTCAGCAAAATCCTTCCTAAAATGACTTTTTGACTGCTGCTGGTAGTACTAAAGATAATGTAACTAGAATTATGGAGAAATATGGAATGGGGATATATTGTTTCCTTCAGGAAGCTTTCCAAATAAAAGGAAATATAAAAGGTATCAAATTTGAAATAAAGACAAATGGTTGCTAAGGATAATTCCTTTAATAGGGACAAAAGGGGTAAGGAGAGCGAGTTAGGGCCAGGAGTAAAAATTCACTGTACTGTAGGCACACATTTATTTACTTACAATTTTCAGTTTTAAAGATGTCATGGAAAAAAATTTTGCTTCTTCATTTTCTTATTTGTATGCCTTCAGATTTGTTTCTTATGTATCCAAATTTTGTTTCTTTTACTTATTTTTTGGAAATCATTTTTCCAACTAATGGTTAATTTACATGTAAAATACCTTTTTATTTCTTTAATTCTATCTATATATATCACGTCAAAAATAAAATACATACATTTGAGAACCCCTATCACACACACATAACATGAATAATTTTGTAAGCAGTAATTCACACTCCTATTCTAAGACTTTGTTGGTGTAATTTTGGATTTCTTATCCAGAATACTATCATTTTTAAACATTTTTTTTGTTTCTTTTGAAAGAATTACTCAAACTTTTTCCTATTGTTTTTAACCTCTCACTGTATTAACAACAGTGATTTAAATATTGATTCTTTGTTTAGTTTTAATTACCATACTTCCCATTAGGACAATAATCCTGATTATTTGTTTTTTTAGTTTGATTCATTCCTCATTCAGCTGGAATACTTTTTAAATTTTCTTAATCTTTTTTTTTCCAGAAAAGGAATGTTGGTAGAAACATTTGGACTCCTTTTGTGTCTATTAATATCTCTCTATTACTCCAAATATGAATGATAGCCTGTCTGACTATAACATTCTTGGGTTTCAATATATTTCTCTCAAGAGTCTTGTGTTCATTTTTCTTCCATATTTTTCAAATTATGGAGAGTCTGATACCAACTTGATTTTTTTTTCCTTTTATAAACAAACTTTTTCCCTGTCATCTTAATGCTTTAAATGTTTTGTTTTTAATTCAGGACTTTTATCATATTTTTAGATAAGCAATTTTTCCTGGATTTAAGTCACCACCAAGAAAATACTCTTCCATTATTCCTTCGGGAATTGCTTTTCCTGTGAATAGTCTGTCTTCTGCTGTATTGGCTAGTTAGGGTTTTTATCAATGCCCTTTATATTTCTGATTGTACATTTATGTCATTTTCTACTCTAAATTCTGGGACAATTCCTCAATCTGGTCCATAATTCACTGGTTCAGATTTCTAAAATATTCAACATAAATTTTCTGCCTTCATGCCATTACAAAGCTTTGTTAACCACCCTTTTCATCTAAAAGCTATTTTTTTTTGATAGGTGTCTTGTTCACACACAAAATAGTTCCCTGAGTCAGATACTGTTAAACATTGTCTCTCATTCCTTGCAGTTAAATGTGTCGCACGGACTTTCAGAAGCATTTGTTTTTCACAGGTTTTCTTCTTTTGAACTACTGTGTGTTTCACATATCTGGTCATGTTTCTCTGTTCACCTTTACAGAGTGATTGGTCTATTTAGATATTACTACTTTGTTTTGTTTTTCAGTACTGAGAGAATAAGATGGTAATCATGAAATACATTGTGCTACTCTTTTACGCAGAATTAGTAGGAGAAGAAAAATTTAGGTTTGTAGTAGATGTATGTTGTCACCTCAGATTTTCTCTTGACAGTGTGAGAAAGGAAGGCTCAATAACAGAGGTCAAGCCAGGTCGACAGTGGCCATCGACCCTATTCCACAAGATTCAGTCACTGACTCACTTGAGCCCTTTCGTCTAAGTTGTATGACCACAATTCATTAGGCAGAGGCAACAGTATGTGTTACAAAGCATGATGTCAATGCCACACGTTTCTGAGCGAGAACACCACACTTTCTCAGGGGTGTCAGTACTGCTACCCATTGGCTTTCCAATGGCCCACCTTTGCTTCTGGCACCTGTTGTAACTGTGGGGTTATCCCCTTATCTCAAATTCTTATTCTTCAGGCAAACTTTTCTATTGCATCTGTTGACTCATATAGCTTGATCAGTCGGATATCAATCCTGTCTCCCCATACCATGTTTTATAAAATTCCTCCAAGCATCTGACATAAAAATGTTATCCTCCTGTCACTATTAGGTCTTTACGATTTTATATTTTATATATCTTTATACATATCTCATTTTATATATCTTTTTCATCACCTTAATGGTAAATGGACGACTTACATAGTGGATGAAAATCACCATCCTTACCTTAGTTTCTTATTTTTTTTTCTTAACTTTCTTTTCTACATGTTTCTGGCAGTATGAAAACAAACTAACGATGTTTTTTTAAAGCTGATTAGTGAACTTTTGAGATTAAACTGAGATCCTGGAATCTCGAGATTAGCTCTGTCCAGTGGAACTCTCTGCAATAAAAGAAATGTTCTTCTGAGGTGTTCATTTGGCTCATGTGGTTTTTAAGGACTCGAAATATGGTTCACACAACAGGAAAACTAAAAATTAAATTTTATTTAATTTAAATTTAAATAGTTACCTGTGCCTAGAGGTTAGGGTATTGGACATTACAGTTTTAGATAAACATCCTGTCAGTTCCAACATCTTTGAAAATGGAAGTCCCTACTCCCCTCACCCTAAATTTATAAAATCATAGTCCTATGTGTGTTGGCATTGAGGAAGGGGTTGCATTTTTAAAAAGCTGTCTCCATGATTCTTAATGTACACTAAAATGATCTTAAATGGTTGGTTTTGTACCAGGAAATAATGGAAACGAGGCCGTGATGTATAATGACCTAGTGTTCTACTGAGCTTTAATGCAAACTAAGTAACCATGTATCCTATACATTGCAAGAAATCTGACTGAAAAATGATGAACCAATGCCACCATCACCCTCCCTTGTCTGAGGCAGACATCCCTGTCAATCACTGTGTACTTTTCTACCCAACCCCAAAGCAGAATCTTTATCAAACAGGGACCTAGTAATCCCTGAGGATCAATCCCAGAGAGGAAACAATTTGTATCTACATCAAATGTCAACAAACTTTATCTGTAAAGGGCCAGATAGTAAACCTTTTAGGTGTTCTGGTTCATATGCTCTTCGATGCAACTACTCAGTCTGCCCATCAGGTCATGAAATCTGTAATAGACGATACACAAATGAACGGGTGCCACTGTATTCTAATAAAATTTTATTTGTGGACATTGAAACTTGAATTTCCTATAATTTTTTCTATATAATATAAAGTTTTTCAACCATTTAAAAATGTAGAAACTATTATGTCTTGGGCATAAATAAACACGCATTGGGCTAGATTTGGTCCCAGGTGGTAGTTTGCCAACCCCCATGTAAAGGACAACTAAGGTCTCTTCCATTTTTAATATTTTGTAAGCCAAAGACTTTTTGCTCTACATGTCTTGGAGTAGGACATTAATATATGCTTTGTCTCTTTATGTCTCCTTATAATATCAGAATCTGAGTAATTCAGCATGTAAAGCACAGACATAATAGTGATAATTTTCCTGAGGTAAAATCTGTATAACATGAGTCGTTAATGTGTATATAGGTATAAAGCCAATTACAAAAACCTGTTTGTCTTTCAATCACTTAAATCTTTTTTAAAGTCTTTCAAATAAATTTCTATTGAATTTCATTTCAACAAAATAGATCAATACAACTTTTAATCTGAAAGTATTCTAGCCATGCCATTTTTACAAAAGAACCAAGATTCTATTTATATCTAAATTGCAATTATGTTTTACGTTAGAACAATATTTATTTCCACAACTCTACTACTAATTTTAGTTAACATTTAACTTCCTTCTATGCGTATTAAAGTGGATGAAGAAACAACGAAAGCAAAAGCTTCTGTGAAAATAAATAAAGGAAACTTCATTTAAAATGGAGTCGGGGAAGCCCTGAAGGGGGCTGCTCTCATGCACACATCGCTCCTTGCAGCTTACACACCCCACAGAAAGGAAGATAAGAATTACCTCGACAAAAGGAGGACATATTTCACATCAAAAAGCAGAAATTTCATCTTCTGCTTTTAAGAGAGAGAAGGAGGATCCCTCCCTGCCCCAGCAACAACACCCTAACCACCACGTGCAACCAACAAGAAACTGCATAATTTTGATATCTTGTCCTTCTCCAATGAACTTTTGTTTGAAACAACCCTTCCCAATAACCTCCTGAAACCTAACAGAAACTGACCTTGCATGTTCAGAATTGCAATTTCTCTGCTATTCCTAATAAACTCATTTTGCTAGTAAAATATAACCGGCTGTCTTTAAGGTTGATACTTATAGATGTGCTGAGACAGATCCTTGTGGGGATTCCCCCAAACATCAGCTGCCATTACCCAGTAACCCCCACTCTCCACCTTACCCCCCCCCCCATGTCATTCACATTTCTAGGTCAGAATATATCATTGTGACTGAGCATCAGTCTCAGCAAGGCTCTGACATACACTCTTCCATTTCCCCAACACCTATGCTTTGGTTATTTGCCTACCATTATTATTTTTCCTCCACCTACATTTTATACTATTTTTTCTTTTTTTTATTTGAGAGTGAGAGAGCATGCATACAAGCAGGGGAGAGGGGCAGAGAGAGAGAGAGAGAGAGAAAGAGAGAGAATCCCAAGCAGGCTCCACCCTCAGCACAGAGCCCCACACGGGGCTGGATACCACAAACCTAGGATTGTGACCTAAGTCTAAATCAAGACTTGGATGCTCAACCCACTGAGCCACCCAGGCACTCTACCCTCTCTTCATATTTCATTTACTACATAGGCAAGGTAAGAGAAGATAGTCAAATGTCAATACACGAATTTTATTCACTCAAATTTTTTAAATAAGGGCATTCTACTCTTCTTCAACTACTATCATAGATTTTTAAATTTTGTTTTGTTTTAATTTTTCTAACGACTTGAAACACATTCTCATACACATTGGGAGGTCAAAAATAGTCTTTCTATAAAGGTTGTCTTCTTTTGGAAACTATTTTTGTAACTTCTAGACTTGAATTTTAATTTTATTTTGCTCATTTCCTTTCTTCATATACTATTATGTTGAATGCAATTTCACAATTATTCTCTACCTAATACTCATGATTCCAACTTACTTAATAAAATTTCCTTCCCAAATAAATGGGAAATTACTAGCAACCTCTGACTGGGTTGTTAATTACTATCCTGGGGCCAAGTTGATGTATTATTGTCAACAATACTAAAAAGCAAAACGAAAACATGCAAAACAAAGTTACCTACAGATTTTAAAATAAATATACCAAAGTTAAAATTTATAAACCATTTCATGTATACTTATTATTCATCATTTTTCTTAAGTAAAATTTGCTAAGAGACTGAAAATACTGAAGTAGAAAGAAAATACTAAAAGAAAAATACAGAGGCAACTTCTCTCATCTCCCATGAATTCCAAACACCTAGGCATTATATAAAAAGAAAAGAAACCATCATTCTATTTTAAATAAAAATGCTTAATGTTTTGCCTCATCCTGATTACTCTGTAAATGATATGAATTCATGAGTCAAATATAAGAGTTTCATAGCTCAAAGTGATTTTAAAATCCCTTTATTTTAGAGATAAGAAACAAAGGCTAGAAAAGCTATGGGATTGGTGTTTGTCATCAGTAGAATTAGTACAGGAATGCTTCAAAAATAGTTCCTTACCTGGTTGACATGGTCAATAAGTCCTGTTAAAATGATTTGATTTCAGGTGGCTCTTTTTGGGTCAAGAGTAAGCATGATATAAAAAAAAAAAAAATAGCTCACACTTATGGTACATCAGCTATTTATATTACTTGTAGGCTGAGATAATCAATATGTTAATTTTTTCATCCTAAAGCCCAGAATATAAGAAACCACACTCATGTGGAATTATCCTATTTTATCCACCTAGCAGGTCAAGAAATATGAACAGATGACAACCATTAATCACCATCATTTTCAAATTCTTTTAAAACAGAAAATATACTTTGCTACACAACAGCATGCCTGACACACAATGATCAACACTATAAGAATTATTTTCCACTTGGGTGATAGGTGTGGTAAGTCAACAGTGAATAAAATGGAGAAAGGGCACAAACTTCAGACACTGAAATATATAGGTCTAAATGAATGCTTCCCAACACAGCCTATGGGCTTGTGAACCTATTTACTCAGTGCAAATTCATAATATAGCATAGTACTGTTTGTGAAAATGAGTCAAATTTTATGCAAAATACCTGGTAGAGTATCTGAAGTCATATTCACTCAATGACAGTATTCTTTCTCCTGTCTGTTACTCCCTGTAGGAGGTCCTGTAGTAATTTGCTAAATATTAACATTTTGGTCTGACAGAATTATTACAACTTTACATACCTAACTGCTACAGTTACTTAAACAAAGATGATATATAATTGCTGAATTATAAAACCATTAGCCCAAGAGATTAAAAACCATCACAAGAAACTCAAAATTCTTCTCATCTCTTAAGACCACTGAGCCAAAAGTAGAGTGAGTGATTTCCCTTCTGTATTTTATAAAAAGCACAGAAATAGAAGTTTGGAACAGTCAGACTTCTGGCGAAATTAAACTAGTAGGCTACTTTTTTTTTTTTTTTTTCTTTTTAGAAAGAAGAGAGGTTGGGGATTCATGCTCTTGACAGCTCATTCAATGACTCTCCAGAAAGTGGTGGGAAAGAATTTGAAAATCTAAACTTCAAAGGAAAATAATGTGAACATATCTCTGTGCAATAAATAAGTAGCCCTGCTTTACATGCCAACTCTGACAGCTATTATTAGACCCCACTGGTTAATTAGACAAACATATTTGGCTAATTTCCCTTCAAATTCACCATCAATGTCAACACTTTTGGATAATCCTAAAAGGCTGGGAATTTACAAGTCATAAACATTTAACAAAATAGCTAAGCTTCTTAAAATACTTTTCCCATCTGTGTTAAGCCACAGAAAATCTAACCGGAACAGCACTATATCCCCCAGCCTACATGAGTTTTTATTAGAGATAGTAAGTTACTTAGAGCTCTGTGCTTTAAGTGTAAGGGAAGAAACACAACACAACACAACAACAAAACATGTTTTGGTTATGTTAATAACCTAAGATTAGTAGGGAAAAAGCACATATTAGTTTGTAGTTAAGCGGTCATCCTTCACTGGGCCAAAATATACATACTAAACTCTTAACATCTTTTTGTTCAACAATCCAATTGGGAATCACATGTCAACAAGGCTCTGTGTAGTCTTGCTCCAACTATCTCTCCCCCTTCCTTTGGGCTGAAGCCAGCTTTGCCTTCTATGCTTTCCTTAAATTCACCAGCTCTTTCCCTCCCTGGGGACTTCACATGGGCCTGGAATACTCTCCGTCTACCCACTCCTTCCTCCATCAGTTCTCCTTTTGGATGTCACCATCTCAAAGAGGCCTTCTCTGATTATCCTTTCTCAGTAGGTTACTCCTGCCTGGGGATCCTGGGTCACTGCACCATATTCAGTTCTTTTACTGCACAACTCATAATTTGTAACTACACAGTATTAATTTGTTGTCTTGTTCAGTATCTATACCCTGCTGCTGCTCAGTCTATTTTATTTACCAATGTATATACTCAAACCCTAGCACGGTGTCTGGTGCATGACGGGTACTTAGTAGACACTTATTTAATGAATCAATCCACAAAGAACAGAAAGAATAAATGGATGAAAGATTGGCATTGATGAGTCCCTTCTCTATAACCATTTTCACTTTAAATCAGGACAAATTACCACTGTCTTGTCAAATTCTGCCATGGTGACCATCTATACAAAAATCTAATAAGTTACTATTTAGATTTCTGGTCATTTTGAGAATTTTCCATTTAAACTAGAATTTTTTAAACTAGGAAAACTGAAATGTCTAGTGTATAAATAAATATGACACATTACACAATAGGAAAAATAATTGGTGATTAGACACTACATGGTATTTGGACAACTGATTTATTTTTTAAAACCTCCTTCTGACATATATGCATATATGCTTTCACACTTTGAAAGAAGCCATACACTACATCTTCTAGATCTTTCCAAATGCTCAACTCTCTCTTCTCCTAAATGTCATCCTCAAGGCCAACTAGGGTTCTTGCCTAATGATCCCCTAGTCCCTAAACCAAAACCAGACACCTACTGTATTCTACTCTCATTCCAACCTAATTCAAGCCTACACATTCACTCTCTACCTTAGCTCTTTTCTTTTTGACCCAACTTCTAGTACCATTTATGAAGTTCCTTGGAAATCTTGCTTACTTTTGAGCAAGTTTATTTTTATCCATAAATGTCTTTTCACGGCCTCCCTTCAAATCATCAGCTGCACTGTGAAACTTGGTCTTTCCCAGAATGATCTAGTAATCCCCTCAGCTCTCTTGCTGGTACTTCTATTCCCCTACTCTGCTTAATACACTGAAAGTCTGGGCCTTGCTCCCCAGTGTTACTTTCTGATCACCGATCAACTCTGTTTCATTTTTCTACATTCAAAGTCCATAGGATATATTTTTATCAGCCTTTTCACCACCATTTATCATCCTTCACAACTCACCAGTACCTTCTTCAACCACATCTGTGCCTGATTCATCATCTTCCTTTCTGCCCCTTCTCTTCTGTCATCATTCGTGACTTCAACATTACAGTTGATATTCTGACTCATTACTGTTCACCATCCTTTATTTTCTTTGACCTTTGACTCCAGCATCCATCAGCCTTTAATGAGTACAGTCATATCCTGGATCTTGACCCAACACCTCCAACGTCTGAAATATTTTTGTTTCTCTGAGCATGAGCTGATTATAGATCACATGACCTTTAACTCCATTTTTTTTAACTCCATTTTTAAAAATAGGTTTTTGCTTTCACCAGCTCTCTGCTTCTTCTGCAGAATAATGGCCCCTGCCAATAAGGCCCCTCATCCCGCGGGGGCTCCCTGCTTAGACACTTCAACAGTAACTGACACATTAGGTACCAAATTTCTTGGCTTCCTCTCACACGCACATTGAATTCCTCAACTTCTTGTTGCTTATGTCTCCTGATGGGTTGTTCTGAATGGGTGCCTAGGAGGCTATCTCCTCATCCTCCCAAAGTGCACAGGCCCCATGGAGCTCAGCTTTATGGGAAAATGGGAAGAGTACTTCTACTCACTGTCCCAAATCACCCTCTGCCCTCTGTCCTCACTGGCCCAAAGCACCCTCTGTGCTCAAAGTGACAGGATTTTAGGCTCAAAGTTCCATAAATCCTCCCATGAGATAGCTCCCATTTTTTCTTCCTCTGTACAGGGTCCTCTGCTACATGCACTTCTCCAGGAGACACCTCCCACCACACACAAGCAAACACACACATGTGCAAACTAAACTCACAATCCCATATCAACGACATTAACAATAGTTCTCCATCCCGTAAATCTTCACAAAACATTCTCCATTTCTCCCCCAGAAATTTGTTTTGTTCTGTAGATAGATATCAACATTGCATGTATGTTTTTATGGGGAACCACCAAGACACACACGTATACACACACATAAACAGAAAAGAATCCTATGTCCCAATATTGATTTTAAATATCTATGTAGTCCTCTCATTACACTGAATGCCAGTCATTGAGTACAAACTAGTTGCTTTCTCTAGTATTAATGAGTTTATTCTAAGAGCATAAGAATTTCATGAGCAAATAGATTCCTGGCTCCCAGTCATAGCAATTCTGACTTGGTAGGTCTGAAGTGGGGCCCTGACTCTGTTTTAACAAGCACCCTAGATACTTGTGATTCATAATTTTGAGAATACTGCTTATCATACGCCGGCTGCTGCTTAGGGCTTAGCTTTAATGAGACATCAATCAATCACAACTAAAATACTATGGGCCTGCTCTTTGGCACATCTGCTCCATCTGCTAGGTCTGAGATAGACTTCTAGAAGACTTCTAGAAGACCAAATCTGTTACATTCCTTGGAATACTGTATTGGACTAACCAACTCTAGAAACTCAGTGCTGACCCCAACTAATGTCCCTGCCAGGCCTCCTTTCTTTGCCTTATGTAGCACAGAAGGCAGGATATGTCTACAGGCTGAAGCTGAGCTTATTATAAAATTTCTTCTGTATGCCAGAGTGAAATAGTGATATTACCTATTTATTTCTGATGTCGGTGCTTAGACTCACAGTTCAAATATTACTGTATTTATTGGAGTATTCAAAATAATATTTAAAATAACGGTAATAATGAGCAACCTTAAATAATAATGAGCAACCTTATTCATCCTTAAAAGGGGTTAACTTTTGGGGTACTAAGATGGTACTTATCACAGTATGATGCAGAAACCACCTGTATTGAAAATGTCATGGGACTCTTGTTGAATAAACAGATCCCTGGGCCCCCATTAAGTGGTATACAATAGACTCCAGAAATCTGCAAATCTGCACTTTAACATACAACCTCAGGTGTCCCCAGAGCCCACATACAGTTGCCCCTGGGGCACTAGCCCCAGGGAGCTAATCAGTCACCTGGCTAACTTCTACAAACTACTCAAGGTGATCCCTAGCTTAAAAATCAAAATATGATGGTGATAACGAAGAGATGAAGGTACTATTTGAAGAAGCCCTTCTAATGATTTTTTTTTTAATATGCAATTCAGAGGCAGAAGTTGAAGTAAACAAAACTTTTCAGTTCATGGCACATCATCATTATTAACATGTGCGAGGCCCTTTTTTGTTTGGTTTCATTTGTTTTTCCCCTTCAAGCCAGTAGCCCTACTCCCACTTCATATTCTTAGGTATGTACAGTTATTGCAAAACATGTAGTGTTGTTTTGTGTACCTTCGGGCTTTTGATTTGCACAAGTTTATCAGATGATAGATTTAATTTTTTTTTACTTTTTTCATTCAATATTTTAACAGTTATGCACGTTCAAGAGGAATTCATTTGCTAAGTTATTGTTTCTAAGAGCTGTGTGGTATTACATAGCATGCAACCACACATCCAAAAATTTCATTTATCCATTTATCTATTCCCCTGGGGAGTGGCATCTAGGTTGCCTCCACTACCCACTACAATTAATAACTATAAACAAGTATTTCTCTGAACAATACGCTGAGGGGAGAGATTGCTGAGTTATGAAAATTTCACCTAGACCTGCCAGATTGCCCCCTCAATTGACTGCATTGAGCTTACATATTTACTAGCAAGTGTTAGTAAACTCCCCTCTTATGAGTCACCTCTTCATATATGTGGACTATTATTCTATTGAATTGTATATTTTTCTTTTTGGTTTTCTTCTTTTAAAACCACTTCACTGAGATACGATCAATGTGAAAAAAAGCTGTATATATTTAATGTATACAACTTGATATGTTTGGAGATAAATCTATACCATGAAACTATCACTACAATCTATCCCATAAACATATCCATCACCTCCACAAGTTTTCTCCCACCTTCTTTTATCATTTGTTTTGATGGTAAGAACATTTATATGATTTACCCTCTTAGCAAATTTTTAAGTATGCAATGCACTATTATTAACTATAGACTCTATGCTGCCTGGGAAATCTCTAGGACTTCTTAATCTTGAAGAACTGAAACTCTGCATCTCTAATAATACCTCCCCATTTCCCCCTCCCCTCCCACCTCCTGGTAACCATTATTCTATTGTCTGCTTCTATGAGTGTGACTATTTTAGATTCCTCAAATTAGTGGTATCATGTAGTATTTGTCCTTCAGTGTCTGGTTTATTCATTTATTCACTTAGCATAATGCCCTCCATGTTCATCCATGTTGTTGCAAATGACAGGATCTCCTTCTTTTCTAAGGCTGAATATTATTCCATTGTATGTATATACCACATTTTAAAAAAACAATTTTTTGACCACATGAATCTTATTAGTTTTAAATGTTGCAAATATCATTCAGTATGTCATTTGTTTGCTTTGCCTACAATTATTTTATTAAACAATTCAAATTATTGTGTCCCATACATTCTCTCTCCCCTTGTTTTTTGTGTATTTGGGTTCATTTCGATATTTAAAAAATCCTTCTTTACATCAAGATACAAAACCATTAGCTTACATTTTTCTAGATCTATATTTTTATCAGTTATATGTATTTGATCCTCCTGCCATTTATTTATCTATTTATGTATTTATTTACTTATTTATGAGAGGGAGGTGGGTAGAGAGTCTTAAGCAGTTTCCATGCTCAGCACGTAACCCAGCTTGGGTCTTGATCCCACTACCTTGGGATCACAACCTGAGCTAAATTCAAGAGCTGGACGCTCAACCGATTGAGCCACCCAGGAGCCCGTGTCCTGTCCTTTTTTCTTAAGAATTTAACTTTATTTTTCATAAAGTGAGCCAATTACTCCAACATTAGTCAGCAAACGATTCATCCCTTCTCTCCTGAGCGTTGTGCTATTTCATATACGAAGTTTCCACATGTAACAGATTTGTCTCACTGAGCTGTGTGTTCCTGCATCAACATTTTATACTTTGTCTGAAACGTTACAGTGCCAGTCATGTTCCTTGGGACTTTTACAGTGAATTTGTAGAATTCTGAAAACATCCTACCACTTTTTATTAGACTGATGTGAATTTATAAATGAATAAGTATTAATGAACATACTGTATGTCTCCACTTATTTATTCATTTCTGTTTAATGTATTTTTATGTTTATTTCTTACTTGCTTTATAGATGCTTTATGATATATTTTGTTTTATTCTTTTTCTTATGGTGCTATTACTGGAATAGGGGAAAACAATATTTCTAGGTGAATCTTGTGTATCTGGTGATTTTGCTGTTATTTCTAAAGGCTGTCTGTTGCTTTTGAAGGGTTTTCCTTAGCAAATGATCATATAATCTATAACCAGAGTTTGCATCATCCTCTCAGATATTTCTTCTTGTTCCTTTTTCTTATCTTATTGCATTGCCCAGGATTTTTGAAAATGTCTTGAATGATAGTTATGATTGGGGGCATCTTCATCTGGTCTCTCATCACAAAATAGGCTCATGCAAATTTTCTTACTAAGTTGAATGTTTGATCCAAGTTTTTGACAAAAGGCTTTATTAACTTTAAATATGGCTTTATTTTGTCTCTGAAATTTACTATAAATATATGTTTTGAAATCAAATTTCATCAAAAGCTTTTTCTCAATTTTTAAAATAATTATGTGTTCTTTCATGTTCCATTAGCGTGGCAAATTATGTTGATTGATTTTTTTTTTTTAATTTTTTTTTTTTTTCAACATTTATTTACTTTTGGGACAGAGAGAGACAGAGCATGAACGGGGGAGGGGCAGAGAGAGAGAGGGAGACACAGAATCGGAAACAGGCTCCAGGCTCCGAGCCATCAGCCCAGAGCCTGACGCGGGGCTCGAACTCCCGGACCGCGAGATCGTGACCTGGCTGAAGTCGGACGCTTAACCGACTGCGCCACCCAGGCGCCCCTGTTGATTGATTTTTAATGACAAGGCATACTTGTCCTCTTGGGATAAATCTGAACGTGACATATTGCAATATTATACATAATTTTTTATGTTTATTTCAGAGAGAGAGAGAGAGAGAGAGACAGCACGTACACATAAGTGCACACAAGAAAGTGGTTGTGGGTGGGGGAGTGGGGGTGGGGGTGGGGGGTAGAGGGGAAGGGAGAAACAATCCCAAGCAGGCTCTGTGTTGTAAGCACAGAGCCAGATGTGGGGCTTGAACCTGCGAACTGTGAGATCGTGACCTGAACTGAAACCAAGAGTCAGATGCTCAACAGACTGAGCCACTCAGGTGCCCTATGACTGCGTGGAACCTGCTTCTGGCTCTCTCTCTGCCCCTCCCCCACTCGCACTCTACCTCTCTCTCTCTCAAAAATAGACATTTAACCAAAACAAACAAAAAACAGATTTTTCTTTAATCTTCCCTATTGCTTTTATTCTCTACATCATTAATTTCTGTTATTATCTTTAATAGTTTTTATCTCTTTGGGTTTATTCTGAAACTTTTCCTCATATTAAGTGGAAAGCTTTGCTCATTTACTTTCTATATTTCTTCTTTTTGATAACCATACTTAATGCTTTCAGTTTTTCTCTATGTGCTTCTTTAGCTATATTTATGAAATTTTGACATGCTTTCTTTCTCATTCAGTTCTAAGAATTTTGTCATTTTTTATGGTTTCATCAATGCAAATGTTATTAAAGTGTACAATTTTTAGTTTTTAAGCTATTATTTCATAATTATTATTATCTAATCTTATTGCCTTGGCATCTGTATGATGCCAATTCTTACACACAGTTTGTATAAGTGGGGTAGGGTTACATGTCTTCAAAAATACTATGGAGCTTCTTTTTGTAGGATGTAAATTTCCCCATATATCTATCAGTGAAAAACTTTATATTGTTGCCCTATTCCACATTGCTTACTTTTTTTTTTTTTTTTGTATTTTTGATCTTTGGTTTTAATTTTCCTAAGTTTCATGTTAATAGATCTTGACATTGGCATTTTCCCCCTTAGCGATATTCTTTCACACTTGAAGTCATTTTAGCCTGAGGCATTTCATTTTTCTAAAACTTGGTAAAGTCTCTATGATTATCTTGACAATTATTTTATTCCTTCCACTTATTTTTATCCCTCTTTTCAAGATTCCTATTATATGGATGCTGACAATTCTACCTTTCTACCTTCATAGCTCTTAAATTAAAAAAAAAAAAAAAAGTCCCTTTCTGCTTTCTTGTTGGCTCCAATAGTAATTTATCCATCTGATTTTACAGAAACTTAGTCTTTCTGTGGCTGTATCCATTCTACTATTCAGTATCTTTTTATTGAGTTTTTAATCTACTATGCTATTTCATACTTAATTTTTCCTATTAGGTCTTAAAAACAACCTCTGTTTCCTTTTATCAATATCTTTTCTTACCTCTTCGAGAAACTTTCTGTGCCAATTTAAAAAGGTATTTTCTCAGTTCTACTTCACGGGGAATAGGTTGTTCAGTTTTTTTGTCTCTCTTTTAAAGGAGTTCTATTCTTCAGAGGTTTTTCTATTATTCCCTAGGATCTCATATTCCTTACCCAGCAATATACACCCAGACATTAACGTGCCCCTCCTGATAAGTTTAGGTGTTGGGTCAAAGCTCACTGTAAAAAGCCACTGTCATGACAGCCAGGGTTCCATCATTCTTTGTTAACCCTCAACAAATGGCCCCACCCACAGAAAATCTTCCTATAACCCCACCGGGTACTGCTTTTTCCCTAAAGTTATGTCCCTAGCTGGATCACTTGGACTTTGGGGTGTAAAGGAGGATGTAAAGGGGACTTTGGGGTGTAAAGGGGAATGAAGGAAGGAATACACCAGAGTTGACTGGGCTGCTTGTTGTAATCCACTCACTAACCCCAGACAATGTAAGGAACAATCCCTGAACTGCTCTTGGCAAATGTGGCCTCTTTTCTGTCTCATAGGGAACGGGAGAGGACAATGGCTCCCCCACTAATATGTGCAAGAGAGGGGCCTGCATGCCATAAGAAGGTCTTACCCTGCCCTTGACCCCTAGACTTCCTTCTCTCTGGGTTGCTGCATCTCCCTTCACTCAATCCTACCCTCTTTCCCAGCTGTTTCTCAGGATGTAGCAATAGGACTCTTGTTTCCATGGCATCAGTACATATGCAGCATTTAAAGGGTTGAGTTGAGAAGGAAATCAGAGGATTATGTTTGTTCTCTATCTTGACAGAGACTAAAATCTATTCTCAGATATGTCTGATAGATGTAATTCCCTCCACGTTGAAAACCTTTAATCTAATATTTGTACACAATTTTCACATATTTGGACAATTATTTGGCCATTGGTTTGTAAAAGATAGCGTTTCTTTTATTAAAAAATAAGATCAAAGTGCTTTTATAACTACCTGAAATCAATGTTTTCTAGGAAAGTATATGTAATTTTTCAAGGCATCTATAGTAACTTTATACAGATTATATCGATAGGGTCCCTTGTATTTAAACACCTTTATTACAGGATATATTTTACTTGTTAACAGGATATATTTTACTTGATAATGGTGAATCATTTTTCATTATATTATTTATTTCTTCATGTTTCATTTAAGTCTTCTCATCTACTTTTTTTTTTTAGAGTTTATTTATTTTTGACAGAAAGAGAGAGAGAGAGTGAGAGAGAGAGAGAGACAGAGCATGAGTGGGGGAGGGGCAGAGAGGGGGAGACACAGAATCCGAAGCAGGCTCCAGAGTCTGAGCTGTCAACACAGAGCCCAATGTGGGGCTCGAACTCATGGACTGCATGATCATGACCTGAGCCAAAGTCAGACGCTCAACCAACTGAGCCACCCAGGCGTCCCTATCTACTTTTATTTATTTTTTTTTTCAACATTTATTTATTTTTGGGACAGAGAGAGACAGAGCATGAACGGGGGAGGGGCAGAGAGAGAGGGAGACACAGAATCGGAAACAGGCTCCAGGCTCTGAGCCATCAGGCCAGAGCCTGACGCGGGGCTCGAACTCAGGACCGCGAGATCGTGACCTGGCTGAAGTCGGACGCTTAACCGACTGCGCAACCCAGGCGCCCCACCTATCTACTTTTATAAGTGAAATTTATCTTTACTGTCTTGAAAAAGGTTTTAAGTTTATTTATTTTGAGAGAGAGAAAGAGCACAAGGAAGGGAGGGGCAGAGAGAGAGGAGGAGAGAGAAAGAATCCCAAGCAGGCTCCATGTTCCATGCTGAGCCCAATGTGGGGCTCAATCTCACAACTGTGAGATCATGACTGAGCCAAAATCAAGAGTCAGATGCTTAAACACTCAGGCACCCCAATTTTCTCAAAAAAAGATTTGAAGTTTTTATTTAAGTTCCAGTTACTTAGTATACAGTGTAATATTAATTTCAGGTATATAATACAGTGATTCAACACTTCCATACAAAACCCAGTGCTCATCACAACATGTGCACTCCTTAATCCCCATCACCTATTTAACCCATCCTCCTACCTACCTAACCTCTTCTAACCATCAGTTTGTTCTCTGTAGTTAAGAGTCTATTTCTTGGGGCACCTGGGTGGCGCAGTCGGTTAAGCGTCCGACTTCAGCCAGGTCACGATCTCGCGGTCCGTGAGTTCGAGCCCCGCGTCAGGCTCTGGCCTGATGGCTCAGAGCCTGGAGCCTGTTTCCGATTCTGTGTCTCCCTCTCTCTCTGCCCCTCCCCCGTTCATGCTCTGTCTCTCTCTGTCCCAAAAATAAACAAACGTTGAAAAAAAAAAATTAAAAAAAAAAAGAGTCCATTTCTTGATTTGCCTCTGCTTTTTCCCCTTTGCTCATTTATTTTGTTTCTTAAATTCTACATATGAGTGAAATCATATGGTATTTGTCTTTCTCTGACTTATTTCACTTAGCATAATACTCTCTAGCTCCATCTATATTGTTGCAAATGGCAAGATTTTCTTCTTTTTTATGGCTGAGTAATATTTCATTGTGTGTGTGTGTGTGTGTGTGTGTGTGTGTATGTTTCTATATGCATACACACAAAGGTACATGATATATGCATATCATATCTTCTCTATCCATTCATCAGTTGATGACACTTAGGCTGTTTCCATAGTTTGGCTATTACAGGTAATGTTACTATAAACATTGGGGTGCATGTATCCCTCTGAATTAGTATTTTTGTATTCTTTGGGTAAATACCTAATAGTGCAATTGCTGGATCATAGGGTGGTTGTATTTTTAACTTTTTGAGGAAACTCCATACTGTTTTCCAGTGTGGCTGCACCAGTTTGCATTCCCACCAACAGTGCAGGAAGGTTCCCCTTTCTCTACATCCTCACTAACACCTGTTATTTATTGTATTGTTGATTTTAGACATTCTGACAGGTGTAAAGTAGTATCTCACTGTATGGATTTGTATTTCACTGATGATCAGTGATGTTGATCATCTTTTCATGTGTCTGTTGGCCGTCTGTATGCTTTCTTTGGAAAAGTGTCTATTCGTGTCTTCTGCCCATTTTTTAACGGGATTATTCATTTTTGGGGGTGTTGAGTTTTATAAGTTCTTTATATATTTTGGATACTAACCCTTTATCAAATATGTCATTTGCAAATATCATCTCTCATTCCAAAGGTTGACTTTTAGTTTTGTTGACTATTTCCTTTACTGTGCAGAAGGTTTTTATTTTGATGAAGTCCCAATAGTTTATTTTTGCTTTTGTTTCCCTTTCCTTGGGACACTTATCTAATAAGAAGTTGCTATGGTCAGGGCGCCTGGGTGGCTGTCAGTTAAGCGTCCGACTTTGGCTCAGGTCATGATCTTGCAGTTCGTGGGTTCGAGCCTCGCGTCAGGCTCTGTGCTGACAGGTCAGAGCCTGGAGCCTGTTTCAGATTCTGTGTCTCCCTCTCTCTCTGACCCTCCCCCGTTCATGCTCTGTCTCTCTCTGTCTCAAAAAATAAATAAACGTTAAGAAATTAAAAAAAAAAAAAAAAGAAGTTGCTATGGTCAATGTCAAAGAGGTTACTGCATGTGTTTTCCTTTTTTAATGGTTTCATGGTTTTAGGATTTTAATGGTTTCATGTCTCACATTTAGGTCTTTAACCCATTTTGAATTTATTTTTGTGTATGGTGTGAGAAAGCGGTGCAGTTTCATATTTTGCATGTTGCTATCCAGTTTTCCCAACACCACTTGTTGAAGAGAGTGCCTTTTTCCCATTGGATATCCTTGCCTGCTTTGTCAAAGATTAATTGACCATATTGTTGTGGTTTATTTCTGAGTTTTCTATTCTGTTCCATTGATCTATGTGTCTATGCTGTGCCAGTACCATACTGTTTTTATCACTACAGCTTTGTAATATAATTTGAAAACTATGAAACACTGATGAAAGAACTGAAGAGGACACAAAGAAATACAAAGACATTCCATACTCGTGGATTGGAAATAACA
This sequence comes from Herpailurus yagouaroundi, assembly GCF_014898765.1. Classification (NCBI taxonomy): domain Eukaryota; kingdom Metazoa; phylum Chordata; class Mammalia; order Carnivora; family Felidae; genus Herpailurus; species Herpailurus yagouaroundi. The sequence goes on along the minus strand of NW_024412391.1, from coordinate 88,180,914 downwards.
TTGTTAAAATGTCTATACTACTCAAAGCAATTTACACATTGAATGCAATCAGTATCATTTTTCACAGGGCTAGAACAAACAGTCCTAAAATTTATATGTAACCATGAAAGACCTCGAATAGCCAAAGCAACCTTGAAAAAGAAAAGCAAAGCTAGAGGCATCACAATTCAGAGCTTCTAGTTATATTCTCAAATTATTTTTATGGATCGTTATTTTATTTAAGAAATTGTTACATTTTCTTATAAGAATAAGAGATGGCCTCCTATATCTATCCCTTGAATGCTGAAGGAATTAACCAATTAATGTATCAATGGATTGGACCACAAGAAATTTCCAATATCGAATTCGTTTTGGCCTAGAGAAATAGACATTTCATATGGCTTTATCTAATGACTATTAGGGAGAACCCTCCTTAAAGAGGTTCAAATCAAGTTTTTACTTCACGAGGAATAAACATTGACATACTGGTATTACTATTTTGATTAAGTAGAAAAGCATTCTTAGTTTCTCTCCCAAACCTACCACACACATTTGGAATGATACGCAGATGTATACTTTAAGAAAAATTCTAGAAAAATAAAAACGTATCCCTTTACTTACTAATATTCTGGCCTATGATGTTCTAGATAAACACAGCAAAATTAGTTTCATCTACTGCTCGTCTTATTCATTCTGGCCTTTATTTCAAGGCAAAGTACATGGGAAAAACAAAACAAAACAGTGAACCAAGAACTCATGGGAGAGTCTTTCAAGTTCATTTTCTGGGTGAATGCTTCTCTACCCGACCACCAGAACAGAGGAGCTTCCAGGAAGTTAGAGAATTGAGAAATAGGGGAAAAGAATGAGTCACAAGAGGGTCTTATCATTTTACTAAGAAGGAGATTGGATAAAGAACTTGGAAAGTCACTTCAACTTATTATACATATGCAATTATCACGGAGTATTTTATTTCTCAAATTAAGCATACACTCTAATTAGTTTGTAAGGCTATGAAATTCTTCTAGAAATAAAGAATATTAAAATGCCATAGGTCATGTTAATATAAAAGAATTTTCTTGCAAATTAAACTGTATGATAGAAATTTGGGGATTTTAATAAAGAAGTCCCCTTAGACAGAGTCCAGGATAGGCCTTCCACATAAAAGATTATGTTTTAAAAATGAAGTTTCCAGGGCAAAATATTGAAAAACTAATTGTGACCCTGTGTTAACCTGTTAGCAATGTGCTTTTTGTGTATAGAAAACAATTTTAAAAGTTAAGGTAGTAGAGAGAACTAAGTATTCACCCGCTGTACCTTCAGGAACTATATTTCAGAATGTACTCACTGATTCCAGGATTGTTTGGGCTCATCAGAGACAAGTCTGTATTTTAGAAACCCTCCTCTCTTACTCTTCCTATGATCATGATGGCTTCCAGCTCTCCTGCTCTGAGACCCACATCTACTGCTTCTTTCATGACCTGTTTCAAAGCTCGCCTTTTAAAGAAGAATCTTCTAAGTATTCTGAAAATATACTTCTTACTCTATTGACCATTCTCAGGTAGGAAAGTTTATAGTACTTCCAGGAGAGTGAGCCACACCCTCTAAAGTCTGCCAGACTCTCATCTCACCCCTTAATTTTTCATTGCTCCTTTTGTGTATTATACATTATCCTCTCTTTGATATCCTCTTTTAAAAATACAAGTCTCTGGGAAAGAACTAACATTAGATCCTTAATACTTTAGTATGAATGAGATTATTAGACTATGTCCCTTCCCTTTGGCCCAGAGCTCTTATCAGAGTTCTAAGTACCTAGAAGAGAGAATGTATGGTGAAAAAAAGAGAGAGACAAAGTCCATAGTGAGAGAAGCTCACCATTTTTTATTCTTCAGCTTTCCTAATTAGACACATAACTATATTTTGGTTTAGTGTAAAAAGTAAGATAATGGGGATATAGCCAAATTACCTAGGTTAAAAATCAGGCACTACCACTAACATTGGGCAAAGTACTTCATTTTTCTATCCCTTGGTTGTCTCATTTGTAGAACGAAAACACTGTACTTCCACTGTTGTTGTGAGCATCACATGAGATAGTGCATATAAATTCTTAGAACAGTGGGCAGTACAGAATAAACACAAAACATTATCTTCCTTTGCTTTTCTCTGCCTTGTCTCATGCAATATGTGCAGCTCTAAGGCCTAGGATTCTGATGTTGTCATGGACTGACAGTTGAAATCCTCACTTGCCTCTCTCTTTATATCTTAATAATCCACCTTCGTCAATAAGTAGAACAGCTACTGCCTAGGACACCTGTCCTGCCTCTTCATGAACATGTTTTCGTAAAGACAAAGATCTCTGTTAAGTCACAGCCTGGTTGTTATTAGCTTAAAACAGTGGGAAACTTGAGAACACAGAGTGCTTCATTTACCTCTACATCTCAGCGCCTCATGCGGCATCTGGAAAAGGACAACCATGGGAAGTACTGGCTGGACTGAAAATATATATTGTGATAACAACAGTTACACTTGGGGTTTACCCTGATACCTTAGTTTCACAATGTCATCTCTCTCATAAGCTGCAAGCACTCTATAAATCTTGTCAACTATATGATATTATACTTGTTCAACATGGTTTTGAACTGGGAAACTATTCCCATTTAGAACAAAAAAGATATTTACTAAACACCAGTAGGTGCTAGGCAGTGTGCCCAGTGTTTGGAAATTGTAAGAAAAAGGAAAGACACAGTTCCAACTCTGTGCCACTTACCTCGATTTCTGTTCCCTAAGGACAACATTTGCCCTCTCTGCTCCTATGACACCACTCTCAACTCTCCACGTCATCTCCACGCACAGTGAGAAGGATTTCAGAATCACATCCACAAGTTTTATTCACACTTGATTGCAAAACTTACCAAGACTTTTCTCGGTGCTGTTTATTCTACTTTCTGACCCTGAGTAGTAATAGCTTAATAATGTTTGCAATGTAATTTGCAATATGACTTCCTTTTAACCCAGTGACAAAGATAAAAACAAACCATGTTATTTATCTTTAAATTGTGTGATGTTACATGTTCTCTGAACAACAGGGCTATTTGTACTTTGCCTACTTTCTTATACCAAGCATATGTGCAACAATTGTATTTATATATTTATTTGATTGTGGTTAATAGTTGTATAAATGTGCCTTTATTCTGAGCCTTTCCTGGTACCTTCCTTAGGGCGGCATGACACCCTTCAGCTCTCCTTTATGGTTAAGTACACATTTTCTTTTGAGATCTGAGTTCATAAGAAAATTTTCTTCCCAGAAGGCACATGCTCCAGATAATCTTCCTGCTTTCTTCTCACTGGACTGACATTTATTTCCCAAGGGTCTCCTCATCTTCTAATCACAAGCAACTGACGGACAACATGGTGGACCCAATAGAGTATGGACTCTGAGTTTCTGCAACTCCTTACATTAATAATTACTGCCTATCACAGTTATTAACCTCTGGGTCATTATTTCTTCATCTGAAAAATCAGGCTAATAAATACTCCTTCAGTTGGATTTTAAGAAGACTCAACGAGATGATGGCTGCAGAACGCTTGGAAGAGTCTGATGAATGTTAATTCTTTTAACCCTATTTTGCTGACTGGATTCAAGACTAGAGTAACCATTCCCCTATGGATTCTTCCATCTTTTCAGTCATAAAAGATTCTTCTGGGTACATCAAGAATATATCAACTGTTCAACATTTAGAAGAAAGACACTGCCAACAAAGACTAATTTCAATTCAAAAGCATTTTGCTAGAATCTAAGGGGGATTCAAAGATGAGAAAGAAAGATAATGTTTCTGACACTAATAGCCTGAATACTGGAGTTACAATCTATATTAGGAAAGCATCAGTTGTATTCGCTCTTTCTCTGAGCACTCAGTATCTCTCAGCAACATCATTTATTTTTTTTCTCCTCTTATTTGTCAACAACCTTTTTTTTTTTAAATTTTTTTTCAACGTTTTTATTTATTTTGGGGACACAGAGAGACAGAGCATGAGCGGGGGAGGGGCAGAGAGAGAGGGAGACACAGAATTGGAAACAGGCTCCAGGCTCCGAGCCATCAGCCCAGAGCTTGACGCGGGGCTCGAACTCAGGACCGCGAGATCGTGACCTGGCTGAAGTCGGACGCTTAACCAACTGCGCCACCCAGGTGCCCCGTCAACAACCTTTTTAACACACTCTTTAACACATCAGTGTGCTTTTAATGCACAATCCACTTTGTACATTAGAGCTCTTTCTTTTAGGACAGATCTCATCTCCTTTTCACTGCTGTTCTAAGACATTCCACCAAACTTTAGTGCTACTCATGTATGGACTTTACTTATATAAAATTGACTATATTAATCAAATGCCAGACTCTGAGTAGTTCATGTCAAACTCCAAAGGATAATTTAGAATCTGTGGGGTTATACAGGTACATAAGGTAAAAGCCACATAGTGATAAAGAAAGCAGAAATGTATCTAATGTATCTAATGGTATCAGTAGCACAAGGCAAGATACCACAATAAGTGGGGAGGGGTAGATAAAAGAATAAGGGTTGCATTATTGAAGCTGAATAGAAGAGCAAAGAACTAGGTCACCAGGCTACAGGGATGAACCAGGGAAAACAGTGTCATCACAAGTTGAGGGCCCAGGGGAGCTATGAAGTCAAAAACAAATAGGGAACACACGAGTCAGAATTGTTCAGAGGAATGAAGGAAATCAAGGTATTTAGACAAATCAGATACTTTTGAGGTAGCCACCTTAATAGCACTTTGTCCTGTCCAGTTTTTAAAGTGTACTCTTACTCCACAGGGACTGAGTACTCACATGACTCCCGACAAGCCCAGGTGAAGTTATGAGTATTGCTCAGAAATTATCTATAGCATTTCTGTGAAATGCAGTTCAATGTCCCATTCTACATCTTAGGTCGTAATTCACCTTCCTCCACAAATTTCCAATTTAAGACCTGCTTGATCAGTTTGCCACACATATTTTTCTCTCAAGTTGATGTGAGCTAATAATACAGTACAGTTGTTAAGCAAGTGAACATAATTGCATACACTTTTAATATTAACATAAATTTACAGTCCGGATAACAGAACTCCTGGAACTTATGGTTTTGAAATCTCATCTAAAGTACTTCGTGCAATTTGGAGCTCTGATTTTATGGAATCTTCAAAAAACTTAAGGACAACCAGAATAGCAAAAGTTCTATAGATTATTTTGGAATTGAAATTTTTGATGGACCTACCAGGTTCATTCTTTTTTTGAACATACTAAAAGGAGAACTGCTAGATGATTTTGAAATTTTAAATACTCCCATGTTGGGGCGCCTGGGTGGCTCAGTCGGTTGGGCATTGGACTTCAGCTCAGGTCATGATCTCACGGCTCGTGAGTTCAAGCCCCGCAACGGGCTCTGTGCCAACAGCTCAGGGCCTGGAGCTTGCTTTGGATTCTGTGTCCCTCTCTCGCTCTGCCTCTCCCCTGCTTATGCTCTGTCTCTCCCTCTCTCTCAAGAATAAATAAACATTAAAAAAATTTAAATACTCCCATGTTAATAGATTTATTTTGTGGCAGAACTAGGAAAAATAGAAAAATATAAAGGGAATCTGAAATCTACACATTGACAATACAGGTGTCAAAACTATGCAAAAAAGACTGATGCCTCGAAGTAGCATCCTTTTTAGCCTTCAGTTCAACAATCACTCTTTAGACCTCTTCTTTAGGCATTTAGTGCTGAACTAAAATAAGATTCTGATTCCTAGCTACCTCTTCTTATTACCTTTGCTGTTAACTATCATTTTAGTCCTTGCCCTGTTTTTCATATTTGAAGCAGTTTGGGGGATGGTTTGTCTTCCCAGATGCAATTTTCTCTCTCCTTGACAATGATTATTTATCCCTCAAGCTCCTCCAAGTTTGACGCATCAACTCTGTCACCACTCCCCTACAATCGGCCTTTGGTATTCATGCAGAAAAAAAGAAAACTAGGTATCAGAAATTATACCAACGAACCTGCGCCGCGTAAGAAATTTAACACCTAAGATTCGTGTTTCCTTTCAAAATGAAGACATACTCTCTTATTGAACACATTAAAATTACTGCCAAATTTCTTAGTTCTGGATGAATACCTGAAGAGAAAATCTTTACATTTTTAGTTGTTTTAACCCAAGTAACACCATGTTCTTTCTGCAATCATTGTGAATTAACAATTATGCAGGCAAATGATAAAAAATCAAGCCTATTAGGATTTTTATTGACGACATGATGCTCTTCAGAGGCTGGACACCGTTGAGCAGGGGCTTTCAGCTTCACTCTGCATTCATTTTCAAGTAAAGCACAAGCAATTTATAAGTGATGTTTAAAGTAGACTGCCGATAAAATACACTATTATGCTTTCAATCACAATCGGGGCTGCTCTCTCGAGTTGGGGTAGTATGGGATTAGAATGAATGTACTGGTGCGGCATTCAGTCCTGAACAAGGGGTTTGTTTCTACCACGTGGGTTGGTGGAAGTAAACCGAGGTCTTACCTGTGCCCTAGTTCGGTTCACAACTACCTGTGTCACCTTGAAATGGTCGGTTATCCTTACTGGCACTGTTCAAATCAGGATAATCTAGGGTTCAAGAAAAAACTGTAGGGGCGCCTGGGTGGCTCAATCCATTGGCCCACCAACTTCCGCTCAGGTCATGATCCTGATCTGGCAGTTCGTGAGTTCAAGCCCCGCCTAGGGCTCTGTGCTGACAGCTCAGAACCTGGAACCTGCTGTGGAGTCTGTGTCTCCCTCTCTCTGTGCCCCTCCCCCGCTCACACTCTGCCTCTGTCTCTGTCTCTCAAAAATAAATAAACACTAAAAAGAGAAAGAAGAGGAAAAAAAAAAAAAAAGACCTATAGAAACCATGAGGGTAAGTCAAGCAGGCAGAGCTGGGCGGCGCCCAGTAAGACCAACCTTTACTCTGCGGCTTCCACGGCGCCCGTGGTGCCCACCTTCAGTGCCAGGGGTTCAGACTCATCCCGCGGGGTATCTGACATCACGTGAGCCGACAGCACTGACCCAAGGGAAGGTCCGAGGCGAGCAGCGGCTCTCCGCACCCGGCAGCCCCTGCGGGAAAGCCTGGGCGGCGCGCGATGCCTGCCGGGCCCGCTGGGCTCGCAGAGCTTGTCGGGATGTGGAGGTGGAGCGCTGCCGGGACGGGGCCCTCTCCCCGGATCGTGTCTTTCTCGGTGACTTGGCGCCGACTGAGTCCAGATTTGCTCCAAGTCCGCTGGACCCGCCCTGCTTTTCACCCGGACTGTGAGCAGAGGCCTTGCGTCCAGGCTGTAGCGCCAGGCCAAGTCCACTGGCCTTGGGAGCAGGCCTCCATTGGTTGGGGACCGAGGCAGCAGCCACACCTTGGCGGACTACTGCTGGATGAAGCCTCGAAGTACTGGGACTTGTGGGGTCTGAGAGCAGAGACATGAGGACAGAGATTTAGGCCACAAATTTAACTGAAGCCTCAGTGGAAAATATTGGGGGGGGGGGGGGGGTGCGTGGAGGAGGTCTCCAGCGCGGCATGGTGCCTCTGAGTCCCTGGTAGAGGGGACTGTACAGGTATCTTGAAGCCGTCATCACTGGTGCTGAAAGCAAACCTTTTGGAACCTGGAAACTAGTGCTGATCCACATCCTGCTCCAAACCATGGGGCTGTGAAGGAACCATTTTCTATATTTCTAGCACCAAAGTCACATCTTGGGACAGATACACGCCGACAGTTGAGGGGTGGTGTAGACTGTGGAGCAGTGACAAAAGGACCATCCTGACCATGAGGATACTTCAGCCCTGCCTCCCCTGCCTTTGTACATACATTCGTCCTCTTCAAAAATGCTTTTAGAAAACACTAACTATATTGAAAAGACCTTGGTACTTCTTGGTCATAACCCACCAATCTATACAATGAGTTGCGGATATCAAGTTGGAAAAGAAAAAATGATTGAAAACGGTACACTTTGAGGAACCAGATAAGCAAAAGTAAACAAGGTGAGTCTGAGAAACAAATTGCGCCAAGAAAAGTACCTCTTCCAGTCTTCTCCGAAACTTTTTGCTTCCACCCTAAAAGGAAGTAACGGTTCGCCAACCCCCACCCCTCCCCTGCCAGTAGTGGAAAATCCCTGATAATCACTAATAGTCTACTGTTGACCAGAATCCTTTCTGAATTAACACGTATTCTCTATGTTATATGTGTTATATACCATATGCTTACAAAAAAGTAAGCTAGAAAAAAGTGTTGTTAAGAAAACCATAAGGGGGGCATCTGAGTGGCTCAGTCAGTTGACCATCAAACTTTGGCTCAGGTCATGATCTCAGTTTCTATGTTGAGGCCTGGCATGGGGCTTGCTGCTGTCAGCATGGAGCCCACTTAGGATCCTCTCTCTCTCTCTCTCTCTCTCTCTCTCTCTCTCTCTGCTCCCCCCCTCCATCATGGTCTCTCTCTCTCTCTCTCTAATTATAAATAAAAGAAGAAAGTCATAAGAGAAAATGCATTTACAGTACTGTACTGTATTTTTCAAAAATATTTCCATATGTAAGTTGACACTCATGGATCAAACCCATGTTGTTGTTCAAGGGTCAAACTGTACTAGTTTTTCTACAATATGTGTTCATGAGACATCTGACTCTTATTACAGCCATTTATAGGAATTTAGCCTATAGTATTTACTAATGGTGGAGAGTTAGGAACCAATTATAGTGGGTATTTCTTTTCATATCCATTCTGTTTTCTCTGTGTTTTGTTTAGCTTTTGTTGTTGTTATTGTTGTTTTGCATATGTGTAGCCAAGGGGGACATAAATGTGTGTACATACATCTGAATGATTCATCTGCTAGAATTTCTAGAACTACATCTTTTAATGAAACAATTATTTGTTGAGGTTGGCATTTAGCTTTAGTCAGGTGATGAGAGATTAGATAAACATTCCAGCAAAGTCTGTATTTTGAAGTCCTGCCCTTAAGGAGCAGAGAGAAAGCCTGTTCATACTGACACATACTTCCAAATGCCTAAAAGATGGTAATATGCCTGCATCCACCTGCTTATTCACTGTTTATGATTCTTCTTCAAATAGGCTCTAAATAAGTATTTCTTTTTGCTAGCTTACTTGACCTTGTTGAACAACTTGTGAACACAGAGGAAAACCTTACAGAAAATCAAAAATGCATGAACTGATCAATATTTGTTAATACCATATGTGGTCCTGTGAAAACACATTTGGGACAAAATTTTTGGTTCCGTCCCATTCTTCATTTTAAGTTTCCTCAGTGTCTTATTTATTTATTTATTTATTTATTTATTTATTTATCTATCTATTTATTTATTTATTTGCACACACCCATTACCCTCAAAAGTCTTAGCTGACTTAGAAATGAGTAATAGGTAAAGCAAGTAGAAACTCTCAGAAAAAGTCCTGCATTTTTCACAGATTAAAAACATGACTATCTTCAGTAATTTAAAAAGTACACCCCACTGGCTGAGAAAAATAATTTAAATCATGGCCCCAAGCATGTTTAGACTTTGGAACATGAGGCAAGTTTTAAGGAATTGCAAAATAGCTTTTAAATTTTTATTTTTATTTTTACAAAGTTTTTTTTTTTCAATTAAATACTCCCTGTCCTGCACCCCATTCCACCTCATTTTTAGAATGTTCTCTTGTAGTGATGGTTAGCAGTGCACTTACATATGGCCAAAGGGCTAACAGAATATTCCACTGGGGTTTGAGGAGCTTAATTTGTGGCATAAATCTCTGTTCTCAGGCCTCTGCTCTCAGACCCCACAGGGCTGTCAAGTGGTGCTGGAGGGCAGTAGGACTTAGTTATAAGTTTTAACTTTTATAGCATTTCACATGACTCTTAAGACAATTGTTTTCCACTGGATTTCAGATGAAGCTGTTAGTTCCTCAGGAGTCCCCCATCTGGATTTCCATTAATCTTAGTAACAGGCTCAGATCCTTTCACACTCACATGCTTTGTCCGCATCTGTAACAGGGTGATGGTGAATGGAACAAATTACTATCTTATTGTTTTCTGGTATCCCTACTCATTACAAAATATTCCATAAAAGATGGTACCTTGTGGGTGGGATTTGTAAAAAGGGCAAAACAGGAATTTAAAGAGATTAAAACATACACATTTGATTTTGTATTTAAATAATGTTTTTCTAGAAAGACCTTCATGCATGTTATGTTGGAGGGGGAAAGGAGTTAACTCTGTTAAAATAAGGATTACTGAGATTACATAGAGAGAAATCCACCTTTTTAGGCATTTTTAAATAAGATATACCTGACATAAAGCAAAATCCCTCCTTTTTAGTGAACGGTACAAATGTTTACAAACATGAACAATCGTGTGGCCACCACTAAAATCAATCTATATAACATTTTTATCACTCCAAAAAGTTTTCTTAGGCTCCTTTGTTGTCAGTTCTCTCACCCCACTGCCTTGCAACCACTGATCTGATTTCTGCCCCCTTTGTGTCTAGCTTCTTTCATTTAGCATGATGTTTTTGAGATTCCTCCATGTTTTCCCAAGTATCAGCAGTTCATTTTTTATTATGTTTGAGTACAATTCCATCACATGAATGTATCGCGATCTTTTTGTTTCCTCACTAGTAGATGGACTTTTTAGTCATTTCTGGTTTGGGGTTAGTATGAAGAAAGCGGCCATGTGCCTTCACATACGTGTTCGTGTGTAGACAAATGTTTTCATTTACCTTATATTAAATACCTAGAAGTGGGGCTGGTAGATTGTATCCTGTATATTTAACATTATAATAGACTGTTAGACTTTTTCAGTGTAGCTGAACCATTATTTTATTCCCACCAGCAAAGTATGAGCATTAGGGTTGTTCCAAATCTTCATCACCACTTGGATTTTTGGATTTTTGTCAGGTTTTTATATTTTGTTTTTTGTTTGTTTTTCTTTGCTATTCTGTGTGTGTAGTGATATCACACTGTGGTTTCAGTTAGAATTTGCCTAATGACTAACAATGCTTTATATGTGTGTATGTGCATCTATGTATAATAATGATATATATATATAAGTATATATGATGATATGTATATGTAAATATATGTATATATGTATATATATTTAGGGTGAGTGTTGCAAAGCATGTAGTGTCTTATACAATGAAGACATGTTTAGTAATCTCACTCTGGGGGATTGAGTTTGATATAGTGGGAAAGTGGAGAACTTTTGCAATCAGGCAGATAGATAATGGTTTGAATTCTGACTAGTGTAGACCTCTGTGCTCCTGTTTCCTCATTTATTAGATGACAATAATAATACCAGTGTCTTACAGTTGTTGGGAGAATTACATGAAATAACATATCTAACGCAGCTAGCAGAATGCTGCAACTCATTTTCCCTCTGGGGCAATGCTGGCCTTAACATATGTGAATCTTCTGTAAAAATATCTCCCAAAGAGGTCTGATGTCTGACCCTTTAGGAGTCGAAACTTCATCTCTTGAGTGCCCTACATGGAAGGGGACGTCTTGGGAGGGTAAAAAATAAACAGCGACCCCACAAAGGGTCAGTTAGTCCTCCAGTGTGTTCTGCATCATTCAACTCATCTCTTCACCATTGTCCTGCTTTTTAATTCTATGGTGAAATAGCCTCTCCTCTCACTAGACCATGTACTTCACAGGGGTAGGGACTATGTGTTATTCACCTGTGTATCTCTCTTCCTGAATGCTGTGTCTGACTAGAGGTCACTTGGTACCTTAGCAGTGTTATACCTACAGCCTGAAGATTGGAAACACTCTTTCTCTTTTTATAAGGAAACAATGGTTTGTCATGGGATTGACAGCAGCCAGTGTGTGGACGTTTAAATTTATGTTTTGTCAGAGGGTTAAGGTCTAGTGTCAGGTTTACATTCTCTCTAGCTGGTGTTTATGTACTCAGTTTGGCAAGCTTAGCTGGAGAGTTCCATTAGGCTGTGGGATAGTATATATTTCTCTTCTTGCTCAAGCCAAGAGCATACATAGTTCTGCTGCCCCAAAACTCAAGTAGCCTAGGTATTCCAAGGAAGCCTTGTCTTTTGAGATACTAGGAAGAAACTGACTCAAAGCCTAAACCACATACAGCCAAAGCTTGGATTTGGTGGATTCATTTGATTTAGGGATATCATTGCTATACCTTGTATGTGCTTCCTTTGTCAAACTCAGCCTATTTCCTTTATTTTCACAGAGAAGCAAACAAAATAAACAACCACAGACTAAATCTACCACATTAATATTCCAGCAACACAAACAACTTAGAAGTAAATATTAGACATCTCCATGCTCATAAAAAATGCTTAGTTTTTCAAATACAGTTTGACATCCTGATATGTTGCCTACATTTCTTTCTCCATCTCTCTATCTTGAATGAACTAAATAAACCAGCAAAACCTTCCCTTTTAAAAACCAGAAGATTGTTTCCATTTTCTTATAAATAGCATTACATTCCTCTCTTTGTTCTTACTTGTAAACATCAATTTCCATTTCCATGGTTCTGATTCTAGACTTCATCATCTTTTCAGACTCCTATAGCCCCTTCTTCGCATCCTTTTAATACCACTAGCTGTCTCGAAAATATAGATACAGTCACAGAGGTTTTGCAGGGAGAGGAGATGTCTCATATTCCTTGCTTATAAAATAACAAGTTTCTTGCCATTACTACTATCTAAGACCCTCACAATCTGGCCACAGATTAACTTTTTCCAATGAACATTTCAACTTAAATATGTGAAAATGATTTGAAATTCTTCAAGTATATCTCTAAGTTTCTTCATTTTGTGAGTTCAAGACCAACATTTCCAAATGCCTTAGAGCTATTCCTCATGGATGTCTCTTACAAACACTTCAAAATGAAAATGTCCCAAGTCAAATTAATTATTTTAGTTTTTTTATCCTCCTGAAACAACCCTCTAAGGATTAGGAAATGATATCCATGTTGTAAAAAGAAAGGTGTAACCTAACAACACATAGAGTTTGCTTTCTGGTGGCCTAGGCATGAATGGCTGTGGGAATTGAAGGAAATTCTGACATTATTAACTAGAATATTTCTTGTTATATCGTGCATATTTTGGGTGAGAAAAGTGACTTGGTTAAGCAGATTTTAAATTTTTATGATTGATTGATTGATGAAACTGACATATATATGCCAGTTAAGGCTGGGTCTAAGTTGGAAGCATCATGAGTGGCCTTTCTAAATTAAGAAAATGACAGGCAAGTTGTTATGCATTTCTTTAATACATAGATCATGTTGTGGCTTGACAAATGATATCTTTCTCAATACTCTTTTTATGCAGTGCTGGTTGCTGGGGAGTGGTGAATATGAATTTGCATAGGGACCAAAGGACCTTCAGGAAACAAATGGATTGAAACAACAACTCCTTCTGTTACGGGTTTCTATATTATTAGATATTTGCTGAATGATTTCAATGTATGCAAATAAAATTCACTGATAGGAAATGAATGCTTTTCCATGTGTCTCACCACTCCCCAACCTAAAACAATGACAGAATGAGGTCTTAGGATGGAAGTGTGGACTGAAGACTGAACTGAAAGCCAGAGCCTAGCTTGTCTGTTGTGTAAAGAGGTTGGTCTGAATGCAGCATGTGATTGAATCCTGAGTTCTCCTGTGATCCAGCTGGGGTAGGATAGTGGGCGTGTTTCACAACAGTGGCTTAGCCCCAGGTACTATGGGAATATAAATTAATGAGGTAACACACATTAGTGATTAAGCACAAGGAGTCTATAGCCAGATTGCTGAATTCAAAACCCATTCTGGGCAAGTTACTTGTCCATGCATCAGTTGATCTACCTATACTACAAAGATACTAATATTACATACTTCCTAGGATTGTTATGGGGATTAATAAGTTAATATTTGTAAAGTGCTTAGAATGATCTCTTATATACATAGTAAGTGCTATGTGTACTTATAACACATAAATGTGTTTGTTACATACAATGTAATCTCAGAAAGCCAATGGCATAGCAACTGTAAGTATGGCAGTGGTCAAACTGTCCTCTCTTTAGGAACCAGTTTGTTTTATAGGGATTAAAATATCTAACACTTTAGTTACCTAAAAAATAATACACTGTTTTCCTAAAATACAGTTTCATTTTAATTTTGTTTCCTTGTGTATGCATGAATATTTTAAAAATTAGAATACATAATAGTTCTAATGTTTTATTTAAAAACCCATAGCTGAATATCCTCTTACAATTGAAACAATTTTCCCCAGTAATGGCTTTTAAACCGATTATACAAATGTAAATGCAGATGTTTGGGTACCCTAACATAAGGCTGTGTCTTTGGGCTTGTGTGTACAAGCAGTCAGATGCGTGTAAGTCTGGCAAGTTGCAATTCCTGTTTGTAATAAACACCAAAATAGAAAAGTGGACTGTTTCGGAGACCTACCCCATTAGAAGTGACATATCACATTCATTTCTCTGTCTCGTTTTGTGGCCTGAAACTGGACATTGTCCCATTTTGTTAACCTCAAAGAGTCTATCAGACATTTGATCATCCCCCTTCACTAAAATTAAAAATTATTTTTCATTAAAAAAATGCATTGTTGACCCCTCCCAGTAACCATGATGAAATGGCAACACCAAGGACATAAACAGCATTAGCAAATTCAAACACAGTAGTTCCTTTAATTGCTTCAGGCATCTGAAAGACTAAAAGAACTATTATATTCCTAGACAAGGTTAGCCTTTGTAGGAAAACCAGAGACTTTGAAACTCAGGAGATTGCTGCATTTGGTAATTATTCTCAGCATAGCATTGTTATAAAATAAACAGTACCTTCCATACTTGAAATATAAATGGCATGTTATTTTTGTAAAATATGAATGCTTTATTTAAATTACAGCAAAAACTTCTATTATCTCACTTGTCTACTGGTCACTTATTTAACAGTTCAGATCTTTGGAATATGAACAAAACTCTGAAATTAAACACAGAGGTGGTTAATAACTACCACAAAGTCTGTATGCTTTTTTCAGGTCCCCACTTAGAAATCTATCTAGTCTTACTTTAAATTCAGTGCCAACAAGTTTGAGGGCCTGGTTTCTCAGCCTGTGTAGATTAGAGTTTATGTACTTTAGGATGGTAAGGCCAGAAAATAGAAGTACAGTCAGCTCATCACCTGAGTAGCTTAACAATGCAGGACAACCATAAAAAGACACAGCATCTCACACAACAAAAGCATGAGGTCATTGAGTTTAAGGGCAAGTTGCCATTTATACTTCAATAACACCTAAAAATATCAAATACATAATAAATATCTTTTTTCAGTCATTAAAAATAGGTTAAGTTATGCTTAGAATAATTTTAACACATGTTAGGAAGTTTTCAATAAAAAATATTTGGGGAAAGGGTGACTTAAAGTGGTGAACTTCTGTAGGTGAAAAACCCACTTCTATTCAAAAGCTCATTCTCAGGGCTCTTGGGTGTCTCAGTTGGTTAAGCTTCTGACTTCGGCTCAGGTCATGATCTCGTGGTTCGTGAGTTCGAGCCCCACGTCAGGCTCTGTGCTGACAGCTCAGAGCCTGGAGCCTACTCTGGATTCTGTGTCTCCCTCTCTCTCTGCCCCTCCCCTGCTCACACTCTGTCTGTCTGTCTCTCTCTCAAAAATAAATAAACATTAAAACATGTTTTAAAATGCTCATTCTCTGTGGCTTTCTTGTATCTGTCGTTCTAACCTAAAAACACCATAAAATACATTTATCCAGTATCTCCTGATATTAATCCCCATTTTTAGGTCAGCAAATATGAGGAAAATATCTCTACCATATTGAATATTTTGACAAAACAAGCTGTATTCTAGTCTAAGAGTTCTTAAAGTTATTTTGGAAAGATTCCACTTATCTAGAATTTCATCTATTTTCAGTGTCACAAAAGACAGCAAGGAGATGGAAGAGGATTCTCCTTCTCTTCTTCTATCACCTTCTTCATTTTGCAATTAACACACAGTTGAAAGGCTTCATGTAGTGCTGTATTCTTTCTCTAAGTCCACCCTTGTTTGACAGAACAGAAAAATTTGAAAAGGCACAGCTTAAGTGAGAGACAGCTAGAAGCATGGGAACTGAAAAGGAAGCCAACTTCCATCCTTCCTGGGATGTACCAGAAAGAAAAATGTGAAAGAAGTGATGACAGTGTGAGACTTTTGCCAATTGAAGCCAAATTTCAAAGATGATATGCCTCAGTGATATAAATAGGTGCTGGGATACCTAATTTATAGCTGAGGAAAACTCCAGAAATTCAGTTTCTAGCCTATCACAGACTAATACAAGTGGTATATATTTCCTCCAGTGGTATGCATTGTAGCAAATAGTACTCCAAAATCTTCAAGGGCAAGACAATGTAAACTAGTGATGCATTCAGGTGTGCATTGTTCTTCACCCCTCGTAAGTGTCCATATTACACGTAGGTAGTACTTTTCCCCCTAGAGTCACTTATGGCCTTTAGAATACAAATGGACATCAGTAGACAGAATAAACTCATTTTGCTTTGTAAAACTTAAAATTGTCCTTACGTCAAGATATGAAAATATCTTGTACAAAGCACTTGATTCCTCCTGATTTTATTTATAGTTATTAATCTCACCCCCCATCCAAATTACTTGCTCCTTTACGGGAATCATCAAACCAACCCTTTATATACACTCTGTGAGCATGGGAATCATACATCCTTTCTCCATTGTCATTTTTAATGCACTCAGAGAAAACACAAAAGATGATTTGAATTGTAAGACCTGTGGCATGTAGTCTCATTCACTTGCATTCTGAAAGATGATTTTGATTTGAGTTCTTACTTTGTTAATGTCTCTTGTTTATGGGGCTTTTTAATGTTTTGAGCCAAACTGAAGGATGTTTTTCGGCATTTACAACTGATTTGTTGATGATGGTTTAAATTTGAGTGCAGGGAGTCTGAATGAAAATTTCTTATTAGAATTTTTATGAAGTGTATATTTGATTACAATCTTAACGTCTTTAACCTTTAACAGCACAAGCTGCCAACATAAGAAGCATGTTTTACATCATGGGGTCATGGAGTAGATTGTAGAGTTTCATTAGCACAAGCCTTGGGTAAAACTGGCATAGGTAACATTTGGCTTTGCTATTCATAACCTCATCTCTTTTTTTTTTTTTTTTTTTTTTTTTTGCTTTCTCTGAAACTTGGTACAGCTGGTATTCCTTCTGGCCTCGAGCACCCCTGTGTGCTCTCTTTCCTTCTATCGACCCATACTTGCTGCCTTAGGAAATGTCTGATTTTAGTTTTCATCTCTTTGTATGAATTTAGGTCTAGGTGTTACTCATATTGTGGAGGCAAAATTGATTGATTGATTGGTCTCCTACTTAAAGTATTTCAGGCATCACTGAAGGTGGGAGAGGGGGCAGAGGGCCTTCCCAGTGACCTAGGGGTAAGGTCAGCCTTGATGACAGGAGCTAAAGGAGTCCAAGGGGAAAAAAAATGAAAAAGAAAAACATCTGAACCAAACTTATCAAATACGGATGAGTTTGGCAGAATTGAATATTTTTTTCTAGAATTCATTGCAGGCTGAATGAAATTGGCAGGCTGGAAGTCACATTCTGATTTATGTCTTTCCTGTTACAGGCATTAATTTCATCCAGGAAAACTATATCACAAACCACCCAGCATTTCTGTGTGTTCAAAGTGACACTGATCATCCTTTCTACAAGCCCATGACTAGACTAAGCACCTGCACTAAGGGCATGGGTCAAGGAGTGCTTTTACATCTCTGAGTCAGCTGTGGCTGCCTGTGTGCAAGCAATAGACACATTAGTGAGGAAAAAATTAATGGCCCAAGGAGAAAAAGATGACATCAGCATTAGGAAACTGTTGATCAACTAACCTATTTTGTCTAGATATAATCAATTGCCTTCTATAACTACATTGTATTTCAAAACACATATGACGTGAAAGGATTATTCTGACAAATTTATAAAAGTCTAGATCTGATCCCATTACTTCATTGATCTGAATTCTTCATAAACTAAGCACAGTTTCCATTTTCAGTCTCATCTCGAGATACAGTTTAGCCATACATATTCCCTTGAGTATGCTTCTCAAATGAGACAGAAAGGCATGACTCTGGGGTCTGTGACATAGCTAGGGCATACACAGAGTTCATGAGGTAACCGGGACACACACAAAGCCACAAGATGCCCTTGATATATCTTCCTGGGGTTGTACATATTCCTCAGGAAAACACGAATTCACATGGTAAACTATTTTAAAACATTATCTGTCAACAAATACAGGTATGCTTTGGGTAGAATTCCAGATATTAATTTTTTTAAAAGAAGACCAAACTTGAAATTCTAATTTGGTAAAGATTATTTCCATCTTCACCCCAATCTTGCATAAAAACCTTCACTCTACTCCTTAAGGATATTTAGGAACAGATATCTGAGAAGTATTTCATTAGCTATGCCACATTATTAACAGGTTTCAGAACATTCCAGATACTTGCCTCTGTATGTTTGCTCATGAATTCCCTCCATTTGGAACCCTTGGTTCATCTTTTCTTTTCTTTTCTTTTCTTTTCTTTTTTACCTTTCCTTGAATACATCCCATCCCAACTTACAACAAATATATTCTAATATAATGGATAACTATTATATTATGCCACATTATCACTACTTAACTTTCTTTCCTCTAGACTGAGAGAATTTTAAGATAAGGGACTGTTACATTTTTGTTCTTCATATTTGTGTAACATCTATGCCTATAGTATATGTCAGGTGTTTCTTGAATGAGTAATGAATTTGCCAAATCTAGTAACATATATAATATATATAGGTTCCCCACACATGGATGGAGGTAAGAAGGTAGCCTGGTGCCTTTTGTGAGACTATGGTTATTGTATTAGAGATAGCAAATATTTTGAAATCAGATCTAAGTTTGAATCCCAGATCCACTAGTTCCTATTTGTATAAATTTGGGAAATTACTTAATTTATCTAAGCCTTAGTGTCCTCACTAAGTGTTCAAAATGGGGATCATGACAACTACCTAACAGTATGGTTGTACGAATTCTGAAATTATCCATGCAAAATATCTGGTACCTAGTAGGTACTAAATATTGTTTCCTTCTGCATCCCTATCAATCCTTCCCTGTATGATCTAATTTGAGGAGTGTTGAATAAACTCCTAGTTGTATAATCACCCCTTCCCAATGAGTTTGAATCTCAAGAGAGGGAGTGGGCTCTCTTGAATCTCCAGAGGAGTCAGGAGAGGGAGTGGGCTAGTTAGGTCAAAGAATCAACAACTCAGATAGAGGGATGAAGTAAATGAAACATCATGTCTACAACGGGAGGCAAAAAATAAGAGCAAATCCTAAGCTAAAGATCTCTAGCTAAATATCCTGACTAAAGATCTTAAACAAAATAGAATCGATTGGCTGATGGAGCAGATCTTCATATTCCCTTTGGTGCATCCATATGGGAAGAGGAGTCAACTTTCCTTGGAGCACCTTTCACTGACTTCATGAGAAGGGTCTGCTAAAGCTTTTGAGATATGTAGAGATTTACCCAAAAATATATGACCAAAACTTTAAATCTCTGCCCTTCATATTTCCTCCTTGGGTAATTTTTAGGGATGGCATCCCCCCTCCCCCCCACTGAATTAGTAAAATCTGGTTTAAGAACACCTTGGAATTTGATTACAATTGTATCAAATTTAAAGAGATGACAACACTGACTACTTTGAAGCAAGCAGAAAGCAGGAACCTGCTGGAATAAGAAAGAGAACAGGTAGATTTTCAAAGAAAAGGAAGTTGGGGAGGGGTGTCTGGGTGGCTCAGTTGGTTAAGCATCTAACTCTGGATCTCAGCTCAGGCCTTGTCAAGGTTGTGAGTTCAAGCCCCGTGTTGGACTCCACACTGGGCGTGAAGCTTACTTGAAGCAAAAACTTAGAAAAGGAAGTTGGGGAGCAATTAAAAATGATTGGGATATTAATCAAGTGGTGGGTGGGAAAAGGTAAATTCTGAGGTAGTTAGTACCAGGAGGGATTGAAAGAAAAGGAATATAGGATTAGGCAGCTGAACAGATACTGGAAAAGTCACATTTTCCAAGGCCCTTTTAGTTCATAAAACTTGTGAGATTGGGAGGCATTGCTTGGACCCCAATCCACTATTAATGTAGTTGAAAATCAGAGGAGCAGTTCATCCACCGAGTGTGAATGGATTAAAAGACAGTTCGAAGAGAGTTTTCGAAGGATCATTCCTACACATTCCTGTCCTACCTCTCTCCAGTCCCACAGATAAACCCAAATTGTAGCAAATTTGTTGTAATCCTATATGGACACTTCTCACTTTTCTCTTTCCTTTGCATTCTCTTTTTTTCTGTCTTCTTCCTGCTTCTGACACTGACCTATAGATAATACAGCAAGATGAAGCTGTGTTCTTTTCCAGATATCAAGGCACAAAATTGTATGGAGAGAAAGAACTCCCCTTGTCTAACTTTTTCCTTTCCTAACTTCACACCCCTTTTATCCTTTACCCAACTCCGCTAACCGTGATGATTTTAATAGAAGATTCACTAAAGTCTAATATTTAAATACCCCTTCTTGAAAATGTATAAACTTCAACTGATGAATATTATGCTCATAGACACCATTTTGGAACTGGATAAGAACATTATTCAACAGAATAAGGATAAATTTGCTCATTAACTACTAATTCCTTTAGTGAACTTTTCTCTGGGATCTCTGCAACTGGTTTGTGGCAAAGATGGTCTAAGATAATATGTTGAACTGTGAACGACTAGTTACCCCCTCCTGACACCTAAAGAAAATACACTGTGTCTGTTACTGACACGCAGGATAAAGTCAGGAAACTCTTCAATAAAACTAATTAATGCTGGTTGATTCCACTCACAGAGTCACTGGTATAATACTTGTGGTCATTTCAAGAAAACGTAGTCATCCCAAGGATGTGGAAACAACATAAAGTACCTCTGAATCAAATAGCAAAATAATTCAGTAAGATACATTTCTTGAAAACACATTTGCTGAAAAATCCCGTAATGTTACATAAAATTTAGTGATAACTTGATACAATTTTAAACAACCACTGACCTATTAACTTGAAAAGACTTTTAGGGGTTCCTCAAATTAAACTCCTTCTCTTCAACCGAGAAGTACCCAAGATAGATAGTTTTCTATCATTCTGCTAAACATATTTGAGACCAGAGATTTTGCAGCTTCCTTCAGTAAAACAGTGTGAGGGAGCTGAGTCATTCCTTTGGGATTACGGAGTCGCAGCAGTGGGTCTGCACTGCAGAGGTTGGAACTGGTCTGCTCCCTCCTTGCTGCAGAAAATAGTACGGAGGAGGACAACAGGCTACACCAAGGAAAAGGAGAGGTCCGGCTACCCCCTGTGGAAAAGGCTGAGTTTTCACTTGAGTTGCTGAAGTTTATAACTTGGAAGAGTTAAGAACATGCTTGGCATTTATCAGGGATAACTTGATCTGATTTAAATATATGAGCACTGCCACCCACTGTTACTACTACCCACTGTCATTGGGGGATGTGGTTCCACACCCAGGCAGCTCGTGCCTCTTGTGTATAATTTTGTGAAATTACTGCTACATGCAAAACTGCAATTTGGATCAGTGGGACTTTACTGATAGCTTGAAATTCTTCCTGCCAGGGGAACTTGGTTCAGTTTGTGTGACTGTGACCTCCAAGTGTCCCATGACAGCCTTGATTCTCTGTGACGAAGATTCTTAGTTGTTTTGGAACATAGCATGCTTGAGAAAATAAGGGACACTATGGACACAGTACACAGGAAACTACGCGGACCCCTTGATGCCCATCCATGATTGCCTGAGTCACCTTCCACCACTGACATTATGGAAAATAGCAGGTGTAGCTGGTCAGACTGAAGACCTCACTTTTTCTTTTTCTTTCTTTCTTTCTTTCTTTCTTTCTTTCTTTCTTTCTTTCTTTCTTTCTTTCTTTCTTTTCTTTCTCTCATTTTAGAAACAGCACCACCAGGAGCAGGGACTTTCACATATACAGTAAAAATGTACAGTATCTTCAATGCAAAGTTGGATGGGTGCCAACCCCCTCCCCCTCTCCCCCCAGAAGCATCTTCATTTGAATTTAAAGGGGTGGATGAGTGACAGCAAGACTCTGTTCTCCTTCTGACAGGGCTTTGGCAGATCATTGGTTGTCATCAAACCTATTCCATTTCTTGCTCCCTGCCAGGAATTCCACCTACATGCCTGATGGCAATTAGTCCCTTGTAGGTGCTAATGAATAAAACGCAGCACGGAGACTTCACGAGGATGAAAAAGCCTACGATCCAGATCTAGAGTCACTCCAAGTATCAGTCCCCCACGCCGGTCCCCGCTCAAATGTAGCTTCACTCTGTCCAGCACATGCTGGGGCCGGCCAGCCCGCCCCCTCCTCTGTGCACTCCAGCATGGGAAATAGGAGGGAGCTATATGAGGAGAACACGGCTCAGCAGAAATCACAGTTTTAGAACCTGAAGTGTTACCTGTTTTTCTGTTACTGGCACAGGCTGTTCCTGGTTTCGGACAGTCACATGCTGGGGCATGTGAGCTGAGTCTCCAAACCTGAATGTGCTTTGGAAGAAGCGTTTGGAGACCATGTTGGAGAGCATCCTGCACTGAGTGGGGGGTTAGATTATCAGTGGTTCTCAGGACATGGTGATAACCAGATACTCCTAAGCAGTCTTTAAACATACAGATTCCTTGGCCCTGTCTCTAGAGATTCTCTGTTGAGAGGCCTAGGATAAAGCCTGAAAATCTAAATTTTAAAAAATCTTCCCAGATGAATCTGATACTCCTGCCAGGATCAGTACTCCAGGAATAGATGAGCTCCTTTGTCCCATTCGGCTTGAAAACTCTAGGACTAGGTGTCGATTGAAAACTTCTCAAAGGTTGTGCTCAGGATTCATTTGTGCCTCTACTATGTTTTGAGCATTTAAAGCAAGCAAACAATTCTCTTTTGTAATCTCCCCACCTATCAGAGATGAATCAATGTTCAAAGATTCTTTTTGAAATGAAGCTGTAGGTGATTTTCAAAGTTTCCTTTATACTTTTATTATAATTTCCAAATTTTATACCTTTAGTGGATAAAAAGCATGTATTTTTTATAATAAAAAAGTCGGCAAATGTTACTTTCAAAGATTTTTATGTATCCCAAGAGAAACTAATTTGCTCACAGGGAAACTGTATTTTAATACAATTGGTATTCTTTAAACCCCATGTTTTCATTTATGCATTGAAAAATATTACTTAGAAAAGGGCTCCAGAGACCTCACCAGACTGTCACGTTGACAGTCCAAAGGGGGGAAAAAAAAAAAAAAAGCTTAAGGACCTCTGATAGGCCACAAGGAATAGTTTCTTACTCATATTTTACACGCACAAAACATTGTCTTTCTAGTATCTCAGAACACATTATAAAACAATTGCTAAAGCTTTCGAGTGACGTGTGCAGTTTGATCTCCTCTGATGGTAGCAAACCAAAGAAAGTGGCAAGAAAGAAATTTTTCTTCCAGTTTTCATGGGCTCCAAAAGTTAAGATAGTTTGAATGGGATTCCCTGGAGCTTTCAAACTCCATCATGTTTATCAGAAAGAACTTAATCCAAACCCTTTGAGGTTTGTTCTTCTCTAGTCAATATCTATTTCGGCAAAACAATCATGGTTTTAAAGTATAACAGTGAAGCAAGGAAGAAAAGAGAGATTTTTCCTTCTGATAGTGAAATGGGCAGGTGCAGTTGAGACTGAAAGGCCATAATTAAAACATTGTTCAGCTGAGGCACTGTAGAAGTTCACGCAAGACTGCACAAATCCTCCCCCTGCCCCACACGCCCAAGTTCAAGGTTTTGGCAGGAAAGGAAGCTGAAGGTGCACTGCCATTCAAGAAACAGAGCCCTGGAGCCTGAACTTTAGTACCCTTGAGGGGCACATGGAAGAAATTCCATACTGCTGGACCAGGAAAATCGGCTTGTTTAAATCTATACATTTGAAACCACATAAGAAAGGAAAACAAGCACTTTTTAATCAACCATATCATTGTATGGCAGGACTTATGTATATATTAGATTTTTAAAGATCTAATGAAATAAATATTATTGTTATTTCTACTATATAGACGAAAAAGTAAACTTAAAACGTTACATAACTTGTCCAATGTCAAAACCAAAAATATTCATTTTACTGGCTGAATTCTAGGATGGACATTGACTGTGTTTGTATAAGATCATATTAGAACATGCAGACTAAGAAAAGTGATGAAAACATGGTTAAAAGAAATTCCTCAAGCATCCTCTCAACCCAATACCTATGACAGGCCTCATAAATTGATGACTGGGGTTTGTTTTATTTTGTTTTATTTTCCTTTCTGACCCAGAAACCTACCCAAGGAAACATTCAAGGAAGTTACTAGAGACCACCTGGAGTTAGCACATGGGTGATGACACTTAGCGCCAGGATCAGATGGCAGGGTGGAACTCTAGAGGAGACAGGTAGGGGCTGGTTGATGGAGCTTCCTGGTCTCTCCCAGGGCCCTCTTCCCTGGGCCCTCTGGAGGGGCAATTCTCCAGGAAATTCTTACATCCCTTAAAAAGTCACCTAAATAATTGAGAGCACAGTTTATTGTGTTACCATCCCCTAGAATCATATGTAGGCTCTGGATTCAAAAGAAATACATTGCTTTAATTCCAAGGTTTGAATCTCTGGAAGAAATGACTTACTCCTTAACTAGAGGTTGAGGCAGCTTTCTTTTTTCCCTTTTATTTTTTATTATGATTATTTTTTAATTTGGTAGAGCTTTCCTACGTCTCTTTGTGGGTAGCTGCCTCCTCTGCATATGCATAAACCAGCTGTCCTTTGGAATGACACAAGCCCCCACGATGTCATAGGGTAAGACTGGCGGGAGTTGACTGAGAATCTTGAACAGTGATAGTGGGTGGGGCTGCCAGCAGCTGTGGGCCAGGTAATACTTTGCCAGGCTTCAAAGCCAGAAGGCCAAGACCTTTGACCTGGACCACCATCTTTCAGGCTGCAGACCAGGGTTTGCTGAGGCCTAATATAGGCAGGGAGTCAATCAGGAGAACTTAAGAGGGGAGGAAAAAAAAAAAAAAAAAAAAAAAAAAAAAAAAAAAAAAGACTCTGCCTTTGCTTAGTTCTCCAGATTGGCTCTCCAGATGGCCCTCTTTTCTCTGGTAAATTATGCAACAAGCTGCTTCAGCCGAGTTTTGCAGACCTGGATGATCTTGAACTGATTTCAACAAACGGGCGGACTCGTGGGGTTGCAGGGCTTTCTCTTAGTCCTTTCATCCGAGGAAGAACACTGGGGAAAGAAACCAGATAATTTCTGGTACCAGTCATAGAAATAGAGCAATGCACATAGAAAAAGTACTGTTGCTGTATGTCCACCTTGTAAGAAATGATTTTGAAGAAGCTAAGGGGCTGTCTCATTAGAAAAGGTTAGAGTTCATCAAGATTACTCCACAGAAAGGAATTTGGCCTTGCAAATTCTCACTAATTAAATGCCAGAGTCATCTCTAGTAATACTGCTGGAATTGAAAAGGTAGAAGGGTTGCTTTTCAGTATAAAAAGGTATGAAAGTCTCACTCTTTGCCGATATTAACATGTTCTGGAACCGAAATCAATAGTGCATGCAAATGAGGGTTTTTTGGGTTTTTTTTTATAATTTCTTTGATTTGCAGAATGTCTCTTCCCACTGTACTCTCTTGGCTGAGGTGGGATGGCTTCACTCATGAAGCCCCAGGACTGCTCCTAGGGATGAGGAAGATGAGGTAGGGGGTGGGTGGGCAGTAGGTGTCAGGGCCACTCTGTGCCTTCCCACCCCCAGAAGCGGGATCATGCCCCAACACGGCTTCTTCCTGTCCCAGCGCTGGGAAGTAGAGGCACTGGGGCTGGATTTGCCACCGAGCAGGGAGGGAGGCAGAGTGAGAACAGGAGGCAGAGTCAATAGGCCAGGTGGCAGGGGGAGCAGATGGGTAGGTGGTGGCTGAGCTCAAAGCTACACAATGAAGAGTTTTAGGAAGGGGGAACAGCCCACCAAGAAGTGCAATTTGGAAACTAAAAGGAAACAAATAGAAGTTTCTGTGGCAAAATTATTTCTTGAGTGATGAAAGTATACAAAAGCCAAATTATAATTCACCCAGTCATCCACTTAAGCTTATTAAGCACCTTTCAGACCCTGCACTATGTGTTGGAATGCAAATGGGAGCAAGATATGGTCCCTGTGCATCGTGTGGTACATGGGTGAAGTCTTTAAAAAGGAACTAAAATGTGATGTGATACACTTCCTAAGGAAAAACGCTGGGTGCTATAGGGACACAGAGGGAAGCCGGACCCAAGGGGGTGAGGGTTAGGGGAAGCTCCACAGAGGAGGAGTCACTTTTGTTGGATCATGAGCTTGATCAGTGGTTTTCAGATGACTAGGGGGAGAGGCATCCTCAGGGATGGAGGCAGCAGGGCAGTGGCATGGATGAAGAGGTAGAACAGCCCACTTGTGTGTGTTGCAGTGGTACTTCTGAGACAGCGGTACTGACAGATCAGGCTGCTGGGGCAGGAAGTGGTCATCCAAGAAAATGGAAAGAGACCGGCACCAGCCTTCCATGTCATGCTAAGAACTTGGGATTTTCCTTCAGAAAATAGAGCGTATTTGAAAAAGAGAGAGAAAGAAATGAGATTGGTAGAGGGGAAGAGAAGGTAGGTAGGGAAAGGCTTAGTGACTCTTTAATTCAAGGTCCCGGGCTCCAGGGTGGCCCAGTTGGTTAATCATCTGACTCTGGATTTCAGCTGAGGTCATGATCTCACACGAGCCCCCTGTCAGGTTCTGTGCTGACAGTGTAGAGCCTACTGGCATTCTCTCCCTCCCTCTCCCTGCCCCGCTCGTGTTCTCTATCTAAGTAAATAGGTAGATAGATAGATAGATAGATAGATAGATAGATAGATATTTAAATAAATAAATAAATAAATAAATAAATAAATAAATAAATAAATCCCAGTTCCCTGAACCAGGCCTTCCTTGGTTTCCCTTCAAGCCTAAAGCCAATAACTATCTAGTAGAGTGGGACCTGATCCATTTAGTGACTCCAAATATAACTCATAGCCAATTTGGTTATTTGTTATGCATCTGAGAAGGACTGTTGCAACCTAACAATACTAGTGTGAATAATTACTATTCATTTATTCAAACTCTATCTCTAGGAACATGTTCTACAAGTCAGACACTGTGCCTGGCATTGGTTAAATTAGTCAGTCGTGTTTTCTGACCTCTTGAGGCCTTGACTAAAAATGGAAAAACAGTAAGCATGTCAATAAATATATAATTATAAATCATGATAACATCAAATGAAAGAAAAGTCCAGAAAAACAAAAGTGATAATAACAAGGTAGAGGGATGGGACCAATTTTTTATGGCAGGTGAGTGGGAGATTCATAAAAAGGGTAAGGTTGTAGGAGGTGGAGGCATAAGAGTATGAGATAGAATGTGTGGGATGATGTTGGAGAAATATTGAGAGGCCAGAGTGTGCATGGCCTTACAGAGAGCTTAAGAGGTTAGTCTCTTAATCGGCATAGAGTTGAAAGCAATTAAAGAAGATGCTTTGAGGTTTTTAAAGATCACTTTGGAGACTGTGTGAATGGATCAGGGATGGAGAACCCCAGCTAGAGGGTAGTGGGCTAGGGAAGAGATCATGGTAGCTTGGGATTCATGAAAAGTAGAAAAGCAGATGAATAGGAGTGTTTCCGAGGATCCAGAATGGAAAGCAACTAGAAAGCACTGTATTTAAAGTAGAGGAAACTAGAGGAAATTTAATTTATGGAGTTGCTAGTCAGGTGATGGAAGAGCTAAGCTAATAGGGGAGGATGAGATGAGCTTGACTTTAAACAGGACACTTTCTTCCTTCTCTGCTGGGGAGACCAGAAGGAAGGTGGCACCACGGGAGCTCCTGGGCTAGAGCCACTCAGTTGGAAGCTGGAGCCATTGCAAAGATACCATGTAAAGTGGAGTGGAGGAAAAAATACCCTTAACTATGCTTTCCTCCTGTTCTCTGTTATCCTATCGGTGCCCTCCATTTGTAGAACACAGCCAGAAGCCATCTGGTATGGTAGCCTGGAAACACACATTTCAGGGCTAAGTTTCCTATATCATAGAACAGAGAAGATAAAAGGCGAAGAATGAATCTCAGTGCAAACTGGCCCAGGACTGGTGTAATATAATATGTATTTTAAGGTAGAATTGACATGACTTGGTGATAAGTAAGATGTAGGGAGATGAGCAGGAAAGAAATGTCAAGAATTATCACTAGGTTTTTGGCTTGAGCAACTGGTACCATATCGGAATGATGAAGACACGGGACAGAAGTAGATTTGGTGAGGAAAAGCATAAAAAATTCAGTCTGGGAGTGGTAAAGTATAAGATGCCCATTAGATGTATATTTAAGAAGCCATTAAATCAGGAAGATGAATTTACAGATCTTAAGCTCAAAACAGAAGTTAGAGCTCTTAGTTTGGAAGTTGTCAACATTTAGGTTGTATCTACAGCCATGACAATTTGATGAAGTCACCAAGGAAGAGAATATTTAGAATAAAAAGATGGCTAGGACTTACCCCTATGAAGCTCAACATTTAGAGTACAAAGGAGGAGGAATCAAAAAGAAGATGAGGAAGCCCATCTTAGCAAAACAGTAAACAAAACCTACCAGTCTTGATTGACAGCAAAATGCCCTCTAGTCACAACCTACTTTTCTGTTCCTTTTTAAGCAGAACTTCTTGAGTCAGTTGTCTTTACTATTACTAATTCCTCTACTCACATGCTATCCTGAGTGCCCTCTACCCAAGGCAGGTTCACCACATACCTTCCATCACAATTGATTATGTCAAAGTCATTAATAATTTTAATATTCCTAAATATTAATTATCAACTCTCAGTTGATCTTACATGACCTATTGTTGGTTGATCACTCGCTTATGAGATTGAGAGCTAGTGCTATAACTATGCTGAGAACAGGTGTAATAGAAGACTGTCTCAGGAAAACCAAGACATGCAGTCTCCCTATTTATTAGCAGAAGTAGGCAAGGGTTTTCACTGTCTCCTTGATGCACTTGTCTTATTTGTCTTTCAGTTCATCACATCTCCTAGGCTTCTTCCCGTCTCACTGACAGTTGTTCTCAGTCTCCCATGATATTCCTCTTATCAATCAGACCACCTCACTTTGGAGTGCCCTGGGGCTCAGACTTCTTTTCTTCTCTGTCAAACTCCATTTTCTTGGTGATGTCACTCAGTATCATCAATTCCAAATCCATCCATATATTAGCTTCTCTCAAATGTATCTCTCTAGTTTGAAAATGCAACTACACAAGTAAGCCCATTTCTACAACCAAAACTTTGATCATCCTCCCCTACCTGTTTCGTAATCTTTTCCCACTTAATGCAACTCTATCCTGTTTTTGTTCAGGCCAAAAACCTTTACATGATCCTTGACTTCCCACTTGTATTTTCACACTTACATCCAACTCATCAAGAAATACCAGCATCTGTACCTCTAGGTACTTCCAGAATACAGATGCTTCTTGCCACATTTACCATAACCACCCTAGTCCAGCGATTAGATAACTGCAGCCACCTCCTTGCTTCTGTCCTGCCCCCAAGTACTGTTCTCAATTCAAAAGCCAGTGTGATTCTATGAAACATGCTGGATCTTGTCACTGGCATGCCCAAAATTTTGCACATTGCTATCTCACTTAGAATACAAAGCCAAAGCCCTAAAACACCTGCCAAACTCCCAGTTTTCCTTCTCAGTACCCAGACCTCATCCCTTGACGTTGCCTTCTCAGCCTCCTTCTTACTCGTCCTCAAGCCAAGAATGCTCCTGACACTGAGCATCTCCTCTGGCTATTCCCTATGCTTGAACAGATCTCTCATCATTTACTGAAATGGCCCCTCAATCCTTTTTGCTCAAATATCATTTCAGTGAGGTCTTCCTCTGCCCTAATCTCTCCTCTCAAAATTGAATCCTTCTTACCTCTTGATAGTTTTACTTTCTGCTTAACATTTATCATTATCTAATACACTATACATTTTATGTGTTTATTTTATTATTTGTCTCCCCACACTGGAATGCAAGCTCTGTGAGGTTGGAGTTTTTGTCAGTGTTATTTACTACTGCTGTATTCCACCTCTTGGAACTGTGCCTGATGCTGAGTATAAACTCACTCAATATTTTTAAAATAACAGTGAATAAAAAGTTTGATCATAGAAGGAGAAAGAAAACCAGGAGAGGATTGTGTTACAAAAGCCAAGAGAAGAGTGTTCGACAAAGAAGAGAGTGATCAATGGCATCCAGGGCTGTTGAGACATCTCCTGAGATGGGATTTGACACCATGGAGGTCTCCATTTATCTTAGTAAGAACAGTTCCAATGAAAAGGTAGAGGAAGAATACAGACAGAAGGGAGATACAGACCGGAGGTAGTGAAGATTGAATGTGAGAGCATAAAGGGGACACCTCAGCATGCATAGCCAGGAAATTTGGCAGTGACTGAGCAAGAAGGGAGGGCTGAGGCTGAGCCAAATCAATGTCATCATCAGTACACAATTAGCCACACTCCGAAACAAAGAACTTTCTTTGATTCTTGAGCTACTAGCCAATCATAAAACCCTGAATCTCAATTCAATTCAATTTCAATTGTTAGAAAGGCCTCTCAGTTCCACTTACTCTTTCCATTGTCACAGTCCCAGCTCCTATTTTAACACTAGTATTTTATTAAATTCCTTACCATCAGTAAATAGACTGGCCTCAGGCTCATCACATTTTTAAGAGTTCCCCTCAGGGGAATTAAATAGGCCAAGACCACAGGTAAGGACTGAAGAAAAAAACAAACAAACAAACAAAAAAACAGAATAGCAGGGGTAATCTTCCAGCCCCATTAAACCAACAGTCCTAAACCATGTCCAAAGAGGCATATCAAATTTAGGTCTAACCCTTACCAAGATCAATAATCAGTGGATAACGAGGGTAAAGAAAATGTGGGGTGTTATCCAGATTTCCAGGTGGCAGCTACTCTCAATAATTTGTGATGATTTTGTAAGCCAGGAAAGGACATTCAAACTAAAGATACAAGAATACTGGCTGCATGGTCTATCCCTGGGTAAAAGGAAACTCACAGGAGTAAATGGAGTTACTGTTCTTAGCCGATGGGTTGGAGCAATGAAATGAGTACTAACAAGTAGAAAGAAATGAATGAATGGACACCTAGAACTGAAGCAGAGATTTCAGGAACAGATGGGTCATGTGAGAGGAAGGTAGACAGGAAGATCATACATCCAGGCTCCCATAGGCACAGGACTCCAGGATCAGGACAGCAGGATATTTTCAGATCTTTCAGGAGGCAAGGAAACTTGTAGTGTATTACCTGGTATAGGTTTTTTGTTTGTTTGTTTTTTGTTTGTTTGTTTGTTTGTTTGTTTGTTTTTAAATTCAACCAGGCTCTGAGTTGGTGAAAAGCCTGATTACAGATGCTAAACTGGGGCTAGAGCTGGCCACCACTGATACAGGTCTTCACACCTTCATTCTCTCTCCTTTAGTTCCATTCTCTCCTCTTCAGGGACACTGGGGTTATCCTCCTCACACACATGCTGATCCTGCCACTTTTGTGGCCTAAATCACTTGATCATTTTCCATTTAACAACCCTAACTCTAACTTAGCTTCCAAACATTCATGCCAATCCTACTGTCTCCATTCCCTAACCGTGCAGATATGACCATACTCTCTTAACTCATTAAGCTCGTCTAATGCCATTGCTACTGCCATTCCCACTGCTACACCTTCTCCCTCCTCTATCAGATGAATTCCTATTCGTATGGCAAAGTTCATTCTACCATCAGTTTCTTCCCATGGTTGGGGAAGAAACTGTTTTTTCATTTTGTTGTTAACAACTATTACAAGAGCTTATAAACAGTTTTATAACATAATAGTAATATACACAATAATAATATAAACATGAGATTTTGCCAAAAAGAGAGAGAGAAAAAAAAAAACAAAAACAAAACAAAACTCAGCTTTAGGGACTAGAAATGAAACCAGTAATGATACTGATCCAAACATGCATTTTATAGGGCCCTATACCATTGGGTAGGCCTAAATGTATACCCTAATGATGAGTCCACAAATTTAGCTTTAAGCCTTCGAGTAGTCAAGATGAGGAGAGAAATTGGTTGGTTGCATAATGTCTTCTTCCCATAAAATAAATACCAGACAACTGGTTAATGGATTGTACAACTATTCCTCACACTCAAACCAGAAGAGAATTTTTCCAGAGGATTCACCTATGAAGAGTAAACTGCAACAGAAAATATCTTCAATAAGCATCTCCACAGGAGAAATAGCTCTTAGTATCGTAGACTGTGCCTAAAGGATTGATGGCCTATCAGCAAAGTCCAATTCTATAGGGGAGACCGGTCCAGATTATATCATTCTCATTTCCTCTGATTTGATGTCAAAGGCAGTATTTTTTAACTAAGACACCTGAGAGACTCTCCAGCTTCCCAACCTCTCCAAATTTAACATTTTCCTTTTATTGGCACTCATAAACCTTTTAAAACACAAGGACCTCACAGTTGAAGAATCTATAGGGGAATGGGATAACTATCCTTAGGAAACCCTTCATATATGTGTTTTTCTTATGTATTAGAATGTAGGTATTGTGGTCCCAGTGAAAAACAGAAGCATGTGTCACACTACCCATTTAGCAGTCCAGTTACGAGTGATAATGATGTCATCTGATGAAACACCAAGTCGCTGATCAAAGACACATACCTAACAAAAAGGCCATTCTACCTTAACCAAGAAGGGACACAAAAAGAATTTATTGGCAGGATAAAAACCATCCTTATAATTTTTGAATCCTCAGTAACACTTATAAATATTAACCACTGAGGTCCCAAATCTCCTCTTCATTTTGTATGATCAAAATAATTTGTCTTAAAAAGCTTAAAAGCAGCAAAAAAGACTGTTTAGCTTTGACCAGGGGCTAATTTGGGGCACTCTAAAGAATTACACCAAGGTAAATATATGATATGGCTTGCTGAATAGGATTGCTAATATGTTAAACATTAAAAAACTTTTTTTTAAGTAGAGATAATCTATAACTTTTCTTTCTAGCAGTAATTAGTGAAACCACTTGCCCATAATTGTCTGCCCTTTGGCACTGACCTATGAACCATGAATGGCTCAGATTTAAATTTTGGGCAGCATGGTACCACCCATCTTCTCTCCTGGTTCCTTCCACTACCAAGAAGTTTGATCCTCTAAACAAGCCTGGATATTAATGAAGGACTACATCAAATGACACAAACTGAAAGCAAATGTCTTAACACCTGAGATAATTTCTTAGTGTATGTCTGTAGCATTTTAAAGCTTTGAAAATGTAATGACCCAGATAAAAGTTGGCAGTAAAAACAACAGTGTTTATTTAGCCTCATCTTGTACATTTATGTGACATGGCACGTTATGAGACCATGGTTCCATTTTTTAAAACCAAATTTAAAAAAGCCATTATTAGAACCCATCGACAGCATCCTTGGCCTTTGTATTAGGTGAAGGACAGGTAGGTGTCAAGCAATAATTCTCAACCGGGAGCAATTTTGCCATCCAGGAGACACTTGGCAATGTCTGGAGACATTTTTGATTGTTATAACTGGGGAAGGCAATGCTTCTGGCATCTAGCAAGTCGAGGGCAAGCTTGCCTCTAACAGTAAGTTGCCATGGCTCAATTTATTTTTAAGAAGAGTTTCGAGAGGCTGGGAGTGAACGTCGTCGAGAGCCGGAGCTCTCTGGTTCAGAGGAGGGAGCAAGGTAGAGTTAGACGCCCGAGGCAAGCCAGCTAAGGCAGGAGGTGGCCCCAAGTGGGTCCTGCCAAACGTGCACTTACAGAGCTCAGCTGAGAAACCGCCAGTGTGGTGAAAAGAAGATGGGATTTTAATTCATTTAGAGCTATGGTATGATGTTGAATCTACCACTCAATGATTCCATAAATTTGGATAAGCTGTTTAATCTGACCAAATCTTACTTTCCTCCTGTGAAAAAGGAATAATAGTGATCATTTCACAGGGTCATCGTGGGGGTTAAATAAAATGTTTACAAAATGCCTAAGCCAATGCCCGGGACATGGTGCTTAATATTTGTCAATTTATCTTAAAATAAAGTCTTTCCATCCTAAAAAAAAATACCATACTTAGCCCCAGAAATATTGACAGAAAGATCTTTAAAGTTTGAGGTTTATGACTATAAATTTCACTGTTAAGATTTCAACAAAATGACTTTATACCTATGTTATAAAAAGGAGGAACAGTTCCACATCTAGTATTTGTAGAAAATACTACAAATTTGTACATTACCCATTTACCAGAACAGTCAGAAAATTTTATTAGTAATGATTGACTGTATATGTCTACAAAGCATAGGAAAGTAAGCTATCATGTACTGTAGAAATGCAGAATATGAATGTAAAGTTTGCTGTAAGAGTAGAGCTGTGGAGAGCTATTGTTTTGCTTTCCTGCACTAATGTACACACTTCTACTGGGGCATCCTTCTTCCACTTTAACATTGGGACTTAAATGGGAGCTTCTTTGGTTGGTTGAGGAGTCCTTTCCGGCTGACCACTGCTTATTGTTCCAAGGAAAGGCATATAACTCAAGCTGGCACATTGTTCTTGTCACCCTCCAGCTATTCCATGCAGATATGGCCTCCTGATCCATATTAGACCACTAAAGCCCTTTCCTGGGATTTTGAGGTTGGGATCAGAGAGAGAAAAAACATGTATGAACTCTCTCTGGTGGTAGAATTGGAACATACAAGCCAGCAGGTGGGTTTCCTATAATCTGAGAAAATGAAGTAGGAAGCAGAGTGTGGACACGTGTGTATATCATGCTGAGGGCCAAAGCCGGTGAAAGAGAGATCCCCTCATTCCAGACACAGTTCTAGGGCCTGGCTATTCAGCAGGCCTTTCTCCACATACAGGTACAAGTCAAGGAGTTCTCTTTGGCCTAGTTCTACTTGGTTTTCTATCACCTAAAATTGTGAAAGTCTTGGGTGATTCAAGCCAGTTGTAATCAGCTGAAAAAAGAAAAAAACAGTGGCCTCTGGCAGGTATCTAACTGGAGGTTATTAGAGTGAGGGCTGAAAGAGTAAAAGATTTATTTAGTCAGATAAACTATAGTTTATCTAGACATTACAAGGTAGTTGTGGGAACTTAAAAGTTAACTTATGAGTGAATCTATTCAAGTTTTAGATTCTGTCAGCAGGTGGAAACCACCCCAGTTAATTTAACAAAGAAAATCCAGCAAAAGAATTGTTACTTATGGACAGAAAAACTGAAAGAGCAAAACAGAATTCTATCATGGAAGTAACAATTGCTGGAAACGACTACCCACGGGGCTGGGGCAGGTAAGGGAAGAGGTTGCGATTATGAATTTGCAGGCTTGGCGGAGCCGCTGAGCCAGCGGTGGGGGGTGCCAGGCCTGGGAGAAGGCGCCCTCCTCGAACGCCCGTACCTCTGAGGCGGTTTCATGAGATCGACTCCGTCAAAGCAGGAAAATCAGCCAGCTAGACAGATTCAGCTGCTGCTGCAGGAAGGCACCGTCACGGCTGGGGTGAAGAAGTGTTGCTCCGGTGTTGGGCACAGACAGGGAAGAACAAGTCCCCGCCATCTCCCTCTGGCACTGTCTGTCGGTCGGCCGAGCATAACAAGGAGGCCTCTGACCAGCAGAAGCGTGCTCTCCGCGTCTCAGGCCCAGAGCACAAAGCTGATGGCAGAGGTGGGCTGGAAGCTGGGGACAGCGGTTTAATGACTGGCACAATCTGTAAAGGATAAAGAAATATGCTCCAGGAGGCCTTGGGGAGTATAACTGGCATAAGTCTAAGAATGTTCCCTGAAAAGGAGTAGTTGTTCAGTTAACAGTGGTTTCCCTTCCAACAGTGAAAATTGGGCCTCACGGGACTGCTACAGGCAACGGTAGAGGTGCCTAGGTCTTGCTCCTCCCCCGGGGAAGCACTAGTCATTTGTCTCCATTAGGGTCAATGTGATGCTGTATTACATGGCCTCAAATCAATTTCCCAAGTTCTAGCTGTAATTAGTCATTTCCAGTCTGTTCCCTGCAATTCAGATTTTCCTTTCTCTTTCATCATTTGCCTTCATAGAATGTCTTTTTCAGCTGTTGTCCACCTTCAAAACCCAACACATATTCTTTTCCCTCTGGGAAAATTTCCAGCCTAAAGCGATTTTTCTGCCCTAGTCCATTTACTGTGTTTGTTCTTCTTTTCCAAATAATGGTGATATGCCTTGTAATGTGGCTGGGGTCCATACCAACGCTCAAATCTCTCTCAACTGGAGAAGAAATTGGAAGGAGATACAAAGGAATTGGTGGGGGAAACTTGTAGCCTGAGCTGAAGTGCTAGCCACGAAGTTTGCATCCCATTGTGGGAGTGGGAAGTGAAATGAAAACAGTGTGCTCCCACTACGACCAAGTACTGTATTCACCTCCACACTCTTGAACCTCAGGGAGAAGACACTAATAAACTATCTCCAGTCCCTACCTGCCCGTGCAGAAGGACCTAAGGCTATCCTGCCATCTCAGTTTGCTTTGATTCCAGGACTGGGCATGTTTAAGGCTGTGCTTGAGTATCCGTATGGGCTTCTGGAGTCGGGCTAAATTTGACATTGCTTAAATTAAGCAATGATTTGTATCCTCATGGGTCTTTCCTTACCTAGGTTCTTGATAAGCTAGAATGTACAGGAATTACACCTATCCTTCCCTCTGAAGATCTGCCCTCCCTCTGGATTGAAAAGGAGACTTTTCCAATCTTACACCTGCTCTGTCCCAAGATTGAAACTAAATTTTCCTCTAGATACAAATCTGGGATATTATTTCATTACATAGAATTCCCACAGTTAACTATGGACCATCAATAGCAAAGACCATTATACTCATAGTTGAATCCAGAAACTATATGGAGGGGCAAAAGTCTCTGCTGATTAACAGTGCATTCTTCCTGGAACAAACCCTTTTCATGGAAAGATTTCTCATAAGGTGATAACGATCTTCCCCCAATTACTTGGAGAAGTAAGTTGGTAGTATGCAATTTATTTTGAAGGCACTCTATTAAATGCATCTCAAACAATGTTTACTGTCAAGCCAGAAATTTATGCCAGACAAATAGAATGACTTTCCTTTACAAACCTGTTATTAGCGTCAGGTAGATAACCAGGTTGCAAAAACAGTTTTCCATTACCAAGAGACAAATATTTTATCTCCTTGTCCCTTCATATATCACCCCAATGAAAAGTATAACTACCGTTTATTATTCTGTATGCCAACCCCTGTGCTGAATGGTTCATGATCATATTTGACATGGAGAGCAAATGCTTAAATGGGTTGAAATTCATAGCCTTTGAAAAATTTCAGGCCATGTTCTTTGTAACAAGTGTGCTCATTGTTTATCGGTTTTGTTAGAAATGCTTATTGAAAGCACTGCTTTCCTCTTTAGTTCCTTGGTTTCTCCTTTCTAGGCAAGGAATGAGTAGTGAAATGAGGAAAGATGGTTTCAAAACATACAAAACCTGTTCCTTGTGTAGATACAGCTTAAAGAATATAAACAGATGGGTTTCTCCCACAAGGACAGGTCATCATACCATCAGGGGAAAATGAGTTGGCTGCTGCTGAGTTAAGAAGCAATGAAGTCATTGCTATGCACATAATTAAAATGTGATATTTCAAGAGGAGTGAATCCAAGGAGGAAAAAAGAAAAATTACAGATAATACATACTGTGGTTGTGGCTTTGAATTAATATGTGCCCGGGTGCAGAAGAAGCAATGCAAACAAATGTCAGCCATCAAAAATAGGCAAAATGACAATACATTTAACTTGCAACGTTCTCCACTCCACCGCCCTTGACATACAAACTTAAGGCTAATATTATCTACTTTTGCTAAGCTCATTTGAAGCCTGTAAGTGTTGTTAGCAGACTGGATTTAGGATATGTAGAAGAGCTTGATGAACACCACTTTGATGCCCTAGTCAGTATATAATAAGACAAACCAAGCCAGGAAACGTGGGTCTGGGTCAAATCTCTCTCAATGTTGCAATGGTACCTTTTGCATCTAAATCGAAATCACTAAGTGGACCAGTTCGGGAAAGAAGCTCTTGTCAAGGCCATTATTTGGCTTATGCAGGTATTCTCCTTTTTACGCAGCCTCAGGCCTAAATAAAGAAGAGAACACTATAGGATTTTGAACAATGGATCCTGTGCCCTTCCTGTCCAGGAAGCTGCCTAGTGAGGAGAAAACAGCAGATGCACAAGCAACTGTTATCTCGGGTAAAAGAGATGCTTTTCTTGGGACCATATCACTTTCATGTTTACAGCTCCTCCAAGGCTATATCTATATGATGACAGGCTTTCTGGTGAAAGCTGAGAAATTCAGTTGCAAATCTGAATGCTACAAAATGTGTGGCTATTTGGCAACGGGAGCATCAAACATCTGGATCTTTGACTCAGTTTTTCCATTTTCACCCAATATTTTCATAACGTGAAAAACACCAATTAAAAAAAGCAGCCAATCTGGTGTTTTGGCTTTCTTAACAGCCAATTTGTATCTCAGAATGGTTGGTCCAATTGATTGTGCTGCTTTCCATGGCCCAAATGAACAGATCAAGATAAAAATAGTTGGCTAGGTAGCTGTTCTGATATGTTCCAACCGATATGGTGGTATTGTGAACTCTAACTGATAAGTGCTTTACAAATGCAAATAATATCTGGCATCTCAGAATTCTGTCATCTATTCAGGAGGTAGGTAATTGTTATGTCTCTCCAGTTCTTCAGATAAAGAAATGGCGGTGAAAGTCGCGATTTGCTTCGGGAAAAACACAGCAAGTCAGTGTTCATTCTCTGCTAGATCTTGTGGGTTACTTTCTCAGCAAAGCTTCAAACCTTCAAAATGAGACCAAACTACACATAAGTAGTCACAGATAGCAAACTACAATTGACTTTTGAGGCTCTATGGAATACAAACACTGCAAGACTGAAAAAGAAAAGACAAAAGTAAGAGAAATCTTATTGAAATCCTGTTTTACCATGTACTACATTAAAGTTTCCAGTTATTCCAATCCTGGAGAAGAGCCTGTTTTTTCAGGCTATCAATCAATGTTAATACACTAAATGCATTTCATTTAGAAAATCAAGGGGTATGTAGACAGGGATAGAAACATTGAGGTTATGATACAGTTTCTGTATAATTATGCTTGAGGAGTAGATCTAATATCCAAGTGGCAAAAGCCCTAGTCAGGGAATAGGTTGATTTTTGGTGCTATTTACATAACCAGGAACTGTTTTAAATATAAATATAATCACATACATAAGCAAATCACCTTTGCATCATCTATGCCATTCTTTTCAAATAAACCGAGGCCTGCCAATGAGTGTAACCATTTTTGTAGGCCTGCATCTAGGTTTCCACATGATGGTGAATCTATAGCTGCCTTCAAGATGACATTTTTTTCCTCTGGCAACGATTCTGATGCTATGGAAAGATTAAAAAAGAAAAAAATACTAAGTCAAAGAATAAAATTGAAATAATATTTAAGGAAAATTATTTTCTTTCCATGTATTTTTAAATTTTACAGCTTTCAAAATAACCCGGCATACAGTACCCCTCAGATTGACTGACTCATCTTCATGTCCACACACTTTCTTTAAAAACAGAAAAATCATTTTTGAAAATGATCAAAACATAACATTTTGCTGGAACAGATGCCTTGCCTGCGCTCTGTGCCACATTTTTGTAGTATTTAAAATGAACGTTTCAGTTTTAAACACCACGGCATGACTAATCGCCAATGAAGAGGAAAAGAAGGTCCTGGCGGAGTTGAGGCTAGGGTCTTGCTCTACTCCATTTGAGAGAAACACCATAGCTTATGATCTGTACACACCTAGCACTTACCATGGGGCCATCCTGCTCAAGATTGCTTTTGAACAAAAAGCATTTTGAAAAATTGACTATCTTGAGTTCAATGAAAGGGGGTGATTTTTTAATACCTGAGACCAATATGCTCGGGGTAATCTATTTGTTATTTCATTTTGCATCTTTTATTATATTCCATGCTTTAAGTACTATCTGAATTGTAACCTTTCAGGGTACATTCTAAATCCCGATTTAGTATGATATCCGAGACCACTATGCTTGGGGTAATCTATTTGTTATTTCATTTTGCATCTTTTATTATATCCCATGCTTTCCTTTAAGTACTATCTGAATTGTAACCTTTCAGGGTACATTCTAAATCCCGATTTAGTATAATGTCCCAACGTATGGATGTTAACTCAAACTAAGTATTAACAATAGTCCCTTTCCCCTTTAAAATTGGCCTGATTTGGAAGATAAATTGTATAGTAACCCAACATATGAAGATTTTCTGCTCAGGAAAAAAATTTTCATTTTTTTCTTGTTACATTTCTATACTAGTGATTTAGTGATAGATGGATAAAAATAGATGACACTTTATTTTTTTTTTAATTTTTTTTTTCAACGTTTATTTATTTTTGGGACAGAGAGAGACAGAGCATGAACGGGGGAGGGGCAGAGAGAGAGGGAGACACAGAATCGGAAACAGGCTCCAGGCTCTGAGCCATCAGCCCAGAGCCCGACGCGGGGCTCGAACTCACGGACCGCCAGATCGTGACCTGGCTGAAGTCGGACGCTTAACCGACTGCGCCACCCAGGCGCCCCAATAGATGACACTTTAAATCATAATGACTTTTCCAAGTTTCCGCGAAGTTGGAAGACTGGCTATCCAGGGTAAGAGATCAATCTGGCTTTGTCCTGTAATATTCTGCCTATTGTCATCTTACAGATGGTTGCTGTGACTAGTCCAGTGTCTTTCCTCTCCTTCCCTCACTTCCAGCTCAGTGTGCATGCCTCTGAAACCTGAGAGATCAGTGGAAGAACACATTTTCCAGAATAAAGGTCTTATAGGTCACTGTGACATTGTAGGAATATATGGACATTCCAACAACAGCAATAACAAAGTGTTCTTCAGTGTTAGACTGTATGCAGTAGGACTAGAGTGTGCTTTGTTCATTTTTAATGTAGGTTTTTGTCCTGGAAAATTTTACTCCAATTCTATAACTTCTGGTCTTCAATGGGAAATGTGGGATTCATGGAGAGGAATGATTAGACAAGTCTGTTCCAATTTTGAAATGTTTCTAAATGTGTAAGGCAATTGGGCAAAGCCTAGGATCTGCCATTATGGTGTGACAGTTCACTAGAATTTTGTAATAATAATTGAGTTAATTTACTAAAAAGATAACAATGGAAATATCAACAGAATGTGGACTAAAAAAAAAAAAAAAAAAAAAGTCACGTCCCGATCCAGAGTGTAACAATTAATGATAAACTACTGATACTTCAACTTCCCCACATAAAATACTACCCTGTGTCTAAGAGTGTTTGCCAGGGGCTCAATCATGCATTACATAATGCTGAGTTTTCCAGAGAGGAGTCACGGCTCACACCCTTGTAGCAATATGGTGAATGTATAGAAGGATATAACCAGGTATGGAAACAGACAGGGATTGAGCTTAGCATTCTTATTTCTTTACATCACCCTGATTTATCATTTTGGGGGAAAGTACCATTTAAGTGGATTCCTGAATTGCACAAGACACTTGCGCCTCTCCCTTATGCATGGGATCTATGAATGATGAAAGGGTTTGTTTGTACAATAGGGTATGGAAATGGGGAAACTGACAAAACATTAACCTAAGTAGAAACTGTCTACCCTCTGTCGTTCCCACTGCAGCTATGAAATACAAAATGAACAATACATTTTTAGAAAGTATTTACAATTTAATTAATTTTGTATGCTTCTTTATACTAGAAAATATTTGAGAAGCTTGCACATGCGTTAAGTGCAAGAGCAAGGAGAAGGACTAAAAACTGAGTTTTAGGTATCTAATAACTTGCAATGCTGTTGAAAATCAGGAATATGAATTTATATGGGAATAAGTGATTCTTTCCTAAATTGTGTCACATGAGAACATGTCACACATCTGGAACTATCTCAGATATCTCAGATTATCTCATACATTCCAGAATTAGAATGATTCCTAATATTTTATGTCATTCTTTCCTAGGTCCCATTTCATCCCACTGAACATTTCAATTTTGGGGTTAGAAAATACAGGGTTGCCTGGGGGCTCAGTTGGTTAAGTGTCATACTCTTGATTTGGGCTCAAGTCATGATCTTATGGTTCATGGGTTTAAGCCCCACACTGGGCCCTGCTCTGAGAGCATGGAGCCTACTTGAGAGTTTCTCTCTCTTTGCCCCTCCCCCCATGAGCATGCTTTCATATATGCACTCTCTCTCTCTCTCAAAATAACTAAACTTAATAAAAAAAAGAAAATACAGTCACCAATGATATATCTCAGAAATGTTGAAGGCATCTGAAGAACAATTACATCAATGAATATAGGCATATTCAATAAATATTTCAAAACAGGTAAGAAAAAATTGGGTCTTAAAGATTTAGGGATCAGCTCAAGGGGAAAAGTTAAATATTTCAGGCAATCAAAACAGTCCAGGAAGCACCTAGGAAATTGTGAGATGGTAGGAACACTGGTTGGCAATGTCAGGGATTGGGGGAGTGGAGGAAGATAAGTTGGATGAATGGGGATTCTGAGAGATCTTTAAAACGAGGCAGTGCAGGAAACTCTTAGTTGGGGAGCCATCCAAGGTGTTGATCATGGAGAGGGGCCACTTATCATTGAATTTAGAAAAGTTGGTCTGGTGAGGATGTAGACTGAAGCAGAGAAAGGGCAGAGTTGGAGGATGCAAGCCAGAAGATAGTCTAATAATTCAGTTGTGAAATGACAAATATCTTAAAAGGTAAATTTTTTTCAGTCACATGAGGATACTTTGTTGTTGACTTACAATGGCTTGGCTGAATTAATTACCTCATTCAGTACACATGGATTTGAGTAAAAAAACAAAAAACAAAACACTTCAAAAAATAAAGTTTCACCATCACTTAGAA
The DNA here is from genome assembly GCF_014898765.1 of Herpailurus yagouaroundi. Classification (NCBI taxonomy): domain Eukaryota; kingdom Metazoa; phylum Chordata; class Mammalia; order Carnivora; family Felidae; genus Herpailurus; species Herpailurus yagouaroundi. The sequence continues at coordinate 88,137,774 of NW_024412391.1, read as the reverse complement.
TGCTCTAAAGAGTATCACATAGTATCTTAAAGTAACAGGAGTAAAATAAAATATAAGTGTCAAAAATGTTTTAAGCATTGACGTCATCAAAAAGGTGAACATTTTGGCCTGCTCCATGACTTAATGGTCACATCACAGTATATCGGCATTTCTTGAAGTGTATTATTGCATGGAGCAGTGATTCCATGGGAAGGTAGTAGGTGTTAGGATGAAGAACATATATGGAATGCAGTAGTCAAGAAAATTAAGTGAAATTCTCACTGCGGGATTTCTCAGAACCTGTAAAATGTTAATGTCCTTTGTGCATAGCTTTGGGGGTGTGGGGGGGGTTCTAGCATGTGGCATTTCCAATCTGATTTGACCATGGCACTTATCTTTCATGTAGCATTTCCTAGGACTAGTGGGCCACTGAAAACACAGTAGGAAATACTCATAAAAGCTAATGAAAGAATGCAGTGTAGTCTTATGTGTGATATAGATCTATAGATAAAATATATCATGAAGATGTATACACATATAATTTCATTAGGATGGGGTGATTTCATAACTGCAAGGAATTCAAGTAATTCAGCCTTTGCTAATTGCCTTTGGCTTTAAGGCTTGTCAGAATTCTTCTCATTAAATTCATAATCTCTTCTCATGAGGGAGCTTTGAGGACGACTTCACTGGAGTGGCTCACCCACTCACAGCCCCCAAATCAGGCTGTTCATCATCTGACTGTTTTTCTTCAAGCACACAAAGAAACTATTTTCTCTTGGGTAGGGGCTTCCCCTGACCTCCCACCCACCCCTGTTAGGTAGAGAGTCATCCCCGAAGAGATGTGTCATTCTTGGAACAGAACATCCCTTCGTGAAGATTCACTGAGTAATCATTCAGCTAGAAGCATAAATCTACCCTGAGGGTCGGAAAAACCCATAGTGAAAGAGAATAATGGGCGCAGAGAATTGCATTCCAGGCTATTAAAATAGACACAGGCACTGAAGTGAATGTGCTGAGATGAAACAAAGGGAACTCTCCAAAATTCAAACATGGAACTCTGGGTGATAAACTCTTGCCCCAGGTTGTGATTAACTCTTCAGTCACTCAGGAAGAGATCATCCTTCCCTTTTACTCAGGACAGTGAGATGGTTGATCCACACTGAGCCATTTCCTGTTTACTTCATGGGGTGGATAGGGAACACAAACTTTCTTCCTTTTTCCTCTTTCCTTTCTTCCCTGCTTTCCTTCCATTTCTGGCTCTCATGTTGACCCTGCAAAAGACATTAGACAAAGGATTAGTCAGAACCCAGGATTCTCCAGTGACTCAGAACAGCCTACCTGCAGCCAGACAGGCCTGGGGCAGGAGCAGAGTTGGCACCAGCCCTGCTCTGTAGGTTGGAACGGGAGCTGAGAGAGCTGTCCTTGCTGCAGAGGCTGGCGGGGAAGTTACTGCTGGGTGGGCTAGGCACAGGTCCAGCAGGGATCAACATGTTCCCGTCACGATTCCGGCAGACGCCTGGCACCAGGGGGGATCCAAGCTGGAGCCACCCAACAGGTGGGCAGAGCATTGCTCAGAAATTCAGACTGGCCGGGGGCTTGATTATCAAAAGGGCAGGATGTGGAAGGAGTTAGAACACAGGCTCCTGGTCTTATTCCCCCCACTTTTAACTGTACGATCATAGACAAGTTACTCAGTTATTTCTGAAATTCAGTTTCAGATAATGTTATCAGAGCTTTTATTTTTTAAGGATGAAATGAAAAAATAGTATCTAACATCTATTTGGCACTAACTATATGGTAGGTACTGTGCAAAGAGCCTACTATGCATAATTATATTTAATTCTCCAGATAATTCTATGGGATCAATGTCATTACTTTCTCCCATTTCATATGTGAGGAAACTAATACTCAGGTCACCTGAGTCAGGTCCCTGACTCAAGGACCATGATTTTAGCCAAATCTAAATTCCCTCTCAAAAGCCTAGGTCTTCCCTGATGATGATACCACCTTCCCACCACCGCTGCTACTGCCACAGAGGATTAGGATGATGTTCCAGGCCCAAGTTCCTAGCGCATAACTCCAATCCTTGGGGCAGGAGAGAGGGCAAGATGATAGCAAGGGTGTGGTCTTCTTAGTCCAGAGAGTGTGCTGGAGACCGACTCAGTTGTTAGAAAGGGCACTAAAAATTAAGCCACACCTTATATACAGCACACAGAAGGGACTTGAGCAAAGGAAGTCATTTCTAAAATTTATTAATTAAAATTCTCTTTAATTATAGTATTGTTGACATACACTATTATATTAGTTTCAGGTGTACAACATAGTCAGCAATTACATGCATTAAGAAATGCTCACCTCGATGAATGTAGTTACCATTTGTCACCATACAAAATTATTACAGTACTATTGACTATATTCCCTATGCTGTTCTTTTGACTATATTCCCTATGCTGTACTTTTTATTTCCATTATATTTTGTAACTTACAGAACCTAGTCTTCAAAGTGGGGCACAATGCAGGTGGGCAGATAACAAGAAGAGACACCAGGGATCAGCCCTGAGGCAGTAACCCTGGATTATCATCCAGCACAATCCAGGAAGTGAGGAAACAGCAGGGAAATCTGCTACATAAAATGTAATTGAATCCCATAGCTCACCGCGGGAGTGACAAGGATAGAGTCAGTATCAGTTCAAGAATTGGAGCTGGACTGAACTTGCAGGTTGGAAATCTCAGGGGATTCTTGTGGATTAAATCTATAAGACCAGAGGTTAAAATTCATTCAGGTATTTCTTTAACACACTGAGATATCACCTCATGCCCGTCAGAGTGGCTAAAATGAACAAATCAGGAGACTATAGATGCTGGCAAGGATGTGGAGAAACGGGAACCCTCTTGCACTGTTGGTGGGAATGCAAACTGGTACAGCCACTCTGGAAAACAGTGTGGAGGTTCCTCAAAAAATTTAAAATAAATCTACCCTATGACCCAGCAATAGCAGTGCTGAGAATTTACCCAAGGGATACAGGAGTGCTGATGCATAGGGGCATTTGTGCCCCAATGTGTATAGCAGCACTTTCAACGATAGCCAAATTATGGAAAGAGCCTAAATGTCCATCAACTGACAAATGGATAAAGAAGTTGTGGTTTATATATACAATGGAATACTACTTGGCAATGAGAAAGAATGAAATATGGCCTTTTGTAGCAATGTGGATGGAACTGGAGAATGTTATGCTAAGTGAAATAAGTCATACCGAGAAAGACAGATACCATATGTTTTCACTCTTATGTGGATCCTGAGAAACTTAACAGAAGACCATGGGGGAGGGGAAGGGGAAAAAAAAAGTTACAGAGAGGGAAGGAGGCAAACCATAAGAGACTGTTAAAAACTGAGAATAAACTGATGATTGATGGGGGGTGGGAGGGAGGGGAGGGTGGGCGATGGGCATTGAGGAGGGCACCTGTTGGGATGAGCACTGGGTGTTGTATGGAAACCAATTTGACAATAAATTTCATATTAAAAAATAATATACTGTTGTGTAGTTTAGTGTAGTGTACTTTACTGTGGTATATTATAGTGCAAAATAGTACACAGTAGCATAGTAGTGTGCAGTATGATGTAGTATAGTATAGTAGTGTGTGGTGTAGTTTGTTGTAGTGTGGTATATTGTGGTATAACACAGAGTCATGTGGTATAATGTAGAGTAGGGTAGAGTAGCACAGTGTAGTATAAAGCAGTGTTTTGTTGTGTGGTGTAGTTTAGTATAGTGTAGCTAGAAGTCAAGAAACCTGAGTTATCATTCTTTCTGTGCCATTAATAGCTGTATGGCCTTGGATAAATCAACTTTGCTCTTTTTGGCTGTAGTTTATTGTAACATGTACCATGAGGGGTTTGGAAAAGATGATCTTGAAGGTCAGTTCTGAAACATCCCACAGCTTGGTTTTACTCATGAGACCTCTAACAACTTATATTTTCTGCCAAGATTTAGAGGTTCCTTATACAGACTTTCCTCAAATTTAGAATGCCAGATAAAGTTCCTGGAAGAAAGTAGAAAAGGGAAAAACCCATAAATAGATTTTAGTACCAATCTAATATTAGAAATTAAATTAAATGAAAGGTTAGCTTATTGCAGTCCAATTCTGGTCATAATTCTTTGTTAAGTGCAAGGCCTTCTTAGCCAAAATACTGGGAGGTCTGGGTAGCTGGGATCCAGATCCAGAAGGTTTCCTTTGTTACACTCTTGGTATAGGCACAACGGCAGTACCTGGAGAGGAAACAATAAGTTTAGTCAAAATTGCTGGACCAGATGACCCTACCAATCCAGACCTCCATGATTACTGGTATCAGCAGTTAATTTTAAGGTGATTTCTCTTCTGGAAGACATATTAATTGGTATAATATTTTCAATTGAATTATTAATCAAACTAATAATAAATATATGAATTTTATAGTTAAATCCTACTGAGAGACTTGTTGAAAAACATTGAAGTTCCTTCCCCTACTCCTTTTCATTTGCTATAGTCCTTTTGCCCCAAAGCAACCACTTTTGACTCTTTTGCTTATTCCTTCTTATATTGACACATTTGCAAACTTCTCAAAGAATATTATACTATTCTCTTTTGATTCATCAGTTTTAGACTTTATGTATTGATTTTCTGCATTCATAAATTTGGCTTTAACTCTCTAATATCAACATTCTCCCTGTATCCACTCTCCCACACTTATATAGTACTTTATTTTGAGGTTGAATCACTACTTAGAATTAGCATTATTATGCCTATAAAAATATTATTTACAACTGGCATTATGATATATTGTGATTCTGCATCCTTCCTTACTTTTGTTTTTCCTGGAGTTAATACATGTGTTATTTTTTATTTAATTTTCTTTGTATGCATTGTTAATTGTTTAAACAACTTATAAAAACTTGTCAGTTTCTCACAACATAAATCACATCAGTAATCCTTTAATTCCTTGCTTTTGTTTTGTTTTGTTTTTAGACATTTCTAGGCCTGTTTCATAACTGTCATCCTGGGACTTCATTATGTCTATCATTCTTAGAATTCCCCTTGCCTTTATCCTTATTTGAGTTCTCTATTCTATGTGTCTCATGACTCCCTTTGTAATGACATATTTCTTTTTTTGAAGGAGCAATTCCTTTAGCCATTCTGTCAAATTAAAAATGTAGTGTTAGAGCAGAAATCATGATAACAGCCTTTGACATATTTGTCTTTTGAATCACAGTGTTCCATTTTGTACCAATTTCCCTCAACCCCTGAGACATTATTGTCATTCTGGAATTTCCCTTCTTCATCCATTGCTTCTCTTCTGTGTTGACTGTCCTGTTTTCTGAATCCTGTGTCTTCTTTCCAGATTACTACCTCCTCTGGTGGAGAACATCTGCCATTAGCTTCATGAAAAGAGGTACGAGGGAGACAAAATATTTGAAACCATGCATGTTTGAAAATGTCTTCATTTTTATCCTTACAGTTGATTGACAGTTTGGCTAGGTATTGAATCCTAGCAGGAAATTTTTTTTTCCTTCAAAAAATGTTAAAGCTTATTTTGTTTGTGTGTTTTTGTGTTTGTTTGATTAGAGAGAAAATCCCAAGCAGATTCCACACTGACAGCACAGAGCCCAGTGAGGAGCTCAAACTCACAAACCGTGAGATCATGACCTGAGCCAAAACCAAGAGTTGCATGCTTAACATACTGAGCCACACAAATGCTCCTTTCCTTCAAAACTTTAAAGGAATGACTCCATCACTTTCCTGATTTCAGTCTGATCTACAGAAGTCAGATTCCATTTTGATTCTTGATCCTTTATTTATGTTCTTTTTTTCTCTTGGAGCCTTCTAATATTGTTTCTTTGCCTCTAGCATTCTGAAATCTCACATGATGCTTCTTGGAATTTTCATTTCTTGTGTTGGAAACTCTGTAGGCTTTTCAATCTGAAAATCCATGTCATTCAATTTTGGAAAACACACATTCACAGATTTTGTAGTGGCACTTTCATGATCATTCATAGACATGTAGAACTGTGAAAAATATGTCATGCAAGGTGATGCTCTGCCTTTCTGTTTCAGCTTTTACACTGTAAGCAAGTGACCTTATTACAGTATATTTAGTGCTACATTTTCCATGTTTTTCTTCATTATATATTAAATAGTTGATGAAAGTGTTACCAGAAGGTCACAGGAACCTAACCTTACATTTTCCCCTAGGATCAATGGTTCAGTATTCTCTAACTCAGTCTTGTAGTGACTTTATAGAATATAACTACCATGAATAATGAGAATTTACAGTATGCAAAAAATATATATGTGTGTGTGTGTGTGCGTGTATATTAATATAAACTTATTTTCCTTCTCCCTGCATAGTCTCTGTTTCTTCCAAGTTGCATTTTGTTCTGTCTTCAGTTGTTTGATAGTATTTGGGATTTTTCTCATGAGAAAGGTGGAAAACTAATATGCTGGTTATATTTTCAGAATATGTGCAGGATCATGTTGACTTTGAGCTTCACTTTGTTGGGAATACCTAACAAAGTTATCAATATCCCTATAGTTCTATTTTGGGTAGCCAGATTACTCAGAGAATAGTTATTTCAAAGAGAATAATCTTTCAGTTTTATGCACAGTCATAAGCCTTTTCATTTAATAATTTCTGTTTTGAAAATAGATCTTCAGAAAGAATAAAAAGGACACATAAAATTTAAGCAATGAACATGTCTGCTCATCTAGTCATTTTGAAAAACTGTCACTAGGTTGTATTTTCAATGGTCAATTAATTAAGAACACCCCCCCCCAAAAAAATTCCAGTGGAATATCATGCAATCATCAATTATTATGTTTATCAAGAAATGTTAACATCAAAAACAAATGCTTATAATAAAAATAAAGAAAACAATATAAAATACAGTCAGAAAATATGCATAGAGTGAGAAGTTACCAAAGAGTTAAGAAAGTTATGTCTAAATAGTGGGAATGTGGGTGACTTTATGCTTTTATGTATGTTTCATCATTTATTTAGCAATTTTCCTACAATAAACATGCTTTACGAATAAGAAAAGTTTTTATCTAAGAACTAAGTGCTAATACTAGTCTGTTTCCCTTTGCTTCCAGATTTCTACTAGGTACTATTAGTATCCAGAACTAACCTTACCAACCATCTTGGTTTGCCCAGAACTAAGGGATTTCTCAGAATGTGGATATTTCATTGCTAACACTAGGACAGTTCTGAGTGCAATGATTTTTAGTCACCCTATAACAAGAACTTTTAATGGAAAAAAAATGTAAACATAACACACAAAACTGAGTCAACAACTGAATTATATCCTTCTATACATACAGAAACAATAAAAATCTGTCAACCTATCTGCCCAGAAAACCAGCTTCTTTGAGTTATAAACTCAATCAAAATTTTCCAAAAATTATGTCATTATTTGGTTATGTAAAACTTTAATTGTGTTTTATGTTTGCTTCATATTTAATTGTATTTTATAGTTCATAATAACACAGAGGTACTATGTTGTATTTTGTCATGCTATAAAAAGTAAGGGATTTGCCTCCCTCTTGGCTTCTTCTCAATTTCCTTCTCTTGCTTTGCTTCATCCATCCAATTCCAAGGTCCTTTCCTGTGGTTTCTTTTGTTTATACTCTATCAGTGACCCAAATCAATGGCTTCAGGTCTCACCTTTACACTGGGACTCTCAAATTTACCCTTTCTTCTGATTTCCAGGATTTAATTTCAATCTGTATATTTCCTGTCATTTTTCATATCCCAAACTGTAATCCCTCCTCGAATAGCCAAGATCCTGCAATTCCTCACTCAAATTAATCACTCTACCAACATTCAGGTTACCGTCCATTTTCATTCATTCTTCCCCCCTCACCATTCCCAAAGCAGTCAATTGCTAAGTGTTGCCAATTTTAAATTCACAATGTCTCTCTTCTTTGTCTCATAACTTTGATAATTCCTAATTTTGTTGGCCACTGAGTGGTATTTTTAATATAAACCCTAACACTTCTAGGAAGTCAAGCATTTTGTCCTTTCAGGTAGTCAGATGCCACTAAGTTACTGTTTCTTCAAATTTAGCAAGGTCTTCCTGATCCTCTGACCTTTTGCAGTTTCTGAACTTGACCTCTATACTCAATTTAATTTTGATATTCATACCAGTCAGTGCTGGGCATATCACTGATCTTTGCTTTGCCCTATAACTCTGCCAATGTTCCCTGTACTGTATTACCAAACAAACAAACTGTAGTTCTGTAGAACTATGCCCCTACTTGCCATCCTGATGCATGTCAGATCTTGTTTGCCTGAGTAGAAACTTGAAAGGGACATCAGGGGACTTCCAGCATTTCCCATGCAATAGTAGTAGTACCCATATATGAAAGTCAGGGATATCCTTTTCACATCTTCTTTACATTGTATCCCAGAGCAGGAGAAATATTGATGGCACAGAATGTTTCCTACCTCTTAAAAGAGTTCCAGAGGTATTTGGAGACCTTTCTAAGTGGGAAATTTTCAACTGCATCAGCTCCATCAGAGGTAATCAAACCAAAAGGATACCTAAACCAAAATCTCAAACCAAAAGTATACTATTATTTTTCCCCTCTTTTTCTAGTACCTGAAGCAGAAAGAGTCAGAGGGTCATATGGGAGGAGTCAGGTGGATCATTCCCTCTAATGAAATAACTTGGCTCTTGAAACTCTATAGCATATCAAGTTGGAAGGGAGTCACAGCACTTCTGTGGTCTCTTATCTGTGAACTTGGTGTCCATGTTAGCCCACTTGCTCTTTCTAGTTGGAGACAATATATAATACTTGTATTGAGATTTCAGGATCTATGAGTTTGATTCCAAGTAGACATACAGAAAAACTTTGCATGCCTAACATAGAAAAGTGGTTTTTGATAGGGCCTTTCTTTTTTTAGTAGTGGAGGCCTTTTTTTAATGTTACTTGACATCAAAATATAAAACAAGGAAGATTAGAATTATTTTTGCTTAAAACTGGCTAGAATTCTCCAGGTAAGTTCTACTATGATCTTTAGAGAATTCTGGCATTCTGAGAAATTATAATTTGAAAGAAGTTATAATAGAGATACTCTATGTCCACATTTCTTATAGAGGAAATATTATATATACAATTCTTACCAAAATTAACTTTGTACCCTTTCTCCAAAATGTATTAATAACAGATTCATGATTATTTGAATTTAATGAGCTTGAGTTTATTGGGTTGAGGGCCTATGGCACCATTCAAAACCCCCAAATCAAAGTTGATGCGTCTTCCTTCACCTAGGCAGACATTTGATATCTGGTTCTATGTGAGGAATAAGAATACTTCCAAGTTCTTTCAGATTAGCCCCATGTGCAGATAACAATCAGACAGGCTTCTTTTTTCCCCCCTATGACAACAGACATTCTATTAGTAGAAATTAGTAAAATTTCTATTAGTAGAAATTTCTATTAGTAGAAATTGAGGTTTGCTTTATTCCACATTAAAAAAGAAACTATCGGGGCGCCTGGGTGGCACAGTCGGTTAAGCGTCCGACTTCAGCCAGGTCATGATCTCGCGGTCCGTGAGTTCGAGCCCCGCGTCAGGCTCTGGGATGATGGCTCAGAGCCTGGAGCCTGTTTCCGATTCTGTGTCTCCCTCTCTCTCTGCCCCTCCCCCGTTCATGCTCTGTCTCTCTCTGTCCCAAAAATAAATAAACATTGAAAAAAAAAATTAAAAAAGAAACTATCTTGTTTTTACCACAGAATACTTTTCACCAAAAAAAAAAAAAAAAAAAAAAAAAAGGCCCAAACCTTCAATTCCTTAGAATTGAGCAGGCAAAAGGAGGATAGTGAACTTATTTCCCAATTTTAGACCTTTAGAAATGCCCTTACAATTTACTTTGTAAGTAGGAAAGAAAATTCTGTACCTTTTTCAGAAATTGTATTTCTTTCCCTCTTTCAAGCCTACCTTGCCATGCCAGTAAATGGCATGTATTCAGAAAATACAAAAGTATAGGACTCTTCTCTTTAGAAGATTGCCAGAACTTCCAAAAGCACAGTCGTGTAATTTTTCAATTCAACCAAATTACCCATTTGTATCTGCAGATTCTGGGCATGAGTCAACGAGTTATTGTGTAGACTCGTGTGACCAAATGAAGTGTGCATTCAAAGCTCCTTTCATATCAGTTTTCCGACTGATTTCTCCCTCAATACTTACAGCCAATTATCCCATAAAAATAATTAGTAACCTCTTTTAAGTTAAATTCTACTTCAATGTCAACAGGTTGACAGCCCTTTCCTATTAATGTATTTGATTCCAGAATAAAATATAAACATCCTTTGCAGAACAGGATGTTAAAACCAAAATTAGTAGAAGTGTCAAATGCAACTTTCAATCTAGAAATGAATGAGGCTGTACCAAATGCAGAATTAACAAAGGAAGAGTGGAGAACCAACCCCACAAAACTTTCATCAAACTAAAGCCAGAAAAGCATTATCAGGGTATGCAGGGAAGTTGTGAGGTGTTATCTTTCAAGGGAATTGCTATGTGCATGAGCCACTTCCAGTTGTCAGAGGATTTCTTGGGGAGTAGGTCTGGGACTGAGTTATTGCTACCTACTGTGCCTCAGGTATGGAACCATATAGAGAGTTTGAGGCAAGTTTCTGGAATACAGGTCCCTCTTGAACTGCAGCCTTCTTCATGCCTGAGAAGGTTTAAAGTGGTCTGTGGCAGGACAGAGAGAGAATAGAGGGCTGAATTGGGGAAGTAATTCATCTCACGTGCATGACAAGGCAGAGAATGTGTGTTTTTCTCCTGGACCACATACAAAAGGGAAATCACAGAGCTATTTAAGTCCTACCTGAGAGCCTACTGGGAAGGAAAGAGATTTATCAGAGGAGAATGGGCATGGAAAGGACCAGCATCTGAGTGAGGAGAGGCAGACCAACTGTAGTACCAGTCAGTAGCCCAAGAAAAATTTGAGGAGTACAAGAGAAAAATCGAAACATACCCCTTCCCAGATGGTGGTGGTTGTCTAATATAGGCTTAACAGGAGAAAGGGATGGGGGTCTCTAATGTTAGAATGAAAATTGAAATTATAATTGTTATATTAACCTGGACACGCTGATTTCTCAGTTGACTGTTTTGTAATTTAAAGTGTCTTATGTCTACCTGTGACCTAAGGTTGACTGGAATAGTCTTGGAGGTGGGAAAAACAACTCTGCACCCCCATATACATTTAAAGGAACAAAGGGAGACAAAGCAAATTCGCATATGGTTACATTTTGGGTTGCATTTGGTCATGACTTTTCACATATTGATTTATTCTTGGATTGTTGAATTCAATTCATTGAGTATTTATAAAATCCTTACTACAAGAAGAATTGGTATTGTTAAGTAAAAATCATTTGTAGTTGGGATGAAAAAATCTGAATTTGCGTGCCAGATCTTCATGTAACCCACAGCACTATCCTATGGAACTTGACATCTTTGAGCCTCAGTTTCCTCATCTGTTGACCAAGCTCAAAATTGAGCTTAATTTTGAGGATTGAATGGAATAGTGGAAAAACCAGCAAAGACCACTTGGAAATAGTGTAATATATGGTTGCTCTCTAGCACGTTGTCCTTTATATGCACTCTAAAGAGTCATTCCATTAAATATGGAATGCTGGTATTCATATTAGGTTTTTCTTTGTAATTTTGAACAAGCTCTTTCTTGTCTTTGGAGAAATTACTTTTCAAATACATTAATTAGGTAGTCTGCGGACTCTTGTCCACAGTCATATAAGGACACACGTACACAGAAGAACAGTAATAGTAAGTCATACTAATACTGGTTAGCCACAATGACACACACCTCTGAAATAGATCTTCAGAAAGAAATGTCAGAAAATATCTTTTTAAACACATGTCTCATAATAATGACTACATCTTGAGTAGTGCCTAAAATAGACTGACCTTGTGCTTTTTTAGTGTCTAAAAAATGTAGATTCAGCACATCCAAAACCTCAAATGACTTCTTTCAGGCTGTTGAAACCCTTGTCAGTGAAAAACCACTCGTATTTTGGTGAAGGATGAGCCTACAAATTTTGCTGATTTTCTTGTACACTTAAGATCCTGAGCTTTAACTGTGTGGACATTAACATGACTCATACAAACTCTCCGATCCTCAAGGAACTTAACAATAGAGTCGGGTAAACACAGCCTGGGTGAACGCAGGAACAGAGAAGAATATTCTATACTAAAATCCCAGGTTGGGTAGGGGGACAAAGAAGACAGGAAAGAAAGTACTACAAAAGTTTTAAAAGGGTCAAGCAATTATTATCCAAACCAGTCACTTCTGTTGTCCACCTCGGGCTTTATAATTATATGGTCCTCTGCTCCCCTCCCCTGCTAGAAATTTCCAAAAGACCATGGAAATGCTCCACAATGGACGATGTCATCATTTGGCATTACTCACTGCATTTACAGGCTACTCCAGACAAGGAACTCAAGGGCTGGAATGTGATCCAGCCCTGTCAGGAGGATGCTGTACTTTCTCTGACCTAACTGAATACTTCACAGTCCTCAGGCCCCCTTTTCATCCCTCGCCATCTCCACACACTGTTAATCATAGAGTGACAAGAAATGCTAACCATAATTTATATGTAGCCTCATTAATCCCTTATAGGGGCCTGAAGTAATTTCCTTCCATTTACACTCATTCAGACTCTCTCCTTCTGGTTTCCAGTGTTCTCTTTATACTTTTTATTCTCAGTCTGTGCTGGAGACTTGGGAATTTATTTTTCCAGTCCCTCAGAACTCTCTCCCTCCTAATGCTGCTGGGCTTTATATAGTTCCTTTTCTGGAACTTTGACCCTGTCTTCATTATTTGACATTTCTTCACATGGAATTTCATCAGCCAGTTACCAGAGTATATTTCCATTAGTATTTTCACATCACTCTGAATTTTATCACTGGTCTTCTCCTCTGTAGGGACCTAATTCTTTAATTTCATCACCTTATTACAAATAACTTTTGTTTGACAAAAGTATCTGAGATAACACATTTCAGCATGCCCTTATTCCTCCTAGCAATTGCCTTCCATCTTTCTCTGTTACTTAGAACAAGTCAACAGAAAATTAACCTTCTCCAAAGGAAACAGCATGCCCTATATATTCATGTGCAAATGTTAAGATCTCTCCTGAAATGTACCTGATATCCCCAGGCATCATTCTTCCAGACTGCAAAATTTAAAGGAGTATCTATGTGGGATACCATTTTTAGAAGGTTCATCAAAATCCATATGTCTCCTTTCTTGAATATTTTATTATGACCATTTTTCAGTAATTGGTTCATGCTTCAGAGGTGACCCTAATTTGCATCAGTATTATCTCTTTTTGATTCAATAAGGCTCTGATACTTTCTGTCCTTTTTCTCATTTAGTAAAGCTTTGGTATCTTCTCTAACCTCTTAGCATCATTCAACATAGTTGACCACTGGCGTTAGGTTCTTTCACACCACACTCCCTTATTTGTCCTGCACCCTTCTGACCATTCCTTCTTAACCTCTTGCTGGTTCCTTCTTCTCTATTTGATTTTAATAATGGAGTCCTTAGGTCTTAGGGCTTTGGACCATATTTTCTAATCCACAGTTTCTCCTTTACTGTTTTCATCTTAAGTCATAACTTACATCTACGTGCTGATGTCTATCAAATTAATATCTGAATTTCTCAAATTAATATCTCAATTTGATGTCTGTCAAATTAATATCTGAAGTAATATCTGAGTTTTAGACTTGCATATTTAAATATTTGTCTTCTTAGCTTATACATCTAAGAAGCATTTTAAACTTAAATGGACTTTTTGTTTCTTATCTATCCGTTATCCATTTTCCTCTATTCAGTCTTTTCCACCTTTCAATAAAAGTACTATGAAATGCCCAGTTGGTCTAGCCCAAACTTGAAGAGTCTTGCATGATTCTTCTATACATCAGAACATCTTATAAATTCTGCTTTTAAAATCTGTTTCAAAAATATCCAATTTTCTATACTTCTACTGCCACCCCTGTTCAAACCCCTGTAATTTCTCACCTGGTCTCCTGCAACAACATCTTAATTTTCCCTTCTACTTCTATTCTTGCCTTTCATTCTTGCCTGTGTCCATTCTCCACATAGATACTGGGTAATCCTGATTTTTTTTCTTTATTAAATTTTAATCAGATCATATCATCCCCCTGTGATCATGCCGGTAACTTTTCAGTATGCTCAGAATAAATCCAAATAAATCCAAATCCAAATAAATCCAAATTCTTATCATGACCCATAAGGCTAACCTGGATTTGACTTTCTAGTTTGGTTTTCTACTACCATCCTTAACATTCATTTCAACCTATTGGTTTTCTTCCCGTTCCTGAAGCACAACAAGAAGCTTATTATACCTTAGGGTCTTTAGAACTGTAATCCCCCCTGCCTAAGAATACTGTTTTCCATAGTTCTTCCTATGAATGGGTTATTTTTGTATTTTGGGTCTTAACTCATTATCTTCTCAGAGAATGTTCAGTGATGTCCTATTCTTCTATTCTTCCTCTTAGCACTTATTATAATCTTGAATTTGTTTATTTATTTTAGTGTCTGTCTCACCAATTAGAATCTAAACACCCTGTCCAACTTGTTTTCCCTGTGTCTCCAGTGCCTAGAACTCAGTAAGTACTTATTGGAAGAAGTCAATCCATTAATCACTAAGTATATCTCTGTTTCACTCCTTAATTTTGAAATACATTATACAATGATATTTCTTATTTTTGGCAGAACTAAATAGTAGTTTTGCAAATTTTTACCTATAACATTTTAAAATAATTATGAAATAACTTTTTTTCTTTTTTTTCTTTTTTTTTTAATTTTTTTAATGTTTATTTATTTTTAAGACAGAGAGAGACAGAGCATGAACGGGGTAGGGGCAGAGAGAGAGGGAGACACAGAATCGGAAGCAGGCTCCAGGCTCTGAGCCATCAGCCCAGAGCCCGACGCGGGGCTCAAACTCACGGACCGCGAGATGCTGACCTGAGCTGAAGTCGGACGCCCAACCGACTGAGCCACCCAGGCACCCCTGAAATAACTTTTTCTTACATAATCATAATCTATTATTTGAGGTCATGTTTATTTATTTTTTTTAATTTTTTAATGTTTATTAATTTTTGAGAGAGAGAGAGACTGACAGACAGAGCAAGAGTGGGGTAGGAGCAGAGAAAGAGGGAGCCACAGAATACAAAGTAGGCACCAGGCTGTGAGCTGTCAGCACAGAGCTTGACACAGGGCTCGAGCTCACAAACTGCGAGATCATGATCTGACCTGAAGTTTGATGCTTAACCGACTGAGCCACCCATGTGCCCCATAAGTTTCTTTAAAAAGTAAAACAGGGGCGCCTGGGTGGCGCAGTCGGTTAAGCGTCCGACTTCAGCCAGGTCACGATCTCCCGGTCTGTGGGTTCGAGCCCCGCATCGGGCTCTGGGCTGATGGCTCAGAGCCTGGAGCCTGTTTCCGATTCTGTGTCTCCCTCTCTCTCTGCTCCTCCCCCGTTCATGCTCTGTCTCTCTCTGTCCCAAAAATAAATAAACGTTAAAAAAATAAATAAATAAAATAAGAAAAAAAAAAAAAAGTAAAACAATTCTACTCGTGTCCAGGATACAGTAACAGTTATTTCTCACCTGAAACAACTAAAACAAAACAGACAACTATGAATAGTGGTTTTCATATGTTAGGTATCTGGATGCACAGGACAGTGGCCCCTGAGAGAAGGGATCCAAACAAGTTGTGTGATTGTCACAGCTTGTCACCTGGAGAATTTTTAGGCAACAGCTTGGGAAGAGGACACCCAGGAAGAGCCTTGTCATCTCTGAACTTGGAGTCAGAGGAAACTAAGGCAGCTAGAATTTATAGAACACCATACCAAAAAGGAGAGAGCTCATAGAGAGAAAGCTCCAGAGATCTGCCAAGTTCCCCTCTCAACTTTTCAATTGAGTACTGCTCAGAGCACACATGTGAAAAAAATTAACAAGGCCAAGGGAAGAAGTGGATGAAAGAAGCAGAGAAAACTATCCCTGGAAATCATACATCTATAGTAGAAAACTCGTATGGGAAAACTGAAATGACACTAGATAATTACAATGTGATTCCTTAGCCCAAGGAAAAAAATAGCACTAGACTGCACTAGTCCCACCTCTAAATCTTAAAATCCAGTCTTAAAATGACCAAATTGGTTTTGATTTCTATTTCCCTGGTGATTGGTGATATCAAGCACCTTTCATGTACCTGTTGGCCATTTGTGTGTCTTCTTTGAAAAAAAAAAATGTCTGTTCAGGTCCTCTGCCCATTTTAAAATCAGATTGTTAGTTTTTCGTTTGTTTGCTTGCTTGTTTTTTGTTTGTTGCTATTGAATTGTGTGAATTCCTTATATATTTTAGATATCAATCCCTCATTAGATAATGTAAGTCACAAATACTCTTTCCCACTTCATACATTGTCTTTTCATTTTGTTGATGGTTTCCTTTGCTGTGCAGAAGCTTTTTGGTTTCATATCGTCCCACTCGTTTATTTATTTATTTATTTATTTATTTATTTATTTATTTATTTGCTTTTGTTGCCTTTGCTTTTGGTTTCAAAGCAAGAAAAAATCATTGCTAAGATGATACTGCTAAGCAATATCAAGGAGCTAACCCTCCATGTTTTCTTCTAGGAGTTCTATGGTTTCATTTGAGTGTTTAATCTACTTTGACTTGATTTTTATGTGTGGTGGAAGATCATGGTCCAGTTTCTTTCTTCTGCATGTGCCTGTCCAGTTTTCCCAACGCCATTTATTGAAGAGACTTTCCTTTCCCCATATTCTTGGAGCCTTTTGTCATAAATTAGTCCACTGTATACACATGGGTTTATTTCTGAGCTTACTATGTTGTTCCATTGATCTGTGTGTCTGTTTCTATGCCAATAACATACTGTTTTGATTACTATTACTTTGTAACATAGTTTGAAATCATGAAGTGTGATGCCTCTACCTTTGTTATTCTTTCTCAAAATTGCTTTGATTATTTGAGGTCTTTTATGGTTCTACACAAATTGTAGGATTGTTTTTTCCATTTCATTTTTCTGTGATAAATACCATTGGAATTTTGATAAAGATTTCATGGAATCTAAAGATTGCTTTGGGCAGTATGGACATTTTAACAGTACTAATTCTTCTGAATCATGAGCATGGGATATCTCTCAGTTTATTTGTATCTTCTTCAATTTCTTCAATCAGTGTCTTGTAAGCTTGAGTGTACAGATTTTTTACCGTTTTTCGTTAAATTATCCCTAGATAATTTATTCCTTTTGATGTAATGTAAAAGCTTTTCTTTTCTATTGTAAAAATCTATTTAGAAGGTAATTATTTAAAACAAAAGTAATAACAATGAATTATGATGTTTATGACATGTGTAGAAATAAAATATATAACAACAATAGCACAAAGGCCAGAAGTGAAGAAATGGAAGTATATTATTAAGTAAGTTTCTTATGTTATTCGTAAAGTGCCATAAAATTACTTGTATACTGTGCTAAGTTAAAGATATATATTATAACCACTAAAGTAACCACTAATTATTTTTAGTAATTAGTTTATTAATTATAACTAATAGAGAGGATAAAATAGAATCAGAAAATTCCTCAATGAGTACAAGAGAAACCACAAAAAAAGAAATATGACAAATATAAAAATAGGAATTGCAAGATTGTCTATTTAAACTAAACCACCTCATTAATCATCTTACATTCTACTAAAAAAGATGATCAAATTGGACTAAAAACAAAGCAAAGCCCAACTATTTTCTGCCTAAAAGATATAGACACTAAATTTAAAACACTCATGAGAGAAACTTTTTGATTAAAAAAAATCATCAAATGGAGAAATAAGTATATATCACAGAATAGGAGACTCCAAAATTATCAAGGTGTCAGTTCCTATCAAAATGATCCATGAATACAACACAGTCCCAATCAAAATCCAAGCAAGCGTTTGTACAAATTGACAAGCCAATTTAAAGTTCATATGGATAAGCTAAGGACCAAAAAGAGGTAAAACAAAATTGGCAAAAAAGAACAAAGTTAGAAGAGTACACTCCTGATTTAAAGTCTTACTGAAAGCTACAGGAATCAAGATAGCAGGGTATAGACATAAAGATAGACAAATAGATTAATAAAACAAAATACAGAGATCAGAAGTAGACCCAATCATATATTTTCAGTTGCCTTTCAGTAAAAGTACAAGGCAATTTAACCATGAAAGAATAAATGATACTGTAACAATTGACTGATATTTGCCAAAAAAAAAAAAAAAATTAACTTATATGCCTTATCATGTATAAAAATTAAGTCAAGATAGGGGCGCCTGGGTGGCTCAGTCAGTTAAGCGCCTGACTTCAGCTCAGGTCATGATCTTACAGTCCATGAGTTTGAGCCCTGCGTCAGGCTCTGTCAGGCTCTGTGCTGACAGCTCAGAGCCTGGAGCCTGCTTCGGATTCTGTGTCTCCCTCTCTCTCTGCCCCTCCCTTGCTCATGCTGTCTCTCTCTGTCTCAAAAATAAATAAAAACATTAAAAAAATAAAAAAAATTAACTCAAGATAGATTATATGCCTAAATGTAAGTCCTAAAACTATGAAATTTCTGTAAGAATGACAGCAGAAGCCTTATTGACCTTGGCTTTGGCAAAGATTTATTGAATATAACACAAGAAGTACAAATTATTTTTTAAAAATTAGTGTATAAAACTTCATCAGAATTAAAAACTTTTCTTCAAAAGACACAAAAAATGAAAAGATAAGCCACAGAGTAGGAGAAAATATTTTCAAAACATACATCCCGCAAAGGTTGTGTCTAGAATATGTAAAGAACTCTAACAACTCAATAATAAAAAGATAACCCAGTAAAATATGGGCAAAAGATTTAAACAGACACTTCTCTAGAGAATATATATAGATGGCAAATAAACACATGAAAAGATGTTTAACATCATTAGTCATTATAGAAATGTAAATTGAAACCACAATGAAATTCTACTATACACCTACTGGAATGGTTAAAATTAAAAAGCCTGATCCTACCAAGTTCTTCTGAGTGAGGATGTGAAGCAATTAGAACAACAATACATTGCTGGTGGGAGTATAAAATGGTACAAACACTTTAGAAAAAACATTCAGTAATTTCTTAAAAAGTTAAACCTACACCTACCTATTGGTGTTAATGAGCACGAAAGAATTAGACTAATAATTTGGAAAGTTAATTCCTTGAGGTGGTTTTTGCCAGGCACAAGCCTTCCTCTGGGTAGTAAGTGCTGCAACCATTCCTTCAAAATCCTTGCTGCTGTGGGTTATTGAATACCATTTCAGTTATTCAATCAATAATCAACTAACAATAATTTATTAATCACTTACTAATTGTCTGGCAGTGTGCTAAATACTGAGGATATAAAAGTAAATTAAAGTCTTGGTCTCAATAAATTTCATGTTGAGGAATATAGATGTACAGATATACACATTACATGAAGTTACTTTTTTTAAGTCATAAAAAGACACAAAATAAGGAATGATTAGTTTTACTTTAAGAGTATCTAGAGAAAGAAACATTTGCATGGGATCTTAAAAAATGAATTGAGAGATTTTCAGAGAGAAGATAAAGGAAATAGGGAGCATTAGGCAAAACATCACAGAAAAATGAAAATCATAAACAAAAGGATCAGAAGTGCAATGAAGCTGGATATTTGCAATATGGACAGAGAATGGAATGTGATGTGTGTTGTTGCTGTTGTTATAGTATAGTATTATTCAGACATTTTGCCCAGATCCCACATTTTAGATTACCTATCAGTGGGTCATTACTACTACTCAAAAAATGAAATAGAATGCAAAATTATGTAATATTGAGAGTGCAGTGCATATAGTATGGCTAGTGTTATTTCACAAAATGTTCTTTCAGTATTGGGGCGCCTGGGTGGCGCAGTCGGTTAAGCGTCCGACTTCAGCAAGGTCACGATCTCATGGTCCGTGAGTTCGAGCCCCGCGTCGGGCTCTGGGCTGATGGCTCAGAGCCTGGAGCCTGTTTCCGATTCTGTGTCTCCCTCTCTCTCTGCCCCTCGCCCGTTCATGCTCTGTCTCTCTCTGTCCCAAAAATAAATAAACGTTGAAAAAAAAATTATAAAAAAAAATGTTCTTTCAGTATTTATGAATGTGTTTGTGCATGCACCCACTAAATGGACTTTAAGATTCACTAATGTAGCACTTGGAAAAACATTTGAATAGGCTACAGAGACCTATTAAGAATTTAACGCAGACACATAATCTAGAAGCAGAATAGAGAGAATGAGGTCTCAAAATAGCTATTGAGATACTCAAATAAAATGATGTTGAGAGCTTGGATTATGGCTGTGGCAGTGAGAACAGATATGGATATCAGGAATCGAGAGACACTTACAAGGTAAAATTAACAGGACTTGTTTACTAATTAGGTAGATGGTATTAGGAGGCTAGAGGAATGAAAGAAAACATGTTTCTAACTTAGATGACAAGGTAGTAAAACTAATCAAAGAGAACACAGGAGAAGTTTGGGAAAAGGAAGTGTGATATTACTTATGATACAGTTTATGATATTTTGAACATGAGATACTTGGACAAACCAAAGCAGAGCTATTTAATACAAGTTAAATCTCTAGAGGCATATGAGAGACACAGATTATTGATTTGATTTAGGAGGAATTAGTTATATTATTATATCTATGCATCATGCATGTATATAGTTAAATTACTATATTGTACACCTGAAACTAATATAACACTGTGTGTTAACTATACTGGAGCTAAAATTCAAAACTTAATAAAGTAAAAAAAATAAATGCTTAATTAAAACAACAAAAGGCAGGGGCGCCTGGGTGGCGCAGTCGGTTAAGCGTCCGACTTCAGCCAGGTCATGATCTCGCGGTCTGTGAGTTCGAGCCCCGCGTCAGGCTCTGGGCTGACAGCTCAGAGCCTGGAGCCTGTTTCCGATTCTGTGTCTCCCTCTCTCTCTGCCCCTCCCCCGTTCATGCTCTGTCTCTCTCTGTCCCAAAAATAAATAAATGTTGAAAAATAAAATTTAAAAAAACAAAACAAAACAAAACAAAAGGCAGAAAGGAAGTCAAAGATAAAATTAGGAACAAAGAACAAGGGCAACAAATAGAAAACAGTACCAAATATGGTAGCTATGAATCCAACTATATCAACAATCATTTTAAACTTAGTGGTATAAACATACTGATTAGGGGCGCCTGGGTGGCGCAGTCGGTTAAGCGTCCGACTTCAGCCAGGTCACGATCTCACGGTCCGTGAGTTCGAGCCCCGCGTCGGGCTCTGGGCTGATGGCTCGGAGCCTGGAGCCTGTTTCCGATTCTGTGTCTCCCTCTCTCTCTGCCCCTCCCCCCCTCATTCTTTGTTTCTCTCCTCTTTTCCCCAAAGTAAAAAAAAAAAAAAAAGACAGAGATGGTTAGAGTGTAGATCAAAAAACAAGACCCAAAGAAAACCACTTTAAATATAAAGGTACCCATAGATAAAAAGTAAATAGAGAAAGATACACCATGCTAAACTAATCAAAAGAAAAGAATGGTGGCATAGTTATATTAATTTCAGACAGAAAAGACTTTAGAGGAGGGAAGGTTATCAGGGATAAATGTTGGTTTCACATAACAATAATTCTCCAGGACGATTTTATAATCCTTAATATGAACACACCTAGCAACAGAAGATCAAAATACATAAGGCAAAAACTGATAGAACTGCAAGGAGAAGTAGATAAATCCACTGTTATGACTGGAAGCCTCAAGACCTTTCTATCAGAAATAGATACAGAAGGTAGAAAATCAGTAAGGGCATAGTTTAATTCAACAGTAACATCAATCAACTGACTATAATTGGTGTCTGTTAACTACTTCATTCAACAACAGCAGGATAGATACTCTTTTCCAGCTCACATGGAACATTCACTAAGATAGACAGCATTCTGTCCCTAAAATACACCTTAATAAATTTAAAAGAATAGAAATAATATAATGTCTGCTCTCGTATCATAGTAGAATTAAACTAGAAATCAGTAACAGAAAGATAACTGGGAAACCCGCAAATACGTGGAGATTAAACAATGTACTTCTAAATAACACATGAGCCAAAAATAAATCTCAAGAGTAATTTTACTATTTTTTAATGTGTTTTTTTTTATTTTTGAGAGGAAGAGAGACAGACAGAGCATGAGTGAGTGGAAGGGGGAGGGGCAGAGAGAGAGGGAGACACAGAATCCAAAGCAGGCTCCAGGCTCTGAACTATCAGCACAGAGCCTGACATGGGGCTCAAACTCATGAATCACAAGATCATGACCTGAGCCAAGGTCGGCAGCTTAACTGAGCCACCCAGGCACCCCGAGAGTAATTTTAAAATATTTTGAAATATATGAAAATATAACCTATCAAATATTGTGGGATGCAGCAAAAGTGTATAGAGAGAAATTTAAAAAGCTGAATACATATATTACAAAAGAAGAAAAATTTAAAATCAATAATCTAAGCATCTACCTTAGGGAAATAGAAAAAGAAGAGCAAATTAAATCCAAAGTAAACAGAAGAAAATAAATAAAAATAGAACAAACATCAATGAAATTGGAAATAGGAAATTAGTAGAGAAAATCAACAAAACCAAAATCTGGTTCTTTGAGAAGATCAATAATTGATAAGCATCTAGCCAGGCTAACTGGGGCGGGGACGGGAAGAGAGGGAAGATTTAAACTGCTAACATCAGAGGGGCATCTGGGTGGTGCAGTTGGTTAAGCGTCCGACTTCAGCCAGGTCACGATCTTGCGGTCCGTGAGTTCGAGCCCCGCGTCAGGCTCTGGGCTGATGGCTCGGAGACTGGAGCCTGTTTCTGATTCTGTGTCTCCCTCTCTCTCTGCCCCTCCCCCGTTCATGCTCTGTCTCTCTCTGTCCCAAAAATAAATAAACGTTGAAAAAAAAATAAACTGCTAACATCAGAAATAAAAAAAAGAGACATCACTACAGATCCCTTACACAGTAAAATAATAAATGAATAGTATGAACAAATCGTTCCCCACAAATATGATAATTTAGATGAAATGCACAAATTCCATGAAAGATACAAACTGCTAAAACTCACACAAGAAGAAATAGAAAATTTGAATAGGTCTATATCTATTAAAGAAATTGAAATAATAATTGAATTTAATTACCTTCAAAAACAGAAAGTATAAGGCCCAGGTAGGTTTACTGGTGAATTCTACCAAACAATTAAGGAAGATATTATACCGATTCTCTACAATCTCTTCCAGAAGATAGAAACAGAAGGAATAATTCATAACTCAATGAGGACACCATTACCCTAATACCAAAATCAGACAAAGAAATTACAAGAAATTTAGAGGCCAATATCTCTCATGAACATAGATGCAAAAATCCTCAACAGAATATTAGTGAATCAAATCCAACAATGTATAAATATAATTATACAACAAAACCAAATGATACTTATCCCTGGTTCAGCATTCAAAAATCAGTTGCTATAACCCAACATATCAAAACAGGCTATGCAAGAAAAACAACATGATAATAGATGCAGAAAAAGCATTTGAGAAAACCCAACACCCATTCCTTGAAAAAACTCTCAGTAAACTAGGAATAATGGAGGACTTCTTCAACTTGATAAAAAATCTACAAAAAAATTTAGGACTAATATCATACTTAATGGTTGAGAAACTGGAAACTTTCCCATTAAGATAAAGAACAAAGCAAGGATTTCCTCTCTCATGCTCCTTTTCAACATGGTACTAGAAGATCTAGCTAATGCAATAAGAAAAAGAAATAAAAAGTATAGAAATTGGGAAAAAAGAAATAAAACTCTGTTCACAGATGACATGATCCTCTGTATAGAAAATCTGAAAGAATTGAAGAAAACTTCTAGAACTAGTAAGACATTATATCAAGGTTATAGAATACAAAGTTAATATATAAAATTCAGTTGCTTTCCAGTATGTCAGTAACGAACAGGTAGAATTTGGAATTAAAATGCAATGCCATTTATATTAACATCCCCCAGAATGAAATACTTACGTATAAATCTAATGAAATAAGTATAAGATCTATATGAAGAAAACGACAAAACTCTGATGAAAGAAATCAAAGAACTAAATAAATGGAGAGATATTTTATATTCATAGATAGGAAAACTCAACATTTTCAAGATGCCAGTTCTTCTTAACCTGTAAATTAAGAATCTTAAATCTACAAATTTTGATTGAATCCCAGTCAAAATCCCAGCATTGACCTTGACAAACTGATTATAAAGTTTATAAGAAGCAGAAGACCCAGAATAGCCAACACAATATGAAAGAAAACGAATAAAATTGGAGGACTGTACTCCTGACTTTAAGATTTATTGTAAAACTACTATCATTAAGACAGTGTGGTATTCACAAAAGAATAGACAAGTAGATTAATAGAACAGAGTAAATAGTCATAAATATACACAAATAAATATAGTTAACTTACTTTTGACAAAGAATCAAAGGCAATACAATAGAGAAAAGAGTCTTTTCAGCAAATCATGCTGGAACAACTGGACATCCACGTGTGGGGAGAAAAAAAACAGAACCCACACACACACAGTTAATCTCGACATAGATATTATACCCCTCCCCAAAATTTACTCAAAGTGAATCATAGACCTAAATGTAAAACACAAAATTATAAAACTCCTAGAAGATAACCTAGGAGAAAATTTAGATAACCATGAGTATGGTGATAACTTTTAAATACAACATCAAAGACACAATCCATACAAGAAATAACTGATGAGGTGTAATTCATTTAAATTAAAAACATGCTTTGTGAAATATACTGTGAAAAGAATAAGAAGACATGCCACAGACTGGGAGAAATATTTGCAAAAGACATATCTGATAAAGGGCTAATATCCAAAAATTTTAAAAACCTCTTATAATTCAACAATAAGAAAATGAACAAAGGGGCACCTGGGTAGCTCAGTCAGTAAAGCATCTGACTCTTGATTTTGGCTCAGGCCATAATCTCATGGTTTCGTGAGTTTGAGCCTTGCATCACGCTCTGTGCTGACAGTGCAGAATTTGCTTGGGATTCTCTCTCTCTCCCTCTCTTTCTGCCCCTCCCCTGCTCGCACTGTCTCTGTCTCTCTCAAAAATAAATAAATTAACAAAAAGAAAAGAAAAGAAAATGAGCAACCAAATTAAAATGGGCAAAAGATAAGAATAGACACTTCATTGAAGAACATACAGATGGAATATAAATGTATGGTAAGATATTAAAATTCATCTCATTAGGGTATTACAAATTAAAACAGTGAGATCCTACTACATACTTGTTAGAATGGCACAATTTTAAACCCTAGAAATGCCAAAGGCTGGCAAGGATATAGAGGAACAGGAACTCTAATTCACTGCTATTAGGAATTCAAAATGGCACAGCCACTTCTGAAGATAGTTTGGCACTTTCTTACAAAAGTAAACATACTCTTACCATATGATTTAACAATCATGCTCATTGGTATTTATGTAAACAAGGTGAAAACTTATATCCACACAAAACCCTGCACATGAATGTTTATAGCAGCTTTATTCATAATTGCCAAAACTTGGAAGCAACCAAGATGTCCTTTCGCAGGTCAATGCATTAGTAAGGTACATCCAGATAATGGAATATTATTCAGCACTAAAAAGAAATTAGCTATCAAGCCATGAAAAGACCTGGAAGAACATTAAAAGTATATTGCTTGGTGAAGAAGCTAATATGAAAAACTACATACCGCATGATTCTGATATGACATTTCTATATGACAGCCATATAACTTTCTGTAAAAGGCAAAACTATGGGAACAGTAAAAGGATCAGTGGTTTTCAGGGGTTAGGGAGGAGGGAGGAATAAATAGAGCATAAGGGCATCTAGTGTGGTAAAACTATTCTGTAGGACACTGTAATGATGTATCAATGTCCTTATACATTTGTTGAAACCCGCAGTATGTATGCCACTATGTGGGAATCCTGATGTAAATTATGGACTTTGGGTAATGATGATGTATCAATATAGGCTCATCAGTTGTACAGATGTACCACTCTGGTCTAGATGTACCCATACACCCTACAGTGTATCACTCTGGTGTGGGGTGTTGTTAGTGGGGAAAGCGGTGCATATGTCAGGGCAGGAAGTATATGGGAAATCTGTAACTTCTGTTCAGTTTTGCTGGAAACTAAAATTTCTCTAAAAATTAAAATCTGTTTGAAAAGTTATATGTGATTTACATTGTTAGGAGAAACAAGATTCAGTGCCCCCCACCCCAACCCATTCCTTGAAGCCTAGGAAGTGCTCACTTGCCCTATGGTGAATTTTAGGATCAAGCTTTCTAGAGAAAGGTGCCATGGCATAAAAGCAATAACCGACAGCAGTTAACAAATAGTGATCGGGCCGTGTACAACTAACTATAAATGACAAAGGAGGTCTAACTGCTACTTATTGGAATCAATAATCTGACTCATGAACACATCACTAAAACAAAAATTATAGTCAAACATTTTAGAATACAGTTTAAAAATTGTTTTCCAGTTTACAAGTAGTATGATCCAAACTACAGTTGGTAGAGTAATAATAATAGCCCTTACATAACTCCAGAAATGACAATTTGGGTCTCACTAGCTTGGTCACTCATTTTTAAAATCCTTCTTATATGTCACAATATTATGTATACTTTTAGTGTATAGCTTACTTTTGGGATTTTAAAAGTCTGTAAATCATTTTAGTGAAAAATGAAATAGAAGAAATATAAAAGTCAAACAACATTTGTATTTTTTTAATCTTTTTATGTTTATTTATTTTTGAGAAAGGGAGTGTGTGTGTGTGTGTGTGTGTGTGAGCAGGGGAGGGGAAGAGAGGGAGGGAGATACAGAATGCGAAGCAGGCTCCAGGTTCTGAGCTGTCAGCACAGAGCCTGACACGGGGCTCGAACCCATGAACTATGAGATGGTGACCTGAGCTGAAGTCAGATGCTTAACTGACTGAGCCACCCAGGTGCCCCTCAAACAACATTTTTAAACAAACTTTGAGGAAAGGAAAAAGTTGAATTAATTTAAATTACAATTTATTTTTAAAAAATCTCTGTAGTAATTATTATCTGTCAATTAACTGAATCCAACTATTAATTGAGTCAAAGAGCAGAAAAAGACCATGAAGTGACATTTAAGTCATGTCAATTCTTCCAGGTTATAAATTTATGATATTAATTCAACAATCAGGTTTTTCAAAAGGAAATTGAAATGCTTGACAATTTTTTGACTTACTCTAGGCCTGGTTTGAAGTCTTGTGTGGTCTGAATTTGTGTGGCCATTCATCAATATGATGATTCATCAGTGGTTTTAGCTTCCAACACACCAAAAGATTTTAACTTGGGCATTACTAGGAGTTATTCATAAAATTGGCTTCCCTACTCTATAGCAGAAAAGAAACTGAGAACAAAATCATTATTTTCTTATGCAGCTATAAATTTTTACATAAACCAAAGACTTTAAGCTTTTCATTTGGATGAATAATCTGTTATACCTAGTGTGTCTCAGTCAGGGTCCAGTTTATGGGGGGAGTTTGTGAAAGAAAGAGATGAATCTTTCAGAAATACAAGAAGTAGCTTGAGGAGATGTGATGTGCATTGATGAAACAAACTTCTCATCCTGAACTTTCCTGATGTTTTTTTCCCCCACATATTTTAATAATACAAATCTATCACGGGCTATTTTTTTTAATATCTCCCTTCCAGAGTTGTTGTTTTACAAGGTTGAGACCCACTGGTCAAATTGCAAAATCTATAAATAATTGCTTTTTTTTGCTTTTTTTTTTTTAATCTGTGCACCCAGGATGTGTGTGTTTCTTTGATTTTAACATAACTGAAGGAAATACATCCACATAGTTAACTTTAAATTTACAGGGCATAGACACAATAGAGAAAATTTAAATTGTCTATTAATGCTTCAGGTTTAATTACATAAGTAATGCCTTTTTTAAAGAATCAATAAGTAATCCATTTATAGTTTAATCTTTTTGACAAAGAAGAAATGACATAATAGACTGTCTTAGTTTCCTTTGGCTTGCAAGTCCTACTCTTAAAACATAAGTACCCATGTTGATAGACAATATATGAAGGCACAAACCCTCTTTGTGGAAATGACCATGAAAATTTCCAGCAAACAGACCCATTTTCTCTGCTGTATCTGGAAGGTGCTAGCAATATGTGTCAATCTGACCTCTTCCTGTAGCCTCCTACATAGTTGGGCTTAGAGCACATACCCATCTGTGTTGTGGCTGTAGTACTTATAAGTTTGGCTTGTAAAGAATGTTTTTAAACATTCCAGACAATATTAGAATGTCAGAAGAATCCCAGAGCATCCCATACTTCATGCTCCCTTCCAAAGCCCATATCCTTCAACAGATGTAGGGCTCTGGGCTCTCATGAACATCCACGAGAGGTTCCTTAGAGAACAAGCAGGGACCTCAGAGATTAGTCACACAATAACACCAAGAATCAAATGTGTCTTAGTAAGAGGGTAAAGCAATGAATGAGGAAAAGCTCAGAAAACAGCAGTTTTTTTTTTTTGAAAAAAAAAAACAGAATTTTTTTTGAAATAATTGACACACTAGATTACCCAAACTGCTTTGGAAGATTGGATGGGAAAATGTATCCATGAACATCCTGGTGTGTGTGTGTGTGTGTGTGTGTGTGTGTGTGTGTGTGTATACACACGCACACATGCACATGTATGTGTGTACATATGCATGCATGAATGTGAATTTAGAAACTACTGATACATTATTAGAAACGTATTGTCCTCTAGGATAAACTGGTCACCCACAAGGAGAAATTTATTATTTAGTTGATAGACTTATCAGAATTAAAGTTAGATCTAAAATGGTAGATTAGAGTGCTGTTCACATCAAAAGTAGTAAATGGAGTTATGAGATTGGATTAGATCACCAAATGAGAAAATATGAAGACCATCTAAAAAAGAGTACCTAAGAGGATTGTAAAAGGCTTCATGTAGAAAATGACAGTGAACTGAGGCTTGAAATATTAGTAATATGTCAGTAGTCAAAGATGTCAAAAAGGAAATTTCTAGCAAAATATTCAAATATGTGAAGAGGCACTGAATGTTCGAAGAAGAGAAACCTATGCAATCTGGGAAGTATGCAGGCTATACAGGGGTGTATTCAAACATACTGATATAAAAGTAAACTGAGGGAGAATGCCAGATTTGAGACATTATGATGGAACTATTTCAAATACCTGTTCATGCTATGCTGAGTTTATACAAAAAATAAAGAAGATAAGGGGAAGGAAAGAGAACAAAGGAAAAACACAAAAAGATGAAAATATGGAGAAAAGACCTATATATTAATAGGAAAAGAAAAACACTAGAGAAAAAGAAAAACTAGACAGTGAGAAAGACAAGGCAGGGAGAGCCTGGGTGGCTCAGTCAGTTAAGCATCCGACTTCAGCTCAGGTCATGATCTCACAGTCATTAGGTTCAAGTCCCCTGTCAGACTCCATGCTGCCTGGCCTACCCCTCAAACAGGACCTGCTCAGCCCTAGGATTCCATCCTACTGTGGGCAGGGCGACTGGATCTGGTCTCTCATCTGTGGACAAAGACTGTATTCACCTGATTCATTTGTGTGTTTGTGTTTTCCAAGCTTACTCCTCTTTGCAGGTTATTAAGACCCAGAAAAGCAGATTTTTGCTTAACTGGACACACAATAATAAATTTAGTCTGATTTGCTTTCACACAGTTAACCTTAAATTTTCAACCAGTTACAAATGCCTGTGTACAGTCGCAGCACTCTTCCCATCCCTAAACTACATGACAGCTTCATAGTTCTAACAAGTTATTTTTTTAGCAGGCTAAAATACCAACTTCCGAGGTCCTTAAAATTGTGGATTGCCCTTTTGAACTACGCAGGGGTGGAGCGGGGTAGAGTGAGTTTTCTGAGTATTTTCTAACTACCAGGCAATGAGCTGGGCTCTATGCATATTATATCTCATTGAATCCTTACAATTCTATAAATAATATATTATTATACCTATGTTATGATAAAATGGATCTATTAATAGTTTAAGTAATTTGCCAAAGGTTTTACAGCTGGCCTATTAGCAAAGATCAGAAATCTCTATGATGTTATCTCAGGATTCTGAATCTAGAAGCAAGGTTGGAGTTTCACAAACCCACACAAAAGGGACACCTAAACCTAGGATCCTTTAATGTGGATGTGTACTGATGTGCACATGTGCATTCTTGTTCTTTGGGTCCCTGTGCTGCAAACCCACAGATCCCCTCATCTATATTAATCTCTCTAGTTACTGAGGAAAGAAATTGCTTTTGCAAATAATCCAATATGTCAGAAAGCTTATTTGGGTCTATTTGCCATAAACCAGTTTGTGTTTTTCAGGATTCATGACCTTGTGAGTAATTATTGTTGAATTTGAATGTATTAAACTTCTTACTGTGTATTCCCATTTTTAACTATCTGTGTGGTGCATATATTCCCCGATGGTCAGATTTCTGTGTGGTCCATATATTCCCCGAAGGCCAGATTTTAGACATTAACATGGCAGCTATCCCATGCAGACCCTTCCAAAAATCAAACAAACATAGACACAAACAAATAAGTCTTATAGTTTATTGTGCTAACTTCTCAGTAGGTTTTTCCATCTATTTCCTCATCATCTCCCCCACAAATCTGAGAGATAAATAGGAACTTCCAACCAAAAGACAAAGACCTGCCCTGTGCATTTTAACCTGTGGTTGAATTACAGCTGTGGTGCCATTTATGCAAAATGACCTTGGCACAGAACTTCAAATGCAACACTTACTTTAAGAAAAAAAAAAAAGTGGGGCGCCTGGGTGGCGCAGTCGGTTAAGCGTCCGACTTCAGCCAGGTCACCATCTCGCAGTCCGGGAGTTCGAGCCCCGCATCGGGCTCTGGGCTGATGGCTCAGAGCCTGGAGCCTGTTTCCGATTCTGTGTCTCCCTCTCTCTCTGCCCCTCCCCCGTTCATGTTCTGTCTCTCTCTGTCCCAAAAATAAATAAACGTTGAAAAAAAAAATTTAAAAAAAAAAGAAAAAAAAAGCCACTGGGTTTCTAATTTCTAACAGTTCCCAAACTCTCAATTATGGAAGTCATCGAAAGTGTCAAACTGCACAGTCGTGAAACCATGGCCTTGGCATGAGGGTAGCTGGATTGTTATTGTTGTTGTGTAAGTAGATATGCGTTTCTCCTATATGCTTTTCTTAAAATGCAACCTCACATGGCTTGATTTTCAAAATCATAACTGGTCTTCTTCAAACCCAGAGCGCTCATCGTCCGGTGTATAGCTTTTTAGCAGTGGAAATAATAGTGCTAGCAACACAGTCCAACCAGCCCAGTGACTTTCCCATGCATCACCTCTATTATTTAATTACCTGCTTGTTAATCAGACTGGTGGTTCTCTGAGTCTGGCCTGGAGATACCTGTGGGTCTCTGCAACTCTTTAGAAGGTCTTTGCAGTCAAAACTATTTTTCATGATAACAATAAGGCATTATTTGTCCTTTTAAATTATCATTTTCTTCAGCATATAGTATACAGTGGAGTTTTCTAGAAGCTACAATAACACCAGTGGAGCAATAGATTGAATGTAGAAGCACATATGAGAATCCAGCTATGTTCTATTAAGGCAGACATGAAAGAGATTTGGAAAAATGTAAAACAATGCCATTCCTCAATAATTTTATTGCTGTTTTAGAAAGTGTAGTTATTTTCATAAGTTTATATTATGTATGTTAGCATGTGGTAATGCTTGTTATTTTAATAAATTATTAAACATGTTTTTTAATTCTCAGTTTTAATTTTTAATATGATAAATATAGACAGATACAATTCACATAAACAAAAGCTCTTTGGTGTCTTTACTAATTTTTAAGAGTGCAAAGTGGTACTGAGACCAAAGAATTTGAGCACCACTGATCTAGACCAATGTAAATAATTTCTTGTAAAGGAAACCTGATATGAGTCTAATTAGCTTTGTTTTTTAAAAGAAAT
Source organism: Herpailurus yagouaroundi (assembly GCF_014898765.1). Classification (NCBI taxonomy): domain Eukaryota; kingdom Metazoa; phylum Chordata; class Mammalia; order Carnivora; family Felidae; genus Herpailurus; species Herpailurus yagouaroundi. The sequence goes on along the minus strand of NW_024412391.1, from coordinate 88,105,623 downwards.
CCTGTTCGTGCAGCAGCTAGAACAACGATATCTGAAAAACTCCTCCTGTCCTCCTGCAGCAACCCCCCTACCTGCTGCCAATACTTTGTGAGCCCTTGTAAACTGCCTTTGCATTTTCCTTCCTAAACCCCATGCTTGTAAACAATATACCTTCACTCTGTTACTATCAGAAGAAAGTGTGGTAAATTTTCTTCTATTCATATCCAGGGTCACATGCACACACTTATAGACATAATTTGTATTCTCTGCTTGTAACTTTTCTGCTCACTTAGTTTTACATTCACTCCTTGTATCACTGGAGAAAATAAGGCAAGATTCAGGGAAACCTCAACTGAGCAACACACAGAGGAGGAGATATTTGGAACACCACAAAGTCCTTTTATGTTTGCCATTTGCACCAGACACTTTATCAGTTCACACCAACTGTGGACTTGCAGAAAGGCTGATTTTATTTCTCTGTGGCCCAACAATAATAGCCCAGTTGCCTCTCATCCCCTCCCTCCCAGAACCTGGAAAAGAACAATGCGGCGTTCTGGAGGTTTCAGGTAGCAGCCAGGAGCTTGCCAGCGTACTTGACACCCGAGTCCTCCAGTGATGGATACAGTAACTCTTCTTTTGGAGATGGCCAACTAGCTGGTGCCTGGAGACATATGGTGACTTCTTCCCTGCCAAAGAAACCAAGCCCGTGTGCCAGGGACTTAGCCAACCGGTGCTGGCTCTCAAGCCCCCCTTCCCATGGGATGATAAGTGAGCACCCCCTGGCATTGTTGTTTGTTTGGGGTCAAAGCAGCGCTCTCCGAGCTCCTGGGTATCACAGTGTCAGGCACACAGAAAAGGAGAGAATTCAATCAATTGATAGGAGAGACATGATAGAGCAGCATCCTTCTCTGATCTCTTTGCTGATAGGGAATGCAACACAGTGGCGCCCACGTTCTGCTCCAGCAAGTCAGTCCCATACAGCAGCTCAGCAAAGGGCGCGCAAAAGCAAAGCCAGCTGCTCTCAAGTTCGGTGACTTCAAGTTTCACCGCTCTGTGCCAGCTGGGCTCGTTTTTCTCTAGAGTTCCTGAGGATGCTCAGCATCCCTGCCTCTTTTTTCCCCCCTTTGTTAAGTTTTCTTAGTAGTTTAGTCCGGAAAAATTAAAAAGAAAAAAAATACACACACACACACACACACACATATACATATATAGACACACATATATATACACACACATGTGTAGACACACACACACATATATAGACACACACCTATATAGACACATGTGTATATATGTGTGTATATATATGTGTTTCAATAGATATGTGTGTGTGTATATATGTGTGTCTATATATATATATATATTTTTTTTTTTTTTTTTAATCTCAAACAGGTACAGAAAGTTACCAAATGATTGTTGGTTTCTCCTATTCCAGCAACCAACTTTTATTTATCTATTCCTGGTAACTACAACTAATACTTTGGCTGTAAATACTAATGGTGTGTATGTCTCCACAGCATAGTGATTAACAGTTAACAGTGCAAGATTTGGAGTCACCCTGCCTGGTTTTGAATCCTGGCTCCACCATTTAATAGGACCACGGGCAATTCCCCTTGGCTTTCTGACTCACAGAGGCCTAATAATGTCTATCTTACACAGTTGTTTAAGTGTATAAAGTGCTTAAAACAGTACCTGGAATAGAGTCATAATTAAATAAATGATAGGTTTTATTATTATTATTAATATAATTATCATTTATATGGAACTCCTTTTAAAAAATCTACACATACTAAAGATGATATGTTTAACTTTTGCTTTATTTTTTCATCAAATGAAATAACTATAAGATCCTTCCATGTAAACACAGGTCTAATTCTTTTTTTAACAATTATGTATTATTAGCATACTATTGTATGAACCCACCTTTTACAAACTTGACTTCTATTGACTGGCATTTGGGGGGGGCAGGTTTTTTTTTTTTTATTACAATGCTGGGAAAATTTTTGTTAATGTATCTCATCTCAGTGTAAATCTCTAGCAGTGGGATCATTGGGTCAAAGAATAAATACATTTTTAAGTCACTTTTCATTTTTAGTATTTGAAATTTTCATCTATTTGGAATTCATTTTTGATAAGCTGTGAGGTAGGGATCCAATCTTGTTTTCTTCCAGATTGATGACCAGTTTTCAAATTCTATTTATTAAATAAAACCTTCCTTTCCTCACTGAATTGAAAGCCTATTTGTTATATAGTATATTCTGGATCTTTTTTAATCTTTATTCTGTTACAATGATCTATACTGGTATTCTTGTATGCCATTTTAATCAAATGGTAAACATAGTGATAATTTTTATAGATTATGCCAGTGTATCTTATGGAAATGATGGATTGATGTGTAACTCTCATTTTCCCACACACACCCAGCTGGTTATTATCGATTATTTTAAATTATTTTTATCAGTCTACTAGTTTTAAAATATTATCTTGGCTTTTTTATTTTAATATTTTAATTCAAAAGTAGAGTTGAACTAATTTTCACATATTCCTTTACCATTTGTGTCTTGATTTCTATCATATTGTTAGTATTCTTTGTATTTAGTTCAAAATGTTCTATTTCAAGTAAATTTCTAGTCAATAATGTGTGTTTTAATATTTTTTAAATGTTTATTTATTTTTGAGAGAGAGAGACAGATTATGAGGAGGGGAGGGATAGAGAGAGAGAGGGAGACACAATTTCCAAAGCAGGCTCAAAGCTCTGAACTGTCAGCACAGAGCCCGATGCGGGCTCGAACCCATGAACCATGAGATCGTGACCTGAACCGAAGTCGGACGTTCAACCAACTGAGCCACACAAGTGCCCCAATATTTTTAAAATTTTATCTTTTAAATTATTTTCTTATATCTTTATTATATAATAGTTTTTTTTTTGTTTCTTGGATAGGGTCATGGTTTAGATTCCTACTTGCAAAGATTATTTGCATCCTAATATACACACATACACACATGTAGACACATCTCTCTCATACTATCTTCTAGCTCTTTTGTGAATTTATTTTTATGTATACATATTTTTAAAGAACTGAAATTTGCTTTTACATAAGTTCTCACAAGTCTTCTTCACAAATATTTTGTTAATATTTTAAATGTCTATCCTGTTCTCAACATTATTTATTGAGCATTTTATCTTTTGAATAGTGAGAATTCCAGAATTATCAAACTATGAAACCCACATTTTTACATAATCTACTCGAGTTTCAAAATGTATTAGTTATGATAGCTTCATGATATGGTTAATGTGTGTTTTGACTGAATTACCTTTTTTCTCTTTTCCTGCAAAATTTTGGTGACCACTCTTGCACATCGGTTTTTTCCAGAAGAAATTTAGTATCATTTTTTTTTTAATTTTCCTTAGGAAAAAAAACACATCAAACAGTTGACTCATTTAAATAAATCAAATTGGATAGTTTGAATATTAAGATTATTATAAGTTAATCCTATAAAATAAAGCAGAAAAAAAGTCTTTCCAGTGATTGACTAGCATAAGAAACTTGCTATGTTTATGACCTATGAATATTTCATAGCCTGCTCTTTATTTTTCCTTTGTATACGACTACCCCTTGATTGCAATGTTTTCTATTTCTGATGCTGCTTTGGGTTTCCAGTAATGCCCATATTTGTAGACTTATGAATAAACTTATTGATTAACAAAATACCTAGTCAGAGCATGTCTCTTTCTCAAAACCTTCAAGGGCTCCCATCTTATTCATTCATAATGCAATCCAAAGTCCTTCAATGGCCAATGGACCCAATGTTCTGGCATTCTCTCTACACCCATCTCCTATTACTATATCTCTTCCTTCACACCAACCACATGGTCTGCCTGCTATTCTTAAATACGTGAATCGTCTCCCACTTGGAGGACTTTGCACATGGCTTGCATCCACACTTCCTAAGGTCACACAGCTCTAAATGTCACCTGACAATGAAGTCTTCTCTGACCACTTCTCCAGCTCTGCTGTTTGTTTTTTATTTATTTTTGAGACAGAGAGAGACAGAGCATGAGCAAGGGAGGGGCAGACACACACACACACACACACACACACACACACACACACACACACAGAATACAAAGCAGGCACCAGGCTCTGAGCTGTCAGCACAGAGCCCAATGTAGGGCTCGAACTCATCAACCGCAAGATCATGACCTGAGCTAAAGTTGGATATTCAAGCAACTGAGCCTCCCAGGCGCCCCCTCCAGCTTTGCTGTTTGAAAGAGCACACATTTATCCAACTTTTTAGCTCATCATATCACATGGTAAATTGTCTGTCTCCCTCCCTAGATCCCCTTCATGATCAGGGACTTTTGTCTATTTTGTTCACTAAGGTCTTCCCAAAGCGTAGAACAGAGCTTGATATATAATAGGCCTTCAATCAATATTTTTGGAGTGAGTGAATGAATAAATGAATGGATTTTTTTCAAAATTCAGTGTCTCCATCTAAGACATGATATAGTTTAACATTTAAGTTTTCTTTCAAGCCCTTTATATATACATAATTTACATTAAAGTATATAGAATTCCTATTTTTTTTTAATTTTTTTTTAACGTTTATTTTTTTTGAGACAGAGAGAGACAGAGTATGAACGGGGGAGGGGCAGAGAGAGAGGGAGACACAGAATCGGAAGCAGGCTCCAGGCTCTGAGCCATCAGCCCAGAGCCTGACGCGGGGCTCGAACTCACGGACCGCGAGATCGTGACCTGGCTGAAGTCGGACGCTTAACCGACTGCGCCACCCAGGCGCCCCTAGAATTCCTATTTTTAAGGAAACATGATCTTCCAATCTATTTTTTAATTGGATAGTGTTTGCACATAGGAAAGCTATTGATTTTTTTATTTTAATTTTGTAAGTAGCTTCTTATTAAATGCCATCATTCTAATAATTTTAATTGACTCTCTTGAGTTGTCTAGGTATTTGGTAATATAGTATGCAAATAATGATAATTTTTGCCTCTGTTACAATTATACCTGCTTTATAGGTGTTCCTTAATTGCATTGTCTAGTTTTTACAGAGCAAGAATAATTTAGCAGTTACAGAGGGCATCTCTCTCTTGATCCTTAATGAGAATGCTTCTAGTGTTTCATCATTAACATGGTAAGAGCTTTTCATTGCGTATATTTACACATATACATATACACATACATGTATACATAACACAAAATGTCATAGAAGTATCCCACTGAAGTCTATGTTAGTGCTTCTTTTTTTGTTTTTTTTTTTTTAATTAGCAATGGAAGAAAAAATACATAAATGAACAATGGATGTTGAATTTTATTAAATTATGTTTTGGTATATTTGAAGTAAGTATGCCTTTACCTTTTAATCTATTTATATGATGAATTATATGCTTTATTAATAATGGACCATCTTCGCATTCTTGAGAAAAACCTATTAGATTACATTGTATATTTCTCTAAAGGTGCTGCTGAATTTCATTTGCTACCGTTTTTAAGATCCTTGAACTCATAGTTATGAGATCGATCCGTTGAGTATATTTTTTCTACCACTTGTTGACTCTTCGTTTCAAATATATCAATCATCTTTATATACTCATTGATTTCTAAAATTGCTTTAATCTTATTTTTTCTGTATTCTTTCATTGATATAAAGACTTTTCTTGGTTACTAATTTTCAGTGGTGTCAGTTTAGTTCTTGATACTTCTAATTTATTTAGTTTAATTCTGTAATTGTTTTATTTGGATCCTCAATTGTTTCCTTAGCTTTGCAAATGTGCTCTATTGTTTTAATGTGCTGTTCTGGATGTCTTTCATTTAAACTTTTTTGATCAGTTTAAGTTCTAGAAAGAAAAACATATTGCAAGGAATTTCCTTCCATTTCCTGGTTTTTATCATCTGACAGAATGTAAGCATTATCTGTCTTATGCATGCTCTTCCTTCCTTGCATACTTACTGCAGTGGAGTTTTTGCATAGTTGCCATCCAATGGTGTGCTGGAGCAGACTCATGAGTGCCAAATGTTTACATCTCTTCTGACTTCACATTCACTGATGTCACTTTGGTAGGTTGAAATTGGCTGTGGTGGGAGTATTTCCCTTCTGGCAATTAGCACATGTAATAAATTGTTGCCTCCCTCCCCAACTCGTTATATATTTACCAGCACAATCCTAGTTACCTTAATATTGCTACCATATAACTAGTTACCATGATATTTCTGTTTATCACATTTGTTTTGAACAACTTTATAAAGCATATTAGATCTTTATTCTGATCACGTTCAGATAAATTCTCCTAGATGCTGTCAACTTGCCTTTCTCCTTAGAACTTCAGTTTGGAGTCAGGATAGTGTGTGTTTTCTTGTACTTTTCTTTCTTCCCCAAGAGTTGGGGAGTAAGGGAGGCTGCACATTTCTACCTTAATAAACCAGTGTGCTTAGAGGGCCTGACTGCTGCCTTCAACAATCTGGGTAAGGCGTGTGTGCTAGAGTGTGCTTGCGTTCACCTCACCTGGCCCAGGGCATCTCTCCATCCTATTTCGGGTACCTCCAGGTATAGAAATTCTTCCCCCCATGCCTATTCAGGACAGATCCCCAGAGTGTTCTATAACCTGCTCCCAGTGTTACCTTCCCCAGCTCCACCCACAGCTCCCAGCAACTGTCCCCTTCTCCTCCCAGCAAATCAGGGGCAAATGAATAAAATCCATAGCTGTGGGCCACAGCTTCTAGCTGAGAAGTAGAAACAATTCTTTAACTGAGCTGCTCTGTTTGCCTTTCCTACTTGGGACTAGTTGCTCCCTCAGGACTCACTCCCAGAGTTTTTGTTTCTTCTCTTCTGTCTTCCATCCAGTTAAGAGCCTCTTTATCCTTGGAGATTACAGCTCAAGGTGACTCTAATTCTCTAGGGAGAAGTCTCGCCCAGCATGTTGTTTACGAGTTGTTGAAGAGGTGCTTCTGATTTCAGAGTCTTCCTTGTTCCTCTTCACCTCCTGCCCAAGACCTACATACTCCTTTTTGTCTAAATCTCCCTCCGTTGGGGGATATTTGTGAAATTTTATCCTGGAGTCTCCACTTCTTTTCCCTGGACTGATTCCGAGGCTCAGAGTTAGGAGGTACACCAAATTTCCCAAACTGGTTATCTGTCTTTTCTTTCCTCATTCATAACTTTTCAAAGATTATGATTGAAAATTGTCCTTTTTTTTTTCTTGCAGGGTGGTGTGTGTTTGATGCTGTGTTCTTGCTTTGAGTTTGCTTTATGAGATTTTAGCAAATAAATACCATATGATCTTTTTGTTTACCTTATTTCCTGAAATCTCCTATTTCTGTCCCCATTTTTTGATAATACTGGTCAAAGAAAAATGAAGATGTGGTATCAATAATGTCTCTGGGTATGTAATATAGAATTGGATGAGTGTTTTTGTTACCCTTCTCCATTTACTCAAATAGGGCTGATTGAAGTGGAAGGAGAAACGTGGCTTTGGGTTCAATGCATTCTGACTGATTTAAGTTCCCAAAAGCCTTTCGATTTGGATCGGAATGATTTTATGGGGAAACAATAAATCACTGACTGTGTAATGTATCGGGAATTGCATTTCCCTATTTTAGACACTATGACAAGCTACCAGTCTGGTTATATGCACTTCAAGGTATGGTAGTTCTATTACTATCATACCTTGAAGTGCACATATTTAGATCAAGTAATTTTTTTTTTTTTTTATCCATCGAGAGTTCAGTTATGTATTTGCAAGATGGAACTGAACATTTGTGACTATTTTGCCCATTCCTGTCTCTTGAGCAAGTTTTAAAATTCTGTAAGGAAGTAGAAACCCAAAGATGCTAGTTTCTTTCCCTATCAAGGCAAACCAGACCTACAAACATTGCCCTAAACAGTCTTTGGTACCTGGTGAAATTAGGCAGATCAAACCAATTCTGCAAGAATAGAAACCTTATACCTTCCACAAGCTCTCTGCTTCATATGGGAAGAGAAGAAAGTACTAAGCAAAGGGATTCAAAATTAGTCCTCCAATGCTGAGAAGTTTGGTCTACATGTGTTGATCAAGATCTTTCGGGTGCCTGGGTGGCGCAGTCGGTTAAGCGTCCGACTTCAGCCAGGTCACGATCTCGCGGTCCATTAGTTCGAGCCCCGCGTCGGGCTCTGGGCTGATGGCTCAGAGCCTAGAACCTGTTTCCGATTCTGTGTCTCCCTCTCTCTCTGTCCCTCCCCCGCTCATGCTCTGTCTCTCTCTGTCCCAAAAATAAATAAACGTTGAAAAAAAAATTTTTTTTTAAAGATCTTTATACACCTTGTCTCGCTGAATCATCATTAGGACTTCAAGATGCAGATATTCTGATCAGTATTCGTCAAGGATGAAAATGGAGGCTCAGAGAAGTGGCTAGAACTTGCTGCAGATCACAGGGCTAGTAAGGGGCGGAGGCACACTTTTAATCCAAGTCTCTCTGAACACTTTTGGTTATTCTATAATACTTCCCTAAGGAGTAGGAATCCTCCGTCCTGGGAAACTACAGTTACTCTGGAGATATAAATTCCTTAGTACTTGTCTGTGTGGCCCATGAGTCAGACTAAAGGCCACTGTAGTTGTTTGGACCTGTTTTTTAGGTGCTGTATGGAGTCTATAAGAGGAATAAAAAGCAGTCAAAAATAATTTTAACAAGGCACAAGGACAACTGATTTTATCAACCTGTTTTATAAACTCACTGAATCTCTACATAGGCAGAAAAACTGGCCAAGGCAGAAACTCTGTGTCTTTTGTCAATGTCTGAAGCATGGGTACTTTCTCTGCTATGCTCATAGTGTCATTAAAGTGCACACTAGGGGCGCCTGGGTGGCGCAGTCGGTTAAGCGTCCGACTTCAGCCAGGTCACGATCTCGCGGTCCGGGAGTTCGAGCCCCGCGTCAGGCTCTGGGCTGATGGCTCGGAGCCTGGAGCCTGTTTCCGATTCTGTGTCTCCCTCTCTCTCTGCCCCTCCCCCGTTCATGCTCTGTCTCTCTCTGTCCCAAAAATAAATAAACGTTGAAAAAAAAAATTAAAAAAAAAAAAGTGCACACTAGAATCACACATGACTATTTGGATCAAGTACCAAAATTAAGAAGTAGGTACGAAAAAGAAAGAAATAAAACAAACCCTTTAGTTTATTGTTTTACCTGTTACACCTCTCTGTCTGATATAGCCAATTTTGTTCACGACATTTACTGCTTTAAATAAAATGGGTTATTCAGATGTTGACCAAATCAAAGTAATTTGGGTCTATTGGTACAAAGAAGAAAGGAAGTTGTGTCCATAATGAACACGTGTACACACACCATGTTCTTGGAACAGGGCATGAGGTGAAAATGAAGCTTCGCTATACTTCAGGCTCACATCTGTATGTAAAAGTACAGAATCTTTTGTTTTAAGAGAAATGATTTTCATCTTAACTCCTCTTTCTTAAAGGATAATGCTCAGTGCATGACAAAAAGACATAGAGAAATATCAGTACTCTCTCTGAGAGTAGTTTGCCACTAAAAGCTGGCTTTCAATAACTTGATTAGAGAAACATGGAAGAAAAGCCAGATGTTGAGTCTTGAATACATAATGGAGAATCCCATTGCTCCCTCCAGTCAGAGAGCAAGATTGAGCCAGATTTAAAACCCGTGGGAGAGAGCCAGGGGGTCAAGGCACAGGGAGGTCTGGCCCGGAGAGCCTGGATGATGATGACAGGATGGAGGAAATATCTGAACAGAACAGATACACCCTAAACAGTCATCATACATTTAGCATCTCTATTTGGGACGACCTCTTCTTATTAAAACACTCAGGCTCTCTGGGGAAGCTCATAGACTCGGGAGAGGTATTGCTTTGTTCTAGACCAAAGTCTGAACTGTTACTTGAGGGTCATTGGGAATACATTACAAGGGCATCATCTGTTCCAGTGTTTTCATAATTTTCCCCCTATTCAATGCTGACCAGGATAAAACCTAGACAGAAGGGTAATGACTACATAGAGATGAAAACAGATAGCTATTATTACCTTGCTCGTTTGATGGTTACAAACCACAGTATCAGATATTTATGGCCACAAAACGTCTTCTCAATTTTTTCTATATTTATTTTCCTGCAATGTCAGTTTATTAAAAATCCACTTCTCCAAATTTATATGTAGATCCATAAGGACTCCGAGTGTTAAGATTAGATGTTAAAAAAATGTCATTAGGTGCAGACGTTTTCTCCCCTTTCCTTTAGGTGAGAGGGAGAAAACTATTCTCCTATAAGTATATTAAAATTACAGCTGGTTGCCTTGAGCAAGTTGCAGTTTTATGGGCCAAGCACTGATGAAAAGGAACACTTTTGGTGCCCAAAATACTTGGTTCTACTTGATTCCATGGACACTGTTACAACCTTGAACTCTGATAAATGTGCACGTGGTCAGATTTTGAGAACATTGAATTCTGATGATCCACCAGCCTAGATGAAGAGGGCATTAGCCTGAGGAAAGTTAGACTCTTTGCAATGAAAAGATAATCTCTTTGGCCATCGATAGAGTAAATTTCCAGATATTAGTTTCCAAATTTCAAGTCATTTGTAGACAGACCTGAACTTCACTGGAATATTCTGTTGAGGCCAAAGACCAGAAGGAAAATTATTTCAGTCTCTTGAAAACAAACAAACAAACAAACAAACAAATACAGTCATTCTGATGACAAAATATAGAAGAAGCATTTTTTGTCAAGCCTAAGCAAACATATGTAGAAAAGATTTGGCCTTTGTAAAAGTAACCTTATTCAGATTCATAATTGTTTGAGACCCTTGAATGATCCGTAGTCTATACAAAGAAGAAAAGCGGGGGAAGAATAAAAACTTCAGGAACTAGTTGAAGTCCCTTTAGTTGAAGTTATTGCTATTACAATTTGAGTTGTTAAATGCAAAGCAAATGTACCATGATGGGATCAGTACTCAGCTATCATATAATTGTTCCAAAAATTAAGAGAGACTGGCTTATCTGTAAATGAAGAAAACGTGATGACTGGATAGCTTTTCTTGTTTTGTTTTTCACTTAAAAAAATATTGAGCTACATTCACTATAACTTTGGCTTATGGGAAGGAGAACCAAGGTGATCCGTGGTTCTGCCTGGAAATGCTTTAGGGACACCTTCCTCACTCTGTTTTTATTCTTATACATTTGGCATTATTTGTGCTTAAGGGTTTGAAGGAGGCAGGAACCCGGAAGAGCCATTAAGCTATATCACTCAATAAAGCATTCCCTGTTCAGCTTGATGCATGACCTTCTGAGTCTTGGTGGAGTCTCTCTTAGAATAGCAAGGTCCATCAGCCCTGGAATAGCAGTAGCCACAGAACGGCCAAGATGGAGACCTTCGAGTACCGGGCCACATGGGCAAACTCCCTTGATTGGGAAAAAATAGCTCAACCTTTAAAATTGGCCTGAGGAACAGCAGATCCCCAATGCATTCTTCGAAGTGCTTTCCACCTTTAATTTAGATATTTCAAGGGAAATTTAATCCATATGTTTTGGATTCATTTGGACTTAACTCATAAATATGCTTCATCAAGGACTGCCAAGCTCTGCATTCACCAGAATCAAGTAGTTTCATGGGACAATAGTGCAGACAGAGGAAATTTGATATCCAAGAGTCCATCACCCAAACAAGGGAAAGAAACCCTCAGGTTCAAACCACTGTCTATAAATTATCTTAGAGCAGTAATTTACCCTGCACCACTGTCATGGTAAAATAAGCCACTTATGACTGTGTGGGGTACATACAAATGCATGCACAATAGATGTATGTCCTTTCCCAGAGAAATATCACAACACATGGTCTTTCTTGTCAGCAGTTCCGGAAAAGTTAACAACTCTAAAAAGGAAACAGAGGTTTCTACCTATTCCAGCAGCTTTTAAAATCCATATAGACTCCTCTCTCTCTGTCTCTCACTTTCTGTCTCTTGTTCTCTATCTCTTTGTCTCTGTCACATACACAAGACCACTACTGGGACTCTGTCAGGTCATAGCCTAAGAATCCCTTTGCCTTCTGTGTGTCTCTAATTGGCTAGACAATTTTGACCAACTTTACTTTCTTAAGTTTGTATTTGTAAAACGACAGTTTCCCAATATAAAATGATGTTACGTTACTGAATGGGCTTTTTTTCCAAATTAAATCTCCCTCCCTCTGAGATTATTTTAAGGGTGCCTGTGTATTCAGTGTTTGGAATAATGCAAAGGACAGTGGCTCAATGAAAATAGTATTATAGTCCCTCCCCATCATTTATGAATCTGTTTTTGCTTATGTTTTAAATTCAAAATTAGCAGCTTCTATACACTGTTAAACAAGTGTTATCTTTCAGAGCAGTGTGTGATTTTAATATTCTCTGTCATAACATCTGTGTTGAGGGGTTTTCAGGGGAAAGAACAGGGAATTCATGGCCCATTTCCAAATCAGTTCAAATTTCTTGTGCCAATGGCACCTAATATCTGAAAGGATCTGAGGGCATCTAATAACCAAATACATTTAAGGTATTAGAGAGAAGCCTCTGGCATGGTTGCTATCTGCACAGTCTCATATTATAGAAAGTGAGAGGGGAGAGAGTTGTGCAGGGTGATGTGTCAGATGGGATTCCGGGATTCACGCTCAGATTTCAGTGAGGATGGACAGCAGTGCCACCTTGGACCAAGCCCAGCCATGTCAGGTTAAGATGGCTTGAACTAATGTTATCAATAGGCCATATTCCCTTAGCATTTCTTACCTAAGAGAGCACAGTAACAACCATGATGTCTGTTGGATTGAAAGTGTGATGAAAAAGATGAATGATGATCAGGCTGGGTGATAACATAAAATATTACATAATTACCTCTTAAACCACACAGCATCTTAGACCCAGTGTCCAAAAATTTTTTTTACTTATGCAAAAGAACAATAATGCATTATTATCCCTTCGTGGGAGAGGACTATACATTTTCTATTTGCCAGATAGAGCAAGACAAGCAGGTTCAAAAAGGCATGGAATTGACTCAGATTGTTCTTCTTTTCTGCAGGTGGAACAGGGTGTCAAGGGATGCTCATTTTCCTCCACTGTGCACTTTTACAGTAGGAAATGGCAATAGTGGATTTCTGTGGGGCCAACATGGTAACTGCACTTTGCCTACAACCCTAAATTCATCCTGGTGAATGTGGTGATTTGTTGAGGAATAACAAGCTTTCAGAAAAAGAAAAGCAGAGACAAAAGATGAAAGGGGAAGGAGAAACCAAGTAAGTAAAGAATATTTACTGGTTTCCAAGCAGTTGACAATCACCAAATCCCTCTCCTGGTTTCAGTGCAAGACAAATAGATTCACAAGGAAGGAATTGTACTTCTAAGCACTGGACTGAGGCAGTCTTAGGCTAAGCAGCCAGCCCTGCTCAGAACCTTGGCAAACTTACTTGGTTACTCCACCAGCCCTCTCTACCTCCTTCCCCACCCACAGCCTCCAGGCATCAAACTGCTTCTGAACAGCTGACCTCAGCCCTACCCTCAGCCACACAAAGCAGCATTCTCTCCCTCGCCATTTCACTTCACTGGTGTGGGTGTCATCATCTCTGGCAATTACACTCCTGTTTCTTTCAAAGGGTAGTTTTAACTTTAATATACTCCTCTGTCTGCTAGAGTGAGTGAGTGAGTGAGTGAGTGATTGGTTTACCAAGAAAGCCTGTCTGGCTTCTCCATCTTAATTTCTAAATTTTGCAACATTTCTGCAAAGTAGATAACATATTGACCTCTAACTTACTTTTTCATTTGGTTTCCATTCAGCCTTGGGTAGCTTCCCCTTTGAATCCTCAGAAATGCCCTAGATGATGGAGTGGGTGAGAACCTCTTGAAGGGGATGTCCCCAGAGAGAAGCTCTTATTAATTGCAATATAGTACAGTCTAAGCTGTGAGGTGCTCTACTTAGTGTCAGTTCTCTCTCCCTTTTGAGACTTACCAAAAAAGTGAGGCTTTCATGATGGAGGCAGAGAAAGAATTAGAAGAAGGAAAAATGACTGGGGAGTACTTTGCTCAGAAAAAAATAGGAAAGCTACAGCCTGCTATCTCAACAGGGACATCAACACCATGAATCAGGAACCATGATGGGAAGGATTTCATGGAAACTGGTGTAACCTCATCCTGGTTTTATGCCCCTTGTGCCTGTATTGGGATCAGCAATTGAATTCTTGCCCTGAAGGAGACACCAGCATTTGTCTATGGGAGCAGCGCTGAGTAGAGAAGGCAGGGAGACCACACCCCACTGCACAGCCTGTGTTGTGAGCAACAGCACCCAAGGACCTACTCACAGTGGACATCTTGGGAAAGTCAAGCAAGCCCTGAGCTAGAGAAGCCAGTCAGGCTAAAATAAGGCTGAGCTGTTGGGGGTTAGGACTCTTAGTTTCATAACATGACCGGAGGAGAGTTGCTACCACACTAAAAGGAGGTGAAAGCCCAGTATATTGGGGAGAACAGAGAAACAACATGGTCAGAAGATAGCTACTTCCTTCTTAAATTCCATCCTGGGAGGTTTCAAGCTATGAAAGGTGGAGAGCAGACAGTTCATGTATATGTCCATCTGGAATCCATCCTTGTTCTTTTGGTAATAGCACCTTAATGTTCCCCTTGGAAACCCTCTCCTACTCTTGGCCCACCCCACTCCCAGCCTCAGTGTAAACAAGTTTCCTATGCCTCAGTCAATCAGCTTTGCTTGGCCACGGTGATTGGTACAGGCTTGAGCATGTGAGCACTTTGGAATAAAAGAGAAAATTGCTTAGGACTGTGTCAGAGCTGTTGGCAAAGAAATCCTCTGTTCCCCCTGGACTTGCACGTGTGATGATGAAAGTCTGAAGTTTCAGGGACTAGGAGAGGCAAAGCTGCATTCTGGTGATACCCCATGGGTTCCTGCATCAACACTGCTCCTGGACTTTTCAGTTAAGTGATCAGATATATTTCACTTTCTGTTCCAGCTGGTTGCAGTTGGTTTGCCATCACTTGCAGCTAGAGACCTTGACTAATACAGAAGAGCATCAAGTTTTTTAAAAGGTGGGGGAGGGACTTACACCAAAAAGTGTAAAACTTAAAAAAAAAAATGAGCAAGCAGGTTAATTTAACTAGAATAAGAGTCCATATAGGAGAGTAATGAGAAAACCATATGATCATTTCAGTAGATGTTGAAATGCATTGGACAGACTCCAACACCATATGTGATGTTTTTAAATAAAAGATTTAAGTAGAAATGGATGGCTACTTCCTTATCATAATCAGGAACATCTATTTTAAACATCATACTTAGTGATGAAATAGTAAAGGCATTCTAATTAAAATTAGCCACAAAACTGGGTAGGCAGGCAGATAGATAGGTAGACCAATAATTTATAGATTTGATACTTGCACAGATTCCTGAAACGATTATATTTCTTCATTTGTTCTTGGAACTTGACCAAATGGTTCTAAAGTTCCAAAAGCAGATGAGAACAGCTAAAAAATAATAAGATAGATTTTAATACAACAAAAGTACAAGTGGTATATTAGTGGTATAAAAATTGATGAATCAATGGAATTGTTCAATGAACGTAGTTTATGAAATTGATGATTTGGCAGGAAACAAAGTGAATTTTTACCTATTAAATATTTAATATTTAGCTGATATTGTAATGGCTACTAAGTTTTTAACATTAAAAGCAATAGAAAAAAAAAAAGAAAACATAGAAGGATATTACACAGGATTGTTGGTTACCTAGACTCTACATAACACGTCCCAGGAAAACATAAAGACAAACATCAAACTGGGGGGAAAATACAACAAATATCTGAGGTCTAATATTCTTTATGTGCTATCTTTTTTTCCATTCAATAAGGAAAGTACTTATTTACTAACAGAATCCTAACTAGAGGAGATAGTTTGATCATTCTCATGGCGAGAAATAAGGGGCAAATGGCTGCCCCAGGAAACACGCACTCCTGCAGTCCGCTGATGGGAAGGCAAACTATTTAAACCTTTCCCGAGAACAGTCAGATCCTAAGTGTCAAGAACCTTAAAGAGCTCAGACTTTTTGACTCAGTGATTCTGCTCTAGGATGTGTCTCGAGGATGCAATCAGAGCTATTAAACACACCGGTAAGAACAAGATTGTTCAGAGCAGCTTTATGAAAGGCAGCAAAAATTGACCCAACTGAATCAGCAAATTTGAATACAACCATTTTAATTTTTTTTTTAAATCACAAAGATACTTTATTTTTTCTTTAATTTTTTAAATGTTTATTTCTGAAAGAGAGACAGAGAGTGAGAGAGGGATGGCAGAGAGAGGGGGAGACACAGAATCCAAAGCAGGTTCCAGGCTCTGAGCTGTTCAGCTCAGAGCCTGATGCAGGGCTCAAATTCACAAACCATAAGATCATGACCTGAGCTGAAGTCGGACACTCAACCAACCGAGCCACCCAGGTGCCCCCAATGACATTGACTTTAAATAAAATACATAAAAGAACAACTATCAGTAAGTTTAAGACATTCCATTTATTAAAAGCTAAAATGTATGCAATAAAAATTCACATGTTTAGGTATATTCAATATAAAATTTGATTAAAGAAATAAAACTCCTGATGCTTCCAGGTTGTTATATTAGTAGGAGCTAATATAAAGTGACTAACTGTAATTTTGCCTTTCATTTTCCTTTCTGACCTTCCTTTAATAAAAAAAAAATCAAACTAAAAAAAACCTTTTATCAGTAATAAAAATAATCATAACTGCATCACCTACATTAAACAAATAACATTCTTTATAATGTTCAAAAACTCATAATTTTCTAAAGTTGTTAGAAAATATCTTTGGGGCACCTGGGTGTCTCAGTTGGTTAAGTGTCCGACTTTGACTCAGGTCATGATCTCACGGTTCGTGGGTTCAAGCCCCACATCAGGCTCTGTGCTGACAGCTCAGAGCCTGAAGCCTGCTTCAGATTCTGTGTCTCCTTCTCTCTCTGCCCCTCCCCCAGTCTCACTTTGTCTCACTCTGTCTCTCAAAAATAAATAAATATTTAAAAAAATAAAAAATAAAAAAATGAAGTTAACGTCAACATTTAAAAGGTTTTATTTTCAGAGATATAGTTTAAAATAGGACCACCAAATCTAGTTGTGCATGAGTTACTTATGTGGGTTACTCTCATCACCTTACCTCTAACGTGGGGAGGGGGGCAGGGGAATCATTCTTTATCCACAAGTCTCTTGGTAAACATGCTTAGGCAACACCTGGGGGAACAAATTCAAGATTTATAACTTTCAAATCAGGTGCTCTTCTTATGCTTTTAAGTGTCTCTCATGCTTTTCAAGTCTCTGTATACCTGGCACCGTATTAGGCATTCGTTCCATCAGTATGTGTAGGGGTAAAGCCAAGCAAATACTTTACCCTTTCATCATCTGTAAGATGAGGACTATGTGACACAATCAAGATAAAGCTGCTAAACGAGTGCCCACACACACTAAGCACTATGGACATTAGCTTTATTGACTCTTATGGGCATCCCTGGCTGATGGCAGAGCCACACTGCAAGTCACACAAGTCGAAGGGCATGGCGCCAACTCTGTGGCTGGGCCCACTTCCCAGATGGTCTCCTCCCTCTGCCTGGGCTGTGTTTTACTTCAGGAGAGCATTACCTGGACATGCCCAGGGCAGAGGCATCCATCCAAGTGGTTCTAATGGTGTGCTACATGGTTTGAAATGTATTTCTTTGTAGGCCTTGTGAATCATTGACTGATAGCAATATAGGGAAGGGATTCCCACGCTTGTTGCACAGGTATTGTCTGTCACTCAAACACAAGGCCAATGAATGTGAACACAGTTCACACCCTGGTTGCCATTGTCAGTTACGTTTCATGATGGCCTAAAGTTTGGAATAGGCCAAAGTTCAGAATGTGCTGAATTAAACTGATAGGATACTGCCTAGACTAGGGATCCTGCCTCGGGCCCTTTCCTGCCTGTGGCCTTGCTGTTGGGCTTTGATGGGGAGGCGGCTGGTAGACAAAAGGAAGGACTTGAATGTTTTCTGATTTAAAGAAAGTTTTTGCTCATATTCCAGGAACAAAGTACCTTTTTGAAGCTAATCTTTAGGCTGGTACCGTTGCCCATGTTGTGTTTATTTTCCTAGATGTCCCTTTTTAAGACCTCAAACTGAGGCACTGTTTTCAGTTGAAGGTTAAAACCATTTGCTCTGTCAAAAGATAAATACCCAAGGGATGGTCGAATGATATACTACACCCTGTCCATTGTTTCTACCTCTCCTGGGGATTTCTGAGAGCAGGCTGATTGGAGAGAGTGGCACTGGTCTCTGGACAAGAGGAAATGGTGAAGATACAGCCCACTACTGAGGACGGAGGCAGAAGGGTGACTTAAGACCTTGCCCCCATTCCAGATAGCTGCTAGATCCTTCTGCCTGCATCCCCTCTCTGTGGCCTCCGCCCTTTCATCTCTGTCCCTTTGTGACCCATAGCAGGCCGTAGGGACGTTTCTGTATGTTCAGAACTTTGCCGAATGTTATTCTTCCTGGTTAAAAATGGATTTTCTTGTTTCCTTCATAACGCCTGGTGCTGGCATGTTTGGGTACCTGCCTAGGCTAGAGTTAAGGGAGCAAAATAAAAGTTTCCCTGATGCTTTAATCATGTCTATGTCAGAGGCAAAGGGGGGAAGGGTTTTGGGAGTTCCAAATTTTGGCAAGCCCCAATGATAACACGGCGTGTTATAGTATCTTCACACTTCCTCTTTTCTCTGGAATTTACTTGGTCTTTTCCAAACTTACCTGCGTAGGCAATCACCTCATGGCCTGCCCTTCTCCTGCCACACCCGAAGCTAGGAAAGCGGAGTGACATCCCAGTGAGGAGGCTGCCCCTCAACCAAGGACAGATAGTGCTGAGGTGTCTCAGAGATGGTTATTGCCATAGGTGCTTTTTGTAGATACCTGGTTTGAACTTTCTCATGTCCCATCAGTACCTTGATAGCAGCACAATTGGGGGCTCTTAAATATACCCAGTGGACAGGTAACTTATTCCCCTTTTCAAACTAGGAAACTCTTGGCTACCCACTGTAAACTAAATACTCCTGTCCTTGGAAATCTCAGAATAGGTCTGTGTGATATCAAACACCTATGCTGGGAAAAACAGGAGCAAACAAAGCCATAAGGGACTGCCTTTGAAATGGAGCCTGGGAACCCTTCAACCACATCGAGTATTTGTTTGCTTTCCTTGTTTCCCCAGAGCTCTGCTCACCTGGAGGCAACAGCCTGCACTTTGTCATTTGTTGGGATGAGGAGGGGCAAGGGAAAGGAGGCACTTTGGCTGGCTGGCTTGTCAAAGCATCCCCAACGGGAAACTATTTAAAGTTCCTATCTTAAGTAACCCTCAACCCTCCGTTCCTTTCACTTGGGGATATGCCAAGGGCTGTGGCTGACTCAGCTTGGGCCCAATTCTGCTGTCATTACTTAAGCCCATAGTTCCTGGTTCCCTGCCTTTGTGGAGAGTTTGCCGACATAGAGAGGATAGGGAGAGTACCTTGGCTGGGACTAGTTTTGCATTAGGTGTGTTTGAGGCTTTTATTTTCCTCTTTGGGCTCTAATTTCTAGTATCAAAGGGATTAAGGAAACAAGGAGTTCTCTCTTCCAGAAGCAGCCCACTTGAGGACATATTAATCCTATGTTGTTCAAGCAGGAGGGTGGGGGAGAAGACACTGGCTTTCCTTCATTGATAATGGAAGAAGAGTCAGGTCTTTGGTATCTTTCAGATGAGAACAGACATACTCCAGTTACTTAGCTGGCAGCTGCTAATGCAAAGGGAAGGGACCATTCTTTACCCAAACTGAAATATTGTAATGGGACAAAGCACAGACCTTGCTGCCTGGTGTGATTGGTGTTCCCTGAGCTACCGGCCTGTGATTTTCTCCATTCCAGAGCTCTGTCATCGTGGTGCAGCCTCCCCATCTCTGCAGTCAAGTCAAGTCACCACGTAGCTCGGGTTTAAGCTCCCCAAGGAATGGTGTGGGTAGTCACTGCCTAGTACAGAGTGCCCAGTGGACCAGAGCTTTGCCCCAGTCTGCCAGCTGGCTCACTTCTGTCTGGGTGGCTGCCTTTGGCCCCGAGGCCCATCCCTGGCCCACAGGTGTGACCAGCTAGTGGGATCACATGGATGATACATTTTGATTTGTACATGACAGGCTGCCGTGGCTCATGACCTAAGATGAGGTCGTGGATATGGCAAGTACCTGGCTCCATGTTTTTCCCACTTCGGGAGAAGGGTGTGTGGTTGCGAAATACTATGAAACATTTGAGGCACTTTGGTTCTCCTCTAAGCGTAACTCAAAAGCAAGGTGAGGAGTTTCCTCATTCTTGGAAGGGACCCTGTGCAGCTTTTGTATATGGTCAACACACCACAGAGCTAAGTGTCAGCACTCCAAGGACGTCAGCACCTCAAGGGTGAGTGTGGCTCATGTGAAGGATCGAGGGGATGAAAGAGGTGATGGTGGAGGGGCCACAGCAGGAAAGGGAGGATACTCTGTGGTTGAAGAGAATTGCCTCTAAGAATGCATGGAAACCCTCAATGATACAAAGACTTGATTGTGAGGCCTTTTGGAAAAGGCTGGAGCCCTAAACTAGCAGGTGCAAGAGGAGCCACCAAAACACGTGCTTTGGTAAGGAAAATGATGTTTGATCTGCACAACATCCTATCACCTATTCGCAGTACCTGTTGTTTCTCTGCTCTTGAAGCTCAGCAAGGTTACATGCCCCAGGGTCAACTCTAGGCCCAAGAACACGTGGCTGTTAAGTGGTAGACCCAGAGAAAACTAGATGCTGAAGGCATTCGCAATGCTCAGAGCTCCCCCTCAGTACCAGCTCTCCCCCGTCACTTATCCAACTCCATAGGAAGCTGCTCTCTGAGAGCTGGGAATGAGGAAATCTGGAAAGGATATGACAAACCAACTTGCATAGGGTAATGTTAAACACTGGTAAGTTTCAACATATCACCCCTCTCAAGGACGTTACATTTCAGTGAGCCTCATTCGGTTATGTAATATGCAAGGGATGCTTTCCTAAATGCTTCCCGAAATGCTTTCCTAAAATTTTCCTAAATGTAGACATTAGTGAGAAGTTAGGGAGGGATTGGTGGGAAATGGGAATGTTCTGGCACCTCTTAAGTCACATCATGTCCAGGATCCCATCTGATGAACTCACTGTGCCTTGTGGGGCTGCCCCATCTCTGAGGTGTTGATTTACACAACTGCCAGGAGCTTGAATGCAGACCTAGGGGCTTCTTTTCCATCCATTCATAGCAAGGTCTGTGTTGGGTTTTGACTTCCCATTTGTTCAGCTCTTCTCTTGCCTTTCCCAGTCCAGTTTTGCCCCTTCCAGTGGCACCAGGTCTCCGACCATAAAAAGCAGCAGCCCAGCAATCCGAACCTTGGACCAGCAGCAAGCAGCAAGGGTTAACCCGGTTGTGCACGAAGCAAGCCTGGCTCAGCTCTGTGAATCTCTTTTTCACATTTGCTGCTTATTCATGACCCAAGCCCATCTGCTACACCAGTAACCATCCGCTGCTCCTGTTTCAGATGTCAGCCACCCCAGCTGTTTCTCTCCCTGTGTAAACACGAAGGGAGGATGCAGTTGCCACAGTATTAATATTCTGGCTTGATTATTTCTATGCAGTGAATTGAAGGCTGATGAAGTGCCCTCTGGGCCTACTATCACCTCAGCCCCACACAGTACACACACAACAAGCACACACAGTGCAGACGATAACCTTACAGGAAGACCCAGGTGAACCTTGGAGGCTCTGCTACGACCCGGGCCACCTGGAAATGCCAAGGTGAATGTGGTGTGTCCAGGAAAACTGACAACTCGCTTGGGTCCTGCAGGGCTTTGAGAGTGAAGTGTACGTTGAAATTAACGAATGAGGTTTGATAAGTCCTCATGTAGCTCAGACTGACTGACTCTTAGATCTGTTTTGGTAGAGACGCAAAAAGTCGTAATAATTTCTTCTGTCAGCATTCTTTGATTTAAAGTAAACGTCAGACGTAAGCTATCCTCGAGAACATCATTTCCCTCTTTGGTTTTTCTCTCCCATCCTGAGGCAGCAGGAACTGGAATGATCTGACTTGTCAAGAAATCCTTCCTCAGTTATTTCATGGACTTGTACTGAGCCTCTGTACATATTCCTGCAGTCATAAGCATGCCTCAGGGCACCTTGCCTAAGGGGCTACCAGGTGCCAGACTCAATACGGACTTATTTCCTACCCTCCCGTCTTCATGCCAGCTGATACTGGGGTAAGCACTTAAAAAAAAGAGGATGAGACGGAATCAGTCTTCCTGGCTTTAGTTCTTTGCGCTACCTCTTCCCATGCATGTGGTCTTGAGCAAGGTCCATTACCTGTCTGTGCCTCTACTTCCCCATTTATAAAATGAAGACGGGATTGCTGAGAGGATTAAAAGAGTTAATGGGTGTTTCGAAGAGGCCTGGCACATCCTCAGTGAACTGTAATGTCATTCAGTGTCTTATCTGGGCGCAGCCCTGGGGAGGTCCTCACAGAAGCAGCACATGTAAGTCAAACCTTAGACAAAAGAACGCAGTAGCCGGAGAGAAACCGGAGGTCAGAGGAATAGCAAGTACAAAGTGATGAAGGAATAAATAAAAGTTTTTGACATGTTCGAAGGTAATTAGGTCATCCGGGAGTAAGAGTGCAGGGTGCGTGGTACAGAAAAGGGTAATAGAGTGAGCAAGGGAGTTAAGTTTGGAACAGATTAGAAAAGACCCTCAGAGACAAAGGAAGGAATCAGGACATGTTCTCATATGGAATAGGAAGCCTTGGTAAGTTTCTAAGTAATAAATAACCTAAACTCACATTTCAAAAAAAAATTCTAAGAGCAAATAGTTTGGAAGATCAAAGTGACTAAAGCAAGGGGAGACTCCTGCCAGGAAGTCAAGGCAAGGGTCTGACCCATGGCATCAGAATACCAACAAGGAGACTGAGGGAGAGACCTGAGGGCTGTGTGGATAAGCAAGAAGTTCAAAGCAAAGACCATGTTGGGGCTCAGGTTCTAAGTGTTTGGGAGGAGGGAGACCCCCTTCGCTGGCATAGAGAACACAGAAGCATGTGGAGGAGTGTCCCCAAGGGTTCTTGGTCCCTGTGTGGTTTTCCAGGGGTGCTCAAAGGTGAGGAGCAGGAGCCATGCCCTCCAGGTAGCATTTCCTTCATCTGTACTTGAACAAGCTTCTTCTCCCTCTGGCAACAGGTGCGAGCCCTCAAATTCCACCTGCCTTGCACCCATGCCAGCCAAGCACTGCTTCATGGGGTGAGGGGATTCTAACAGGCTCTTCAAGGGCATGGAGTTCTGTTTAGCTTATTCTAACTTGCTGTAAGAGTTCTGCATTTTATAATGGAGAGTCTTATTTTATGAAGCAGCTTTTGGGGGGGAGTGAATGGCGTGGAATGTGTGCATGCATGAGTGAGTGTGCATGCACATTAATGTGCATGTACTTGGTGTACATGTCCATGTGTCTAAACATGTGTGTGTGTGTGTGTGTGTGTGTGTGTGTGTGTGTATGTGTTAGAAGAGGAGGTGAATCCAGTAAGAAGAGTCAGATTTGAATGATAAAATTTTAGGTGCTTCTAAACCCTGTCCTCAAACCCCTCTTACCCATTCTACTACATTAAAATTCCTTTAAAGGAGGCCCGATGCTTTCCTTCTGTTCAGCTTAACTGTACACACCACAGTGGGTAAAGTTAGTGAGTGAATGTCCTCTCCACCAGCTTGGGAGTTCTGTGCCATTAGAAGAGTTCCATAACACAGCTTCCTCACTTACAATAGCGATATTTGCAAGGGTCGTAAGAGATATTATAAGCGTTAAATAAAAACCTTATATCTGCTAAGCACAAAGTAAGCAGTTGTTATTGCTGTGGAAGGACACTGACATGCCGGCACTAGTCACAGGGGAGGGGTCCCGGAGGAGGGGTCACACATGGCCATAGCATGTGACCTTGGCGTCGCAACTCTGCCTGCTGTGTGGCCTACACCTCTCTGCACCTGAGCTTCCTTTTGTGCAAGATGGAGAGGCTGACCATGCAGCTCCTGTGTCAAGTTACTATACAGATAAGAAGAGTTGGTATCTGTAAACTGGTGGGCACGGTGCCTTGTGTACCATGGGCAGTGTTTAAATTTAGCTGCTGATGCTTCTAAAGGAGAAGAAAGAGACAAGAGAACTTGTGGGGCGGGGGGACACCACTGAGAAGTTAACAGCCAACGGATAGAAGGCTGGGGGTCTTGAAGACCAACTTTTCTGATGACCAGGCCCTGAGCACTCAGCAGGACCACAGCTGTCCCTGGAATCGGCATGCTGTGATGATAGGCTTGGTGGACCATCCGACTGGTGACATTTCCAAACTGGAACGTGAAACAACTCCACAGTACAGTGCCAAAACGTTCTAGGCTGTCCCATCATGATGACTTGGAGGGGATGGGAGCTGTTTAGATGTATGAATGAATTCTAATATCTTTGTTACATTTCTACACAATCACCATTTTCTGCAGAGGAAGAACAAGATGGGAAAATGAGGAGAAATATGTAAAGCTAGCCCTGGCCTAGAAGTAACTGCTTATCTGGGCACAAGTGGGTATCCCATTTTGAAAAGTCACAATGCATGTCAATCAAAATCTGCTAGGCTTGTAAAAATAGAGTGTAGTTTTCTGGAAAAAGAGGGAAGAGAATCAATCATTTACATTATCGAAAGGTTCTTTGCTGCGGCGGGGGTGAGGGGGAGAAAGAAAAGAAAAGAAAATTTTAAAAAATTTTTAAAGGATTCCCCACATGGTCTCTTTAAATGGCATCCTTTCTTGGTGAATTTCAACCCTGAGTCAATTTGCAAATAATGGGTTTATACTGCAGTGCATAAACCATATGTTCCCGAGAAGAGTTAAAAATGTGTAAAGTGAGGTACTCCTATAGGAATGATATTTAGGAGAAATTAAAACAAACCAGAGAAAAGGAGCTCTTTCCTTTATGAAGAAATTGAGTAATTTAAGTTAGAGTGTGTGCTTAAACATCAGCTGAAAAACAGCTGCTCCTCAGAGGAGAATGAGCCAAGAGTGAGGCTGGGAGGAAGTTGAGATGAGAGCTGTTTAGTTCTTTAATGCTCCTGTGTGTGGATAAAAGGGTGAGAAGGAGGGGATCTTCTTTGGCACGAGCAGCGGTTCCAAGCAGTTCTAGAAGTTTCTGCCTCACTGAATATGATCTTCCCGCATGGCGGCTGGAGTGGAGGACCAGCGCCAAACACATGGCGCAGTGATGTAGCAGGGCCAGAGGGTCAGACACCTGTGAAGCCGCAGCCACAATACGTTCTTCAGAAGCTGCTTTTTGACTTAACTGAGCACAATTTTCCATCCCATATGTGCAAAGCATTTCATCCATTAGCGTCTCCCTGGCTCCTTTGGGCTCCTTTTTTTCCATTAAAAAAAAAAAAAAGAAAAAAGAAAAGTAAAAGAAAGAAAGGAAGGAAAGAAACAAACAAAGCAAAGCAAAGCAAAGCAAAACAAAAAACACACAGAAAATAAAAACTACCCAAACTCCAACTCATCATACACAAATATTTTGCTTCTGAAATCCACTCCATCTTCCCCTCAAAGACTGACATATTTTAACCTGTAGAGGATCGACTTCCCTCATCTGCTTTTGATTAATGCAAGTTCTCTCTTTCCTGGGTCTGAACCCAATCACATTAAACAAGGTACTTCGCTAAGAGTTGTGAGGCATAACAAGGGACCACGGGCAGCTGTCTTAAAGAAGCTTACATTTTAATTTAATGTAATTTAATTTTAATTTAATTTCCATATAACTGCCTGTCTGATTTCCTCAATTTCTACTGTAGAGTACCACTCTGAAAAAAAATACATGCTTTTAGAAACTTGCAAACTGACACTTTAAATCCTGAGTAGTTGAGGTGGAGGATTCGGGGACACACACACACACACACACACACACACACACACACACACAGACATCGAAAATAACTATGTCAGATTTTATGTTGTGACCCTGCTTTTTTTTAAACGACATGATATATCTTGGTCTAGAATGAAAGATCCTTTAACCAAATGTGACTGACCATGGTAAGGATGGTTTTAGAAGGAGAGACGTGGAGGCAAGGAGAACAGCAAAGGACACTGTTGCAGTTGTGCAAGAGTGAGAAGTCAGTGCACTATTCAAGGCAGGCATTGTGGGAAGGGAATGGAGTCCAGGTATATATTCAGAGGGAAAGATGTCAGACTCGGTAGTTCCCAGGATTGGGGAGAATAAGAAAAGTTAGGAGTCTCGGTTCACCTCTCTGGCATCTGACCAGGTTGTTAGGAAGATGGCATTGATGTTTACTGAGATACAGGATTCACAGATGGGAGCAGGGATGGGGTGGAAACACAATTAAGCTAGGGGCAAATTAAGTTGGGATTACCGTGGGGATGCCCATGATCCAGCCGGTGGTCATCTGTGGAGATCACTATGAAGCTGAGAACTTGAACTTCACCTTCATTGCTAGAAGGCATAAGGGAGAGCAACAGAATGAAGGGTCAGAGAGGAGGGTGAAATCACATAAGCCAAAGAGAGAAGATTAAGAGGGGAGCGGGCACCCATGTCACATAGCTGCAGGGCTGCACTGGGAGGGGGCGGGGAGGCAGCCATGGAGGCTTTGGGAGTTGACGGAAGGCTGTGAAGCAGAAGTGGCGGTAAGTGAACCACACAGATCATCACATTAATGCAGGTATTTGTTCTGCAACCGCATGACCTTTGGTTACAAAAGGGGTGAGAAAAGCTTGTGAGGTTGTGCAGGGCAAATCCATGAGCACTCCTAGGAAATGCACAGAGTACAGAGCAGGACCCTAGTCTAGTCTCATTATCCTCTGAAGCACAATGCACATGGCCTGGTGTGTGTGCCCCAAGAACATGAAGGGACTCAGAATCTTTTCAACATAAAAAGGGAGGAATTTTAAGGATCAATACACATTGATGGATGTATAAACATGGTAATCCTAAGAACATCAATGCATTTATAAAGCTCCCTCACCAACCTTTCCTGTCCAGTGGGCAGCAGGTTGGTCAATGACCAATACCAGCATTTTCACTTGACAGATGATGCAATCAAATGATTCAGTGTCCCTTAATTACAGTTCAGTGGACATTAGAAGTTTAATTGCACGTTATATGCAGAGATGGCCAGAATTCAGGACTTTACCTGTGTTGCAGGGATTTTTCAGGGATATTGATTCAACTTGCAGTTTCTCCAACTCAGTCTCTACAGTGTGTCCATTGCTTGATCCTCTAAAACGTAGACTAAAAAGTGGACCAAATTTGTGAGCAATTCTGTATTTAAGAACATCTCTCTGAACAAGCTAATTTTTAAATTCAGATTATGTGGTGAGTTCCTCCTTTGATGTACCCATGTGCATTGACAGGTTCTGTGTGGCACGCAGCAGGCACTTAGAAAATAGGTGTTGAGTGTTTCATGGAAGGTGTGCATTTGCGAGTACCTCGCTAAGGTTAGATGTCATTCACAGCTATAGATCAACACTTCTCTGTCGATCTCTGTAACCCCAGATTCCATCCCTATATCCTGATCAGGGTGACAGCTCTCTGGTTGGTCCTCCTCACATCTGATATTACACGTGTGTAAGGCTATTTCACCCATAACCGTGTGTACCCCCTCACCAATTTCTGCCATTTCTGCAAAATATATAAAAGCTCATAAAGAATACAGGTGAGTCATGTGCCTCAGTTGTTAATGTTGTCCTTGACCTCCTTGATTTGCTGGGCTTTGGAACCTTTGCCCGCCTCAACTAGATGACATCTGACTTCTTTTAGGTAGAGGCAGCTCATCATAATGGTCAAGAATGTGGCCTGTGGGTTAACTTCTTAGCTCTGCCACCTTCTATCTTTGTGCTGGGGGCAGATTGCTTAGCCTCTCTGTGCCTTGGTTTCCCTATATCTAAAATGGTAATAAAACTGGAACCTCTCCTGTTGGGTGGTTATGAAAATTAAATTGGTTATTACCTGTTCTGTGGCTAGAACAGCGCCAAGCACATGGGAAACATTCACGAAATGTACGGTAGTTGTGGACTTGTGGTTGTTGTTACCTGCTTGTCCCTGTATGTTGGCCTGCAGCTGTCCAAACTCTGACACAGTGGAGCAGCTGATGGGGTGGCCCAGAGGAATCTGGGACTAGCATCAGCTGGCCTCACTGATGGCTGCCTACAGAGCAGTGAGGATTTCTGCCACAGGTTCTCAGGCAGCTCTCAGCAATGAGCAACATGCACTTGGGGCTTGAAATTGCTCTCCTGGAGGACCGGGAGGAGGTAAAAAGAAAAGTCAAGTTGTTGTTTCCTCCCAGGTTACCTTTTACTATATAGCACTTGCTGATCCTTCACTGTCTCCTGATATGCTCCACTTCCTAACTTCCAGGGAAGAAGAGAACTTTAAAGATATTCCAGAAATAAACAGACATGCAACAGGTAGACATAGGCATCCTTCATTTATGAAAACAGCTTCCTCATCCCTTGGACAGTTGGCGTTGCCCACTCTTAGATGAACCTGCTAATTCTCCATTGCTAGGGAGGATCAACCCGGTCCACCTACATGATTTTCTGAAGTGTTGATGAGCGCCATGTCTCCAACAAAGCTTCAGGCTGTGGGTCCCAGGTGAGGCCCGGCAGATGTCCCCTTGAAGATCTGACAACTGAAAGCATTTGGTGGGAAGAACAACATCAGCGAGCACTAGGAAGTAAAAGGAAATCTGTCTTTAAAAAAAAAAAATCTATACCTCACAGACCCTTCAAGCAGAGGGACATGTCTCCAAGGTCCACATGTCCTTGAAGACGTTGGTCATAACAGAAAAGAGGTTGTGGATGAAAAACTACAGTGATGGCACCTTGCATTTACTGAGCCCTTACTATGTGCCAGACAATGTGCTTAGTGCTTAATAGGTGTCATCCCATTTTATCTTCCCTAAACCTCTGCCAGTAGGTATGATCTGGTGAGTTGGTGCGGTAACTGGGCACAGTTTCTCAACCTGAACACTATTGGTATTTTGAGGCTGGGTAACTCCTGGGGACTGGATGGGGACTGTCCTGTGCACTGTGGGATGTTAAACAGCATCCCTATCTCCCTTAGCCCTGTAAATACCGGTAGTATCCCTCCCCTACCTACCCGAGCCATGACAACCAAAAAGGTTTCCAGACATTGCCAAACATCCCCTGGGAAGCAGTATCGGCCCCGTTGAGAGTCACTGCTGTGCAGTCTGAGGAAAGCATGCTGGGATTTCTAGCTGCCACACATACACCAATGCACCTATGTCTAGCCCCTTCCATGGGAAATGTACCAACCACATCCTATTTTAGAAATTTTCACCTGAAATAATGCCTATATTGTGCTTAGAACAGTGCCTGGCCCATAGGAAGTTTGCATAAATGTTAGCTATTTTAACTAGGTTTTATTTTTTTTGTTTGCTTGATAGATGAAGAAACTGAGAGAAGTTAAAAAATTTGTCACGTTCTCAGCTGAGGTGTGACTTCAAATCTAGGCCATCTGCCATCGGAGCCACATACCCTGAACCAGTCTCTTCTGAGAGGGGAGCTTGGGATCTGCCAGGCTGCAGATGGTGGCAGAGGTCACCTGGGGCCCTAGCGGGGGGGTGGGGGGGGGCACCAGAATCCCTAGAGTCCGCTGACTCCTCTCTGACGGCAGCAGGGATAGCGGTGGCCTGAGCAGCTCAGCCGAGGTGGCCACAGCACAGCGGTCCCCTGGCGTTTGATACTGTTTGTCAGCAGTCACAAGTGGTCGCTATCAAGGATTACTATTTGTGTATCCGTGAGTCACAATGCACCAGATTCATAACAGCCAGATGTCGCAGCTGACCCAGACGAGGCCCTCAGACGGATCCCACGCGTTTTGTGTGTCAGGCCTATATCCATTCATAAAACAGCTCCTTCCCAAAATATAAGTCTCTAGGAAAAAAAAAAAATCTGAAGTTGGTTGTGCAATTCTACGACTAGCTGCAATTGTTTTCCAAGACCCTCTCCCCGCTTCTCCGCCCGCTGATGCTTCTCATACTTTCAATTCTGGGTTAATTCTAACATGGTTCAGAGCAGAAAAGGGGGCATGGAACCTGTCACTCAGCCGCAGAAAAGAAACAGGAATTGAAAGACACAAGTAGGTGAGCACAGGATAATAACATTATTTTTGCTGTTGCAAATGTTAAAGCTACAGAAATACCTCATGGTCAGAATCAGGCAATTGTGTCACTAACCTCCTCCCTGCTTCCCCCCCACCCCCCGCCACCCTTTTCTTTTTTTAAACTTTGGATGCAGCCACTTTCTCAGAAGCACAGCTGAAAAACCCTTAAACACGCATGCACACATGCACACATGCACACCAGTCTCGGGAGTTCAGGGTGTCTGGAGTAAGGATTAGAGAGGTTCAAGTCGGCTCCCCCTGTTAACATTACAGCTGCACCAGGGATGCTACGGAACATCAGCCCAGGGCTCAGGAAACCCGTCCGGTTCTCAGGGATGAGAACACGCAGCTGTGTGCCGGGTCAGACAGAATGTGGAGGGGCAGGCTTGCTTCTCCCCGTCACCACTCTGTCCAGAAAGAAAAGTCAGGGAGATGCCCGCTGCCCCAGGCAGCGTCCAGCAGTCCTGACTGAAACGTGTGTGCTTGCCATTCTGCAAGTGTTCAAAAGACCGGGACGCATTCTTAAGAAAACAAAATTAGCACCAAAAATAAACCTGGGGTTTAGCATTTTCCATTTTTCATTTTCACTTTTTGTTTTCCTCCAGGGATTGAAATTTAATCTCTCTTTTAGCAAACTCGAGCTGGCTCCCTCTCTTCCTCTGGCTCTTTCTCCCCAGTGTACTCCGTGCCTAGCCCACAGATACGCTCAGCTGATTAGGAAGCCTGTGCATTGTCACCGAGGCCTGTTGTCACCAAGGAAATGTGTTTGCGGGCAGGTGCTTTTAATCCATTCCCCTCCCCTCACCCACACCCTCACCCCCCACCCCCCCGCCATGCTGACCCTGCTAATCTTCAGGTTCAGCACTTGTCAGGTGCTGACAGTGAAAGAATCCCTTTACAAAATTCACCCACCCTGGGGTGTCCGTGCATGTGAGTGTGTGTGTGTGTGTGTATGTGTCTGTGTGTGTGTGTGTGTGTGTCCTGCTCTCCTGCAAAGTTCCATGTTTCCCATGAGTCCCAGTAGTGAATTCATCAGGGATGCAGTCTCATTCAGTAGCTGTTCTAAGAAACTTTGGCCGAGGACTGAGATTGCCCCTCTTAGTAGGATGTCCTTCCTAACATTTCTCCCCTCCCCAAGAGGCACTTTTGGTGAGACAACACAAACATCATTCACCAGCTGCACCCCCGCCCCTTAGCTTGATGACCTACGTTACTGGCTAACACAGACTCATTTTTTAGTTTAACTCATGTCCGGTTAGGCACAAAGATATTTTCTAAGGCGACTTGGTGGGGGGTAAGAACACATCAGGGGTCACTCCAAATCCATTCCAAATCAGAATCTTGCAGGCCAACCCCACAGAGAGCCAGAAGGAGGAAATGACTCACTCTCTGGGCCCATTGCTCTCTTGTAAGCCATTAAACTCTCTCCCAGCACCGAGAGCCAGGGGCCATCACTGAGGCTCAGCTGCTACTTGAAATCAAATCCTACTTCCAACAGTACCATTTCCCTCCAACTTCCAGAAGAAGGCCATGCACTCATGATGTGTGTCTATGCACCGGGCCACTCCTGAGTTGGCTAAAAATTTGGCTGAAATGACTTTCCTATCCTCTCACCTTCCTGTGATAACCCCTAGAATGTCAATTGTTGAAATCAGGTAGGTTTAGCAAATCTTTGGTAAAAGAGAATCACACATTGTCCCCGAGTCACAATTCTTCAGCTCTATTGTTTTCAAGTAAAATGGTGGGATTACGTCAGAAATGTATAAAGGTGATACATTATCCCTCATTGGCCCAAACTTACGAGATTCACTTTCTCATATCTCATATATCCAACCATCCATCCATTCATTCTAAAATACTCAAGTGCACAATCTGCTGGACACAGGGAGGCCCATGGATCAGACATGATACTTCTCACTGATGGGCTGGCTGAGTGGTAACAGAAAGACTGGTGAGCAAATATATGCAATTATGTGGCACCGTGATCTGAGCTCATGAGACATGGTGCAGTGACATAGTGTAGGTGGTCAGTGCCACCTGCAGGCATCAGGAAGGCTTCTGAGACTGGATGAGCAGGTATTTCCAGGCACAGAAGTGGGCAAAGCACAGCAGGCAATGGGAGCCCTTTGACGTTTTCATGTCCCTGCCTTTATTCACGGGGTTTGTTCTGCCTCTAATTTCTTACCCCAGCAGTAAGAAAACTTCTGGCACATAGGATAGGCACCCACTGTATTCCCACTGGGGATCTTATGAATAAATTAATGATAATGAATAATTAAAGAGAGGAAAGAGGTAAAGAAACATTAAATCAAGTTGAGGCAGCTGCAGACAAGGATGAGGCAGACCCACAGCATATGGAGTTGGGCTCCTAGAGCCCTTGTCAATGGCAGACATCAGACATGACCACAGAATTCTGTCTAGTAGAGTTGAGATGACGCGGGACTTGTAGCCTCCAAACCGGACTGCTTGACTGGAGCACAAGATGGAACCCATTTATCATCTGCATTTGTAGACTCATTTGAAGAGAAACTTGACAGTGAAGAGAAAAATAGATAAATACCTATAATGTGTCAGCGGTGGGGATATTTTCTCCATAAAATGTCTCTGAATATACTTGGAGAAAGAATAGGAGATAGTTAGGAACATCTGCGTATTGGTCACATCTCGTATGGTGACAATAGTAAGAGCAACATATTTCTAGAATGCCTATGATTTTTTTCAGTGTGGTGTTTGTTTCCACTTTTAACAAGTGATTTAGGTTGTCCGTCAGGTACTGGACTCTCTGAGGGTACCGTGAGGTTTGGGGAATTGTGAGGATAAAAGGCTGTGGGAATATAGAGGGAAGGATGAGAACCTTCCAAAGAGAGCATTTAGGAAAGCTCTAGAGGAGCTGAACTTGAAAAAAAAAAAAAGGGTAATATTTACACATGAAGGAAGTGGTACAGAGAAATCACATTTTAGTGAGGAAGAAGTAGGTTGGAGAAAAAAGGCCTAGGAATAAAAATTGGGGGAAGAGGAGTAAGAATTACAGGGAAGGGTTTAGTATGTCCATAGTATGCACTATGCT
Source organism: Herpailurus yagouaroundi (assembly GCF_014898765.1). Taxonomy (NCBI): domain Eukaryota; kingdom Metazoa; phylum Chordata; class Mammalia; order Carnivora; family Felidae; genus Herpailurus; species Herpailurus yagouaroundi. The sequence continues at coordinate 88,072,319 of NW_024412391.1, read as the reverse complement.
AAGTGTATCCCAGGTATTAATTAACCAACTCTTCTCTTAATCAAATGTGGTGCCCATCAGTAGAACAAGGGTTGAGCAGACGATATGCTCATATTTTCATACCTTGGGGCCTTGAGGAAAATAAGTGACATTTTTAGGGCACAGAGGTTGTGAGAATAACTCATTCATTACTTCTACTTGGCTCTGTGAGAGAAGTTCGAACCCGGTTCAGCACGGGACTATCCCTCCATCTCAGGGAAGGAAGAGGTTACGGCCAGGTTTTGCAACCTCGAAGGACTGCTTTAATTAGTAGATAAAATATACAAGCATCTAACATAAAGCCAGGAGCACAGTGTGTATTTGGCACACAGAAATTGGGGATTTATGAATAGTAAAGAAGTGTTTCTAACCTTACAGATGCCTTAGGATCACCTGGAGGCTTCTTAGAGCACTGGGCCCACCCCCAAGTTTCTGATTCAGAAGGTCTTGGGAGAACCCCAGCATTTGCCTCCTCAGGTGATGTTCCTGGTCCAGGAATGCTCTGTGGGGACCCTGGTGCTGGGCCATACTGCCTTTGTCTGCTATGTCACTTAACACACCCACTCTGAGCCTTCACTTCTTCCTGCCAGGGGCCTCTCAAGCAGCTCGGTCTCAGAGATGGGAAGCTGATAAACCCATCCAGAGAAAAATTTTAGATAACCCATTAATTTATTACCTATTGCTTAATATAAATGAGAAAAATCCAAAGGTAGAAATTATTGCAGACACGTTAGGGCATGAAGGGTAAAGAGATTTAGAGGAAGGAAGGGTTCATAATACTTTTGAAATCATACCTCTCTCGTTGGTGAGGTGACTGTGGAAATCTGAGAATTTCTTGGCTAATGAAATATATAGCCAATATTTTTATATATAGCTGAAAGGCCACTGGCCCATGAATACCAGAGAATTCAAGTTCTTTTTCATCTTTTTCTTCTTCTCTCCCCTCAACCATGACTACCTCATGTCATAGGAGTGCCACCCTGAGCACTCCAGGACAGCTCTGACTGACCCTTTGGCAGGAGACATCATTTAATTTGATATCCAACCAATATGAACCAAGATGGCACTGGTGACAGGGCAAATACATTCCTCAAACTTTAATGTGTCCTTTTAAATGTCTTAACAGCAAAGTTCAAGGACAGAAAACCCTAACCCAACCGTGTCACCCAAAGCTTCTGAGATTGCCAAGAGGAGGTTTAGAAAAGAAGCTGAGCTTTTCTGAGAAACCACCAGGATTCCAGCAAAAGCCAAGAACTTCTGTGGGGAACGGGGAAACACAAGCTACGGAAAGAAAAGGCAGTATGTGGGCTGTGCATGTAAATAATTCTGTGCCCCTTACCCAACTTGGACTTCTAGTGTAAATAAGTAAATCTGCGTGGGAGGATTTCTGTGTTCCTGGCAGCACAGATAAGGAGCGACATCAGTTGGGAGAGCCCTCTGGAAGCACGGGAAACACAGCTTCCACACATCACTGGCCTGTCGAATCTGCGGTGAACGGCACACCAAGCTCTTCTGTCTAGAGACAGAGAGGCCACAAGATGCACATAGCTGCTTCTTGACAAGAGACCTTCTGTGTAGACCTCATTTCCTTTGCAATCCATGGGCCCTCACTGACGTGCTCTCATGAATATTAGGTAAAGGGAACCAACACTTCTTGAGTGCCTTCTATGTAATAGGCTTTGTGCTACGTGCTTTACAAATAATGATATCTCATTCAATACTCATAGCAACCCTGTGAGTAAATGTACCCTGTACATTAACAGATGAGGACATAGAGGCTTAACCAACGTTGGTGATATGACAGGATTCAGTTCTGGGCCTGCTTGAGGACCAACCATTGATTTCAGCAAAATACCTGTGGTTTGTTTGTTGGCCGAATCGTTTTTTTATGATAAAATGCATATAACATAGAATTTGCCATCTTAACCATGTTTAAGCTTACAGTTGAGTATTGTTAAGCGCATTCACATTATTGGGTAACCTACCTCCAGAACCTGTTCGTCTTGCAAACTAGAACTCTATACCCATTAAACAACAATTCCCCATTCTCCCTCCCCCAGCCCCTGGTAACCTCTCTATTTCTATGAATCTGACTACTCTAGATCATTCATACAAGTGGAATCACGCAGTATTTATCTTTTTGTGACTAGCTTATTTCACTTAGCATAATGTCCTCAAAAGTTTCATCCATGCTGTAGCATTTGTCACAGTTTCCCTCCTTTTTAAGGCTAAATAATATTCCATTGTATGTATATATCACATTTGATTTATCCATTCACCTATCAATGGACACTTGGATTACTTCCATCTTTTGGCTATTGTGAATAATGCTGCTATGAACACGAGTGTGCAGGTATCTCTTTGAGACCCTGCTCTAAATTCTCCTGGATATATATCTATGTCTATGTCTATGTCTATGTCCGTATCTATTTCCATGTCTATATCTGTATCTATATCTACAGAACTGGAAAGTTGGATCACATGATAATTCTAGTTTTAATTTAACAACTAGCATTGATATTTTCCATAGAGGCTGTACCATTTCACATTCTCACCACCAGTGCACAAACTTCCAATTTCTCCACATCCTTGCCACTAATAGCACCACTATTTATTTATTTATTTATTCATTCATTCATTCATTCATTCATTCATTTGCCAATACTTATTTCTTGGTTTTGTGGTAGTAGCCATTCTAATGGGTATGAACTGGTATCTCATTGTGGATTCGATTTGCATTTCCCTGATCATTAGCAGTGTTGAGCATCTTTTTCATAGGCTTGTTGTATATCTTCTTTGGAGAAATGTGTGTTCAAATCCTTTGCATATTTTTAAATCAATTTATTTTTGTTGTTGTTTAGTTGTAAGAGTTCTTTATATATTCCAGCTATTAACCCCTTATCAGATATATGATTTGCAAATATTTCCTCCCATTCCATAGATTGCCTTTTCACTCTGTTGATTGCATCCCTTAATGCAGTTTTTAATTTTGATGTAGTCCAATATATTTAATTTTTTACTTTACTGCTTGTGCTTTTCATGTCATATCCAAGAAATAATGGTCAAATCCAATGTCACAAAGCTTTTTCCCTGTGTTTTCTCCCAAGAGTTTCATGGTTTTAGGTCTTATGTTTAGGTCTTTAATCCATTTTCAGTTAATTTTTGTATACAGTGGTGGGTAGGGGCCCACTTCAGTTATTTTCTTTGTGCCTATCCAGTTTTCCCAGCACCAGTTGTTGAAAAGACTGTCTTTACTATTGGATGATCATGGCAAAAATCATTTAACCATTTACGCAAGGGTTTATTTCTAAGCTCTTTTCCATCGGCCTATATGTCTGTCTTTATGCCAGTACCATGCTATTTTGATTGCTGTAGGTTTTTAATAAAATTTGAAGTCAGGAAGAATGAGACCTCTAATTCTGTTTGTCTTCAAGACTGCTTTAGCTATCAAAATGCCTATTTTGAAGGGAAGCTTCAAAATCATAATAATAAAGAACACTGTTGAAGTCCAGAAATGGAATAGAGTTCCTAAACACACAAACCTGGCTTGCCTAGGAATAATCTATATAGATGCCAGAACAGTCTTCCAGTTTAAGAGCACTACTTTTTATAAGAATTTAAAGGGGCACCTGGTGGTTAAAAGGGTGTTAAAAGGGCGCCAGATCGTTAAGCATCCGACTTTGGCGCAGGTCATGATCTCACAGTTTATGAGTTCGAGCCCCACATCGGTCTCTGTGCTGACTGCTCAGAGCCTAGAGCCTACTTCAGATTCTGTGTCTCCCTCTCTCTCTGCCTCTCCCTCACTCGTTCTCTCTTTCTCTCTCTCTCAAAAATAAATAAAAACATTAAAAAAAAATTTTTTAATTAAAAATGTCTGCCTGCTCCTTCATAAGGTGGGTCAGCTGACTTAGAATTAGTCCTACTTTGTCTTCTGTCTTCTTCCTACGCCCCTAGCCATCAGCACCCTGGCCACATCTCTTGGTTAGATGAGGTGCTCTGATTGCAAGTTGTGTGGTATTCACAGCCTTGAAATCAGGAGCCTGAGAGCAGTGGGGCAGTAAACAGAGGGAGATTTCTAGAAGCACCACAGAGGTTGAGACCACTCAGAAAAGGGAGCTTCCTCTCCAGTTTTTATTTTAGTGGCAGAGGATTAGAGCCTGGCAGAACAGAAACACCAAATTCCGCAGGAAATACCTCTTTTAATCCAAGTCTCTGTGGCTGGATATGTGGAGAGGATATGGAAAACTTTCTTTTTCTTCCTTTCTTGAAAAAAAAAAAAAACACAACCAATAAGAAATATGAGAAAAGACAATATTGTTAGCACATTGGAAGAGAGTGGCGAGAGGTCCATGGGAGTCTAGAGACCAGTCATCATGCCAAAGCCAAGAAAACATGAGCAAAAAGACAAGAATACAAGTGATGAGAGTAATACAGAGTAATACAGGTGGTGAGTGACTGCAGAGACTTTCTCAGCACCCCATTGCTAACTCCGGATTGTCCTGAGGCCCCAGCAGCCTTCCTTGGGTAGTCTGAGCAAACAGTGGGGAGCAGGGGAGGGAGTCTTCATTCCCCCTGCTCCTCTCCATAACTCTACCCACGCCCTGGAGCTCTCTCCTTCTCAAATATTCCCTGATCGTCACCACAGTGGCCTCTCCTTCCAAGAAATCCTTGGGTTTTAAATTAACCCTTCCCATCCAAACCCCCAACGCCTCCCACCTCAATCCTTAACAAACCCTAGACATGTATGCACACAGATCTGCTTGTGTGTGTGTGTGTGTGTGTGTGCGCACACACACACACACACACACACACACACACACACACACACTGGACTCCTTTCTTTTCCTGCCTTGAGACTGTTTCACAAGTGCCAGCTTGGTGTCTCTCACACAAGGGATTCTGAGAGACTGGCTTTCGGTGGCCAACACTTGTTAGAGAGGCAGCCTCACAAAGCCTCCACTTGGATAGAATGGGGGGTTATAGGGGACTGCGAATTAGAAAAGGGGTCTCTAGTGGCGCAAGCGTGGCCAACCGGGAAGTTGGTGAAATGGTAGAGGAAACACAAAATAATAAAACATACAGAAAAGAAAGTAAGCAATAATTAAGAGCAACGGAGCACTTTCTCTTCAGCAGGCTCCACTTTACGCGTGTCACATGGGCCATCTCGGTTAACTCTGAGAAGCACACGGTGAGGCAAACCTGACCATCTTCAGTTTGCTCACGCTGAGACTAAGGAGAAGAAAGAAAGGGCCTCGTGTGCTCTCCTTTATGGGAGCTGTGAGGTCCGGAGGCAGAGGTCAGGCGTTTTTTGACTAATCTGTTCTCCTTCTGTGAAGAGACCCAGCATGCGGGGATGTCAGTCTGAGCTCATAAAGCAGTCTTCCGGCACCGCTTCTCTGCTGCCAGGAGGCGATTCGTTCCCTCCCCTTTCTGAAACCTGCATTGGTCACAGAAGAGTCGGGTGCATTGCTAGTGAGTCAACTATGGCTACTTGGTCTGTTTACAGCAGCGTGTATCCCACATAACGGATAGGAACAGGCCTGCGGGGTGTACCCTGAAAGGTCAGAGATGAGACGCTTCACTTACGCTTTCACCCAGGGCACCACTTTTGAGGATTCACTTCTCAGGGCCTCGGATTGCTGCCCGTAGAATGGCGGAGGTGAGGGGGGAATAAGGGAAATGCCCTCACGCAGAAGGCATCAGTGGGAAGTCTCAAAAGAGTCGTCCCCCCCCCCCCGCCACAGCCCTGCAGCAACCCTCTGCTTGTACCCAGAACCAACAGAAGTGGGAGAAGGGAGGAGGGGCGCCCCCCTTCTTCCTGTCCCGGCGACAAGTGGGCAGACATTCTGGTGACCTGACCTGTCTGCTTCACAAGGTCTTCTCACACAATTCAAGGCTTTCTCGGGAAGAAAAATAGAAGAAAGATAAGAAGAGCCATCCGCCCCCTCCCCCACTTGCAGGGTGTGTATGTGTTATAAGATCATTCTTTGCCTTTCCTGTGTTCTGAGTGACCCAACAACATTCTCTCATAGCAACTGCACTTTTATATGGATTAAGAACCAAATGTTGAAAACAGCAGAAAAAGGAATCTTATTGCAGTTTCCAATATCTGACCTGCCAAGAATCAGGAGCTTCAGGAAAGCTAAATCAATTACTTAAGAAGTTTCCATTTTTTCAGCTTTTCTCAAGAAAAGTTGGAGGGAAACTCTGACTTACCTTTCCAAAAAAAAAAAAAAAAAAAAAAAAATGCATACCCTGCAATGAACGGATAACTAAGGCATTTCCACACTTTGCGTGTTGGATGGGAAAGCCTGAACAGAGATTTGCTAAGAGCACCAAAGCTGACTCCAGAAGACTTCCTGGGACTGAGGTTGAAATAGCCCTTTTCATTAGTGAACTTACCCAGGTTACTTAAGAAATTTGCATTTTTCCTCAGTCAGTAAACTTCAATTTTTTGGAACGCAGCACTTTGGAGCAAAAAGCGTCAAAGGTCATGGACTTTGCTGTCTTCTTTCTAGAATCTTATTGAAAATTGTTTATTCTATGATATTTAAAAAGCTTTGTTCAATTTAACGCAGTTCACCTAATATATGTTGAATGCTTAAGTGTGCCTGGTTCATTGAATGCCTGATGCAAGAATTCAGAGACCCAGTATGAACTCAGGATCTCACAAAGTAGAAAGACAGCATGCAAACAGAGATCTATGGAAGTATGTAATCCGTGCTTCAAGGACAGGAGTGTCTGTTCAGGGGGAAGTGGTTCTGCCTCAGAGTGTCGGGAGAGACTAGAGAATGACAAAGTTCCTGGTTGACAAGGTGAATAAGGCAATCCAGAGAGAGGGGGCTTCCTTTGTGTTTCAGGTTTTACATGCGTTATCTTGGTTCATCTACTCACATACAAGTGGGTTTCAGGTCTTCCAGAATTAGTCTTCCCATTTTACAAGCTTAAGAAAACTGAGGCAACAAGAGACAGAGTTACTTGTCCATGATTTTACCTCAGTGAACCATAGTTTGGTCAGGCATCTAACTCACAGTCTGTGAGTTATAATCAAGGTGTGCTCTAACTTGAGACAGGCAGGTTTTGGTCAGGGGGGAAGGTAATGAGTTTTGCTCTTCATATGTCATGCAGTACATGGGGGGTAGATTAGCTGGAAATAAGGGTCTGGGATTCAAAGAGAGTTTGGAGAAAGATTTGGGAGCACAGGGAAGTTGGTGAGAGTTGAGGTATGTGTGAGAGTTAGTGAGATTGGCCTGGACAGGTGTGTGGTGAGAAAAGCACCTACAGATAGGATCCTAGGATAATGGAAAGAGTCACAAGATGCACAGGAGAAATGGAGAATGTGGCTGAAGCAGCAGAAAGAGAGGTAAAACCATGGAAACCAAGAGAAAGGAGAGTTTTAAGGAATGAACAGGGTTGGCAAATGCCATAAATGCTTCCAAAACCTTACACAGGGCAACGGTCATTCGATTTGATGGTTGGAAGGTTTTCAAAGACCTTAGAGACAGGACTTTTAGTCCTGAGGTGGGAAGACGGAGGAGACCTTGGCAAGAAGGAAGGTAAGGATAAGCAAGCAAAAATGGTCAGGAAAGCTGACTATGAATTCAGGGAAGAGTTAAGTCCTGAGCTTTTAAGGGACAAAATAAGGATTGTTTTGCTCGATTTGTTGGTCCATTTCAGGATGGAGTATTTTTAAGAATGTTTGCTTGCAGAAGGCAGGGTGTCAGTGGAAAAGAAAAGGTTCTAGGATAAGGTAGAGGCAGAGAGTTTGAGAAGGAACAGAATCCCAGAGGGAGTGGTGAAGAAGTCATCCTTGGAGAGATAAGAGATGATGCAGACTAATTTGAAGATCACTAGGGACACAGGGAACAATCCCAACCCTTAGCCTTGGCCTCATTTTCTCTGTGAAACCATGTCAGGGGTCTGTGTTTACAGAGGAAAATATAAACTAACAAAAAGGTATTTGCAGGAGTGAAGAAATGTGGGGGGGGGGGGGGGGTGTCAGAGGCAGGTATGGTTGTAGGAAAAATGACATCTAGTGGCCTGATTATCAGTGGAGGAGACAGCAAAATGCAAACCGGGAAGTAGGTTATATACATGATGTTCCCACTGAAAACACTACATAATTAAGCACATATTACATGGTATCCGATAGCCTCTGGAGATGAAGACAAGAATGTCCATACTGAGAAAAACCAACTCAAGTGGATAATTTTTTCAAGCACTCCCTATGTGCCCAGTACTATAGTTAGTATGTATGTGGGCTATTAGAATTCCCAGTATGAACGGTTATTGCTGTTTCCTCCCGTTCACTGTAAGAAAACTCAGGGTTAGTTAAGCCACTTGCCTGAGGTCATCAAACTGGTTTGTCAGAGCCAGATTTAGGAACCAAGTCTGTCCATCTTGTAATTATATGCTCTTAAATATTATGTTTCCTAATGTAGAAAATTTTCTAACAAAAATTGTCACAAGAGGTTTGATAGTTACAAACATTTTTTTAAAGGAGTCTTAATTTGATTATTCTCCTGATGAAGTGAATATATGAGCCTGTTGATTCATTCATGTTGACTCATTCATCCATTCATTCATTTCAGTTATCATTTTTTTTTTTTGAGCATCTACAATGAACCCGGCAACAGGTAAGTCAGCAAGGATTCCTGTGTGGAGGAGACCCAATTGTACCTTAGAGGAAACAGGCACTCAACAAAAACATTCATTTGTCTGTTGAAGGCAGTGTGAGAGAAGACTGTGCGGCCACCAAGGGGCATCAGGGCGAGGGGTTGCTCTTCCTGAAGGTCAGAAAAGATTCAGAGAGGAAGTGGCCCCTTCTGAGTTGAGGAGATGAGTCATTGTAAGGCGGGCTCTCCATGGGGCTGGGGCCTGGAGCACTGGGGGGGGGGGGGGGCAGGAAGGAGGGGGAGGGGGGAGGGGCAGTCCTGTGAAGTAAAGCTCAGGGCCTTGTACAGTGTAATGTGTGGGACCACAAAGAAGCCTGAGTGGCCAGAGTGAGTTCCCAAATGGTGACAGGCTCATTCTTCCTGATTTTCGATATATCAGCATGCCATCTGCATAATTATTTGAGTGATATAGTTATTTAAATCAACTATTTAAAAATAACCTAGCTTCAAATTGAAGAAGCCACAAAATTGCTGTTTTGCTCCGTAGTTAATTATTTTTTCTAAGACATTAAAATTAAAAATATTCATCTGTGTCTCTTATAAATCATCTGCCATTGCATCACAAAGTGTGAATATCCTGGGCCAGAGCATAAAAGTGAGAAGCATGGGTCCTCTCTAGGTACATCAGTGTGTGCACAAGCACGCGCACTCACACGTGCTGTTTTGGATGTCATTTCAGAACGGGAGGGCCCGGAGGTTCCTGGAGGAGAGGTCAAGTCCTCTCCGCTGTAGAACGAGGCAGGTTGCATTGTGAGTGGTTGTGTGAAAGCATAAAAGAGCGAGCATGAATCCACCTGCTATTCATCTTATTTGGATTCCATGAGGCCACCTGGTAGTACTAAATAGCCAGAACTCTAATTTTAGGAACTTTGTCATCTTAGCAATAGGATGACAGCAGCCATACAAGAGGTCCAGGCTAAATGCAAATCAGCCTATGCCCCTGTTGATTGAGTGCTTCAGCCCTCTACTGACTGGCTGAAGGAACAGATTGAGTTAGCCCAGCAGGCAGCTAGTGGCAAAAGAGAAAGCCACAGAGGTGCAGAGGCAGGGTCACTGCCCCCGTTGCACAAGTGCCCGCTTCACGGCCCATCAGCCAGCCTGTGGGGTGGGGAGGTAGGGGGTCTGGCCAGCCCGTGCTGAGAGGGTTTGGAGGGGCAGCTGGAGCCACCGACCGGGAGCAGAGTCACGCTATTCAAGTCCTCAGCTCCGTTGCTGAGGCTGGGGCCTCATTAAGTGATACCCCTCCTCACCCCTAGAGAGAAGGCCAGACAACAAGTAATACTTGTCTTCCCTTGGCAGAACAGCTCCACTCGGAGGCCCCTCCGCCTTCCTCCAAAGGCCAAAAGAAGGGCAGACGGAAGGAAGGAAGAAAGAAATGAAGCAAGGTGGGATGGATGAATGTGCAGAAGAATGTGGCTGCTGCTTTAAATGTACCACTGTTTAAGCTCCAAACACAGTAGCCAAGAGCTCGTGTTAAATGGTGAGTAAATGAAAAGGTCAGCGTGTCCAGGGACCCAATTACCCTCAGCCTGGTGCACAGGAAGGCCCAATTAATCCTCATTAGCTCGGCTTCGGTGGGGTTATATGTGAGTGGCTCCGGCCCCTCCAGCTCCAGCTCCAGCTCGGGTTGTGTTCCTGGGTCCAAAAGCCCTATTGTGAACCTTGTTTTCTCAAGGCTCAGACTCAGCTCTAAACGCTCGCTCGTTTGACTCGAGAAAAAAGAGACTGTGGCCCCGAGGTAGTGAAGTGTTCCTTCTAAATCCGTCTCGTTTTTCTCCAAAATAAGAATTCTCTCGACCACACAGATATTTCATGAATCAAGACGTACCATACCCCATCTCCCTTGCACACACTCACACATAGACTCTTCTGAATTCAAATGATCGGATTCTGAGTACGAAGTTGGACCATGTCAACACAGCCTAATTTAAATGCTTTAAACAGAATGAGTAGTGTAATTAAATTGCTTATGCCTCTTGAGTTTTATTGGTTTAACAACCTATTATAATAAGTATGCAGTCGTTAAGCTAAACAGACAATTTGGTGCTAACATTCTGTCACTGTAAGGTACGAGGACAGCGCTGACAGGACCAGACCTCTGTGAAGATGGAGACTTTGTCTTTTGCCAGTTTCATCCTCCTGTTCTGGTATCATTTCATGTCAGTTTGCTTTTCCCGTATCCCTTTTCACTTGGCGCCCCCGGATCCCCTTCTAGTTTTCTCTTCCCCAGAACCTTGTTCTCAGATGGGGATCAGCTCATTCAGGCAGCACCGCCTCTGGCCCATGGCAGTGTGGTTTTTCCAAGTCTGACGCAGGGGCCACCTGCAGCTGGAACATGTGGGTGCCTGTAAACAAGTCACATTCCTGGGCTCCACCAACTGAATCACAATTTCTTGGAGTGGGAAATAAGAATAAGCATTTTCAATAAGTTTCCCAGGTAACCCCCTATGTGTGTGTGTGTACACACGCACACACACACATGCACACACACACACACATCACTAAAATGAAGTAGTTAGTATCCCAAGGGCTCAAAGAGAAGCTGGTGAATCCCAGAGACTTACAGATTCTAGGACGACACTCTTAGCATCGATTTAGGCTGGGACACATGTAAGGTGTTTGGATAATATGTGAGCTTCTCAGATCCAGGCATCGATGGCTCCTTTGGCAGAAGGCCAGCAGAGAAATAGTGAAGTTGAAATGGCCGTATCACATCCTGCAAAGGCCAGAAATGAAAGCTTGTATGGTAAGCGAGTAAAAAGAGGAAGGGATACTGGAAAGGGAGATAACCTCAGGAACGATGAGTGGGGAACAAGTTTATACTTGTCGATCTGATTGCCTACAACTTGTGAGCATGTATGTTATCCTGATGTCCCCAGGGTGGCAGGACTAATGGTCCTGAGCCACCTCTAATTTGAGCATGGAATGACCAAGTGTGTGGGTCCCACTAGTTTCCTTTTCCCTGTACATAATGGCCATACAAAACAGGAGGTTAAATCTGGGGCTTCTCCTCTGACCCCCCCAGCACTCAAATGTAGCACTCATTGTAGGAGCCTAGAGATGAAGGCTGTGTCATTTAGAAAGTGGACTCTCCATGGAGCACAGAGCGGCCTATTGTGGCTTCACCGGACATCACTGAGACATCTAAGGCAGGCTCCACCAAATGTTAAAGTCCAAGCCTCCTTCTATCTTTCTGATCTGCCTTGCATAGAATGTAACCTCGTCCTGATGGTAGTTGTACCCTCACCTTCCCTCTGTATTCCGGGCAAAAGGAGGGAAACGGAAGCAACAAGAAGGGAAGTCACCGCTTCTATCAGGAAAGCCAGGAGTTCCCTGCAAACCCAGAACCCTCTGCTTCTCACTGGTAAGATCTGAGATGACCACCTCCAATCGCAAGAGGATATGATAATTATGACTTGCATTTTAAAAATTTAGAGCATTGTCTCCTTGGACAAAATTGGGATACTATTAGTAAAAAAGAAGAGACATTTGGATAGTGGGTAGGTAATCAGCAGTGAGTAACCAGGCCTAGAGATGGCTTATCTGGGGAAGACAATTCTTTTGTTGTACGTACCTGCTTGTCCTTGCAGTGGGGTGTGAGTAGCAGTGAGGCTACGCACCTTCTCTCTTCACATGGTTCCCCAGCTTTTAATGTGTACCTCAAGCTTCTTGTGTCTTGTTTTAAGTCCATCCATCCATCCATCCATCCATTCATTGAGACTGCACTCGGTATCAGGCACAAAGCCCCACCCTATGGGTGTGATGGCGTGAGGCTGACTTCCGCTCTCATGGAACTTACATGCCAGCAGAGGGAGGGAAAAACAAGAGCAGGTGAGTACAACACAGAGAGAGGAGTGCTGTTATAAGGGAAGTAAATGATGACACAGCAGGGCACACCCATGGCAGGGCATCCAATCCATTGAGGGGTTAAGGAGGCTGTTCTCAGAGTAGTGAAGAAACGTGGAGATCAGAACGCAAACTGTTGCGCACATGTTCCAAAGGAAGGGACGTAGGGGAAGGATACCGGCCTTTTGAAAACTTTTAATGTTTGGAATGTCTGAAATCCAGGGTGCAAAACAAGGAAAAGCAATCAGGACCGAGGTATCCAGGGTCAGACCAGGAGGACCTTCTTGGGATAGCACAGGGAGCTGAGGGAGGGCTTGAAGCAGCTGTCAGAGATGGTCACAGAAGGTCATGTTGAAATCCCTCTCAATTCTTTAGCTCAGATAACCCCATTCTAAGTGGTTTTCCTTTTATTTGGTGAAACACCCGGGAGGAAAACACAATTTTTTTTAGTCTTTTATGGCAGTACTGTGTTGACTCAGCTTCCAAAATATATGAATCAGAGAGGCTAGACCACACTGCTAGTGTGTTCACTGGCCTGTGACATCTAAAGCCATGTCATGAGCCACCCAGTTGGGGCATAAACTGGGCACAGATCTGTGAGGCACTAATGAGTCCTCAACCTTGACAGCAAGCCAGCCCTTCCTCAGCCTGTCCCCCATCTCCCATGCGGGCCACCACCGGACCCTCCCGCAACTCAGCAGGCAATCCTGTTTCCAGCCAATGAAGACTCACCTTGGAATTAACCCAATTTCTCTTTTCATCGTAAGTGCAGACCCCAAAGAGAAATGTCAGCATACATTCAGGATTTATAACGTGTGATGGCTCAAGGATGGAAATCAGGGTGGTATTGGAAATCCTCAGATACTGAATTAAAATGTGTGAAAATTCAAGCAGAAGATCATCTGGAAATCTACTTTTCTGAGTTTCTTAGCAGGAAATGATGGAGGGAGAGATGGGGAAAGGGAGGAAAGGGTGCGAGGACATAGAGAAGATATTTATTGGCCACTTCTTATTATGTAACCATCATCTTTACACATATTTCCAGGCCTCTATGTTACCGCTTCTCCAGTAGACAAGTAGGCCAGAGTTCAGAAAGCTTCCATGAACTTGTAAAGGACGAAATCCCACAATCCCCACTTCACCAGCTCACCTGGTAAGAAAGACCTCAAAATGAAAACCCCAGCATGTGTGGTCTCTACGAACAAGGAGGAGGAAGACCTGGGGTCAATCTAAAGGTCTTTGTAATGGAAAAGCAGTTCACACAAAACCGAAGTCCACACAAATACCTGCGTACAAGTGTTTATAGTAGCTTTATTCATAATTATCAAAAACTGGTAGCAACCAAGATGTCCTTGAATGGGTGAATGACTAAACCGTGGTACATCTGCACAGTGGAGTCCTATTCGGCAAAGACATGAGCTGTCAAGCCACAAAAAGGCACAGAAGCACCTTGAGTGCCTACTATTAACTGAAAGAAGCTGATCTCTAAAGGCTACGTTCTATATGATTTTGACATATATGACATACTGGACAAGGCGAAACTATAAAGACAGTAAAAAGATCAGTGGTTGTTAGGGGCTGGGGAGAGGGACGAATAGACGGGGCCTGGGAGGTTTTTAGGGCTAAAGCTGGGTGGATGATGCTGTAATGGTGGACACCCGGCCGTATGCACTCGCCAAGAGCCATGGGTCGCGCAACATGGAGAGCGAACCCTGGTGTAGTATGTCGGTAGTGGTTCATCAGTTGTAACGAATGTACCCCACTAATGCAACATTTAATAATAAAAGAAACTTGGAGTGGAAGCAGGCATGTAAAGGAACTCTGTACTTTCCACACAATTTTTCTGAAAACCTAAAACCGGTCTGAATAAGGAAACCTATTAAAAGGAGTCTCTGGCATGAGTTTTTCCCAGAAGGAAGCCACAGAAGCTTTAGATGCTCGTGGTAGACCTGGCAGAGGTGGGGGATTCACAGGGCAGAGGGGACTGTGTCATGGAGATGCATCCATTCCGTGGTACATTCAGTTGACCCCTGCCCAGCACTGCTTCCTCGGGACAGTCTATGAGTTACATGCAGAATCTGGAGGTGGGCTCTCCCCTTAGATTTGGGGGTGGGCTGACTAATGCGTGACTAGGAATTTTCAAGGAGATGTGATCCTGATAGCTAAGGCCCATCGGACAAACAAGTAGCCCTGTCATCATAGACTGTAGCATTTCGAGTGAGGTGACTCATGCTCACATCAGACTCTTCAGATGCCTGAGATTTCAGGTCACCCCACAGCATGGGGCCGGCTGGCTGAGAAGTCCTCACGAGGGATCCCGCATCACTGAGGACAACGCGGGAGGAGGGCACCAGGAAAGACCAACAGAACGGGCCCTCGAACGTTCACGAATGCTGAACCCTTGATCTGAAAGACACGCCTAAGGTGTGACTGCTGGAGCTACTCTGTCCTCCAAGAGCAGCTCCTCTCTGGAGACACATTAAAAGAATACTGCGGTCGCCCCTGAGAACTGAACATTTAACACTCCGGCAAGTCAGCAGGGAAGGCTCGACTGATATCCCAGGTGAGGAGACCAGGGCTTACAGGTGCAGAGCACGGCCTGAAGGGCCCGGCCAGTGCATGCTGGAGGGCTGACTGGTTCTGGTGCACTGCTTTCCACATTAGTAACTCGGCGTGGCCCTTGAGGCTTCGGTCACGTCAGGGAACTATTTAGTGTTCAGCCCAAGCAGGAGATCCTAATGCTTTTAGTTCTTGAGGCCTAGTTTTCCCCATGTACCCAAGTCTCAGCCTTAGAACAATAGGGACATATCTCCTTTTCCTCTTGGCTCCTAGTTCTATGGCCATCACACAGGTCCCCCCTCTGCACTAAATTTAGGGACAGGAGGCAGGGTCCAGACAACAGAGACCCCACCTGACCGCTGGCAGCCCATGCTAATCACCATCCTTATCGTCCACCAAGGGCTTTCCCGGTGCTGGATACGACGCCACGCTTTTCTCATGCCTGAGCTCATCGAAACCCCAAAACCTTATGAAGAGCCCTCAATATCACCCACACATTACAGATGAGGAAAGTGAGGCTCGAAGATGTCAGCCGACTCGCATGGAGGCAGGAGGCCTGGCGGCCCTGAGATGACAACCGCATTGTTTCGGACTCTCTGAGCCCCAGCCTGTCGTGATAATGTGACTGTTCAGCTGAAGTAGACCAGACAGGAATGTGGGTCTTTCAAATCACAGACTTTTTGTGGTCTTCACGTGACATTCAAAAATCAAATATGCCCCTGTTATGTCTATTTTCTCCTAATATTTTCTCAGTGGGAGCTTGAGATTCTTCCACTGGAGACAACCGGTTTATATTCCCCAAGAGCCAAGTGGAATGCCACGAATAACAATGTCCTTGCCCTGAATACCTTTGATCCTCTCATAACCACAGATTGTAGCATGTATAAAATGGACATACAAACTTCCTGCATATTTGTCCCTTCTGTTCCAGGCATGCTTACACCACAGGATGTTATGTATATCTAGGAATGAATAGGTTTTTTAACAGGGGAATTCCCCTGTTCCTCCCAATATAATATAAGCCTCAAACCTAATCAGTGACATGGCAGAATTGCCGTTTTTCTGCTCCTGGATACCACAGAGCCACTGGGGACAGGGGAAGCCAAAGCCCTTGGCCCATCCTTAGCCCCGCGCTGGGCAAGTCTTCTTTCCAAGGGCTGGTGCCACCACTCACAGTGCCCAGGGCAGTCCTTTCTTTGAGACTCTGACCTTGGAATTCCCTGAGAAGTCTGTGGAGGATAATGACATGGGATGAGACCTAGGGATTTTAGAGGACCAGCCCTAAAGGTCCCAGGTGGAACGACTGAACTTCTTTTTCCAGAACTGTTTCAGCTTCCAAAAGCAAATATATGAATTAGCTACCTCTGTCTCAGTTCTAGAAATAATATTGATATTAAAAAAAATTTTTTTAAGTATAAATGCTAAGAACCAGATAATCATCTATGAAAGCCTGCATTGGGCAAGTGCCTTTGATATGGATAAAGACTGTAAAAGACTTTCTGCCTAGGAGTGTATGTTAATCCTGTGTAAATACCATCATATTGTGTTTATCTAAATACAACCTAAATAGCCATTGCTGCAATACCATAACTGCATTTTGTATTGCACATTTACTTTACGTGGTTGCTGTTGGTTTCAATGAATATAAATAGGATGTTATATAAATATAAATATAAATATAAATATAAATATAAATATAAATATA